>NW_022436956.1:10047139-10081804 GCF_009761245.1 Sapajus apella
TAAATGCAGCTTTCAGTTAAGCCTCATAGCAAACCTAGAGGTTAGGCCATTTATTATCCCCATTTTACAGGTGAAGATACAGCTGAGGCTACCCTGAAGCTTAAGAGAAGTTAAATGATGTATAGCTCAATATTAGATCAAATCTAAACTCTTTAACCTAACTGTCAAGACTCTATGAACTGGGTCTTCTCATTTATTCCATTTCATGTCTAATACCCTTCAATATCCTTATTCCCAATGGAGCTTCAGCAGAGGACTGGGAATCTGGGGTCCATTTTTCTCAATGTTCCTGCTCAGTTTAGCACCAAAGCCCTTTTCAAAGCAGCAGACCATGTGTAGGAGCACCAGCCTGAGTCCTGGTTCAGACTCTGTCTCTGCAATATTGGACAAATCATCACTCCCCCGCAACCTTGAGTCCTCAGCTAAAGGATAGGAAGAGAAAGTCTCCATGGCTTGATTGGTCCAGGCACCATGATGCTACGGAACAGCATTTCTGCCCAATGGCCCACAGAAAGGCCCAGGGAAGCCCAGATCCCCTTTTCTGCTGTGTGGCAATTTACTCCCAGATGGACCTCTTTCTGTTGCTCTCAAACTAGAGCAGAGCCTCCCACTCAATCTGTCCCCAAGCAAGCAGACGCATATTAGGTATCTAAAAAGGTGGACCAAGAGGTGCTCCCATAGAAGCCAGGGAACCTCAGTGGGGAAACAGCCAGAAATCAAGAGTGGTTTGGGAAAGGCTGCTCAGACCTGGGGGTGGAGGCCAGCAGGGGGGCCTGATGACCTCCAGAAGTCCCTAGTGTCCTCTCTCTGAGGAGGCTGGTCTTGTGGGTTTCCTAAGCTAAATTGATTCCAGGCCTGGAATTCATCATTCCCTTCGTAATACAAATAATCACCAAATGCGCTCAAGTACTCGGTAGCCTGGATATTCACTCTAGCAATTCTCTGTGTGGACGGTGATTAGACCATCATTATCTTAATGCTTCTTAATTTATCTTTCTGATTAGCAACTTACCATTTTATTTGCAAAAAATAGCCTTCTGCTGGGTGGAAGCCAGCCGAGCACAGCAGCTGTCATTTTCTCTGTACTAAATCAGGCCAGGCTTAAGTTGGTTCTCTGGCGATGCTATTTCTTGTGTCTTGGCGCTAGCACGCACCGCAGTCTATCCTGGTTGTTGTGGAGTGAAGGCGCCACCCCTGAGGAACAGCGGGCTGAGAGGTCACCTCTATCTCGGTAAAGGGCCCAGAATGAGACACTCTCAGGGAAGGGCTCCCAGACGCAGAGTCCTCCTACTGCCCTAATGAGATAGCCCACGGGGGTACTTGCTTCAGAGACTAGGAGGGAAGTCAGTAGTGTATGCTCTGTAATGAGATGATGCAGCCACAAAGCTCTTGCCATGTGCCAGGCATTACGCGAAACACTTGAGATCCACACCTCATTAATTCTCAAAACAACCCTTTAGGTGTGTACCACTACTATTTCCATCTACAGATGGACAGACCGTAGCTAGAGAGGGTACATAATTTGCCTGAGGTCCTACAGCTTGTAAGCAGCGCAGCTAATTTTGAGCCTCATCTTTGTGACTCTCAGAATCAATGACCTTAACTGCCATGTTATATCACTTTCCCAAGCAGAGTAGATCCAGTGTGAGATGAGAGATTTTAGAGCAAACACTGTCGGGTGATGTTAAACAGTATTATAATAGTTGACTCATTTCCCACTTTCAGAAATGCCCCAAATTAGCAAGCACCTTTCTATCCTGGGCACAAACATTATTCCCTTCTTCCCCACTCCCCACTACCCAGAGGAATGAGTTCCCCTCTTTCAAATTGTCCCTAGTCTTGTCTTGAGTCAAAAGTTTTCTTTTTAACTGACACTTCTGTTCGCCCATCTTCCAACCCAGAACAAATCACACTGCTCTCTGATTCCTACTTCCTTCCAAACGTCTTTATTTTATTATATCCTGAAAACACACAGGCCATGGCCCTGGCACATCTCCACCCTGCCACTGTCCCTAAGAGGTCCATCACTATTTATTCCACTTGGATGTTCAAACCCTACATGTCATATATTTCAATTGTTTCTGCATCTTCCAGAGAGCAGTCTACCTAGATATTCAAATATAGGAGAGGAGGGTGAAGCTTCAACTTGGCTCCTAAACTCTCCAGAGAAGGTCTCAGGTATAGGAAACACACTGAAGGAACAGGTGCCTGCAGTGTTTGTCTTGACCCCAATCTCCGTTCTTGAGGTGTCACCTACTTATTCATTTCCCTGGTTAATAGTTACGCCTTCACTAAGCCCTATCTATGAGAATCTTCTCTGTGCTATCTAGTGGTAGGCATTAGCTAACCACACCTGGCTAATTTGTGTATTTTTAGTAGAGATGGGGTTTTGCCGTGTTGCCCAGGCTGGACTCAAACTCCTGACCTCAAGTGATCCGCCCACCTCAGCATCCCAAAGTGCTGGAATTACAGGTGTGGGCCATCACTCCCAGCTAGCTATGTGGAATTTAAATGTAAAGTGTAGTCCTTTAGCTGCACACATTTTAAGTGTTCAATTGCTACTCGTGGATAGTGACTACCAAACTGGCCAGCACAGACATAGAACAATTTCATCATTGCAAAACCTTTTCATTGGACAGCACTAGTCTAAATTCAGTCCTTTGCACCCACTTGGAAGCCTTGGTAAACAATGCTGGATACCTATAAAACTCAAATTTCATGGATCTTGGTCAAATATTTTCCTCACTGGATGACAGAGACCAGTGCTTTCCAAAGTGTCGTCCCTATGCCAGCTGCATCACCTGGGAACCTGTTAGAAATGGAAATCCTAAGGCCCCATTTCAGACCTACTGAATCAGAAACCCCAGAGGCAGGGCCCAGCGATCAGTGCTTTAACAAGCCCTCCAGGTGACTCAAATGCCTGGCACCCACTGGTCTCAACATAATCATGACACCACAGATTGAGAGATTGCGACGTGCCGATCCTGGTGGTGAACACTTTATGAGTATTATCTCATTTAAACCTGACACTGACACTGTGAGATAAGCAGAATATTCATATTTTAGAGCCAGGAGCTGAGATTCTGAGTAGGAAGTAACCAGTCCAAGGCCATGCAGCTAAAAATTGGCAGAGGTAGGTTTCAAGCCCAGTTTTGTTTGACTCCAAAGCTTATGCAGTAACACCCCCTGGCTTGGAGCTAGCATACAGCTTTTCTTTGCCAAGGGTCTTCTGAAGGTACTCAGGAGATTTTATCTGACAACCGGAGCAATGGCACCCATGAGAAAGTGGCGTGGCTAAAGCCCCGCTCAGCAGCAGACACCACAACTGCGCTGTCACGGCGGCAGCAGCTGCGCCTTGTCCTACACAAGGAAATGAGCTGGATTTGAGTAACTGGAATGTCAGCCCTCTCCACTTGGAGCGACGCTCTTTCCTAGGTCTTTCCAGTCTGGCTAGCCACTTGGAGATCTTCTTTTAAGGGTTCATGTGAGTTCAGAGGGCTGAGTTGATCTAAAAATAAAATGCTTCCCTGGATGACAGTAGATTTGCTTTTCTTAAGAGTTCAAGAAAACCTCCAGTGATTGTATTAGGGGATTATAGCTAGAAATTGCTGTTCCTTCTTTAAGCTCTGCGGTTGACCCCCGGCTGGAAAGCAGGATTTTACAGGAAAAGAAACACATGGTTTGTTCTGTACAAACGTCATGTTCCTGAAATACAGTATTCAGCAAACATCCATTAAGCACCTATGTTATCCACCTACATTCTCTCAGGTCTATTTATTCAATCTTCAGAACAACCCTATGAGGACCTATTATTTAAGATAGTAGCTACTATTATCCCCATTTGATAGATAAGGAAAGAGAGGCAATCAACGGGTAAGTGGCAGCCAGAATTCAAATCCAGGCTTGCCGATTTGCAAGTTCCTCCCTCTTTGCTGTACCATACAAGCCCACCTTGTCTAGTACTGGGATGAATTAGGAGAAGAGCCTGGAGCCTGGGGATCTGAGGACAAAGAGGAAAAGACGTTTCACGTGATGGCAGGTCAGCCACCAGAAAGGCACTGAAGGAACACGTCTAAGAGTATTTGTGTTAGCTAGGCCTGCTCTACAATGGCCATATCACACATATACATTACAGGAGTTCACTCTCTTTCCTCCTGAGGTGGCTCTGAGCTGGTGCTGGCCACCAACTCTTGCAGGTGCAGACGGGAGGCATGGCCCTAGCAAGTGGCCTGAGCTCTAGACGAAGCTGAGCCTCGTGAGATCCTGACACGAGAGCTGTCAGCCCTGCCCAGGAAATTCTGGATTGTCTTTGGAGTGTGATCCACCTTTGGTTCCAGAGAAGCTGTCCATCTGGGGCCCAGGAAGCCAGCGAGTCACCCAGGTCACCAGTTTCCTGTTTCCCTATCTATCTGAAACTTTCACCTGAACACCCTCAGTCTCTCGGCCTTCTGGAAAGCAGGCAGAACTAGGGGTGAGTGGGAAGGGGGCAGACATGCTCCTTATACAACTCAGCCACAGATGTCCATCACCCTGGCACCATGACAGCCAGAGCCCTGCCATGCCTGTGTCATCATTGGGCAGGCTGGGCAGACCATATAGGGCCCTGCAAATGCATGAAACTAGAGCTCTTTCTTGGGGGAACTCCACACCGGTTCCTGATGGCGTGCACTGAACAGGAACATGCATTACCCCTCACCCTGCCTGTAACACTCACGAAGGAACCCGTGCCAGGCTGCCCACTTCAACTCAAATCCAATAAGGATTTCCTGGAGATATTCCAGTTCCTCTCTACATTACAGAAAAACTAGAGAAGACCTCCCCATTCTCTTTCTGACTTAGACTGGCTGTGTTCTTCCTTCCCTGACAGTTTGGATGCTCAAGTCCAGTGGAGAACCCCTGAGTGCCGGAGATGAACCTTTTAGGGAAGATGCAGCCTCTCCTGGCCCCTGGGCAGATGACCAGGGCTCCCACCTCCCCCAGCCTATACTTCTCATTCAAGGTCCCCAACACTGTTCCCCAGGTGCGTGCAGGTTGAGAGGGGTGGTTATGAGCTGAGCTTCAAGCAGCCCCAGGAGTCTGGGTGCAGGTTCAGGCTGTCACGAGGTGCATATCAAAGCCGGAGTTTAAAAACTGTACTGGGAATAGTGCAATTATCTCGCTTCACCACATTTCTCAGCCCCGACTGAGGTTTAATTAAAGCCAAGTAAAAACAGAGTCGCCATTTCAGATATCACCCCCACTGCATGCTGGTTAAAAAAAAAAGAAAAGAAAAAAAAATCCTTTATCGGGGACTTAAAATTTTTTCTGTGGGTGTCTTCCAGCTCAGTTGGATATTATTTCTTCATAACACTTCCTTTAAAGGAAAAAAATATATATTTAATATATATGTATAAAATGAGTTAATCCTCCATAATCTCCTTGAGTTGTACCTAAAACACAGTTTCTTGCAGGTGACCTTTTCAGAAGAGGCTGTTGCTATGGCAACCGCATTGTTTGATTTAGTCAAGAGAAAAATGCTGCATGGAAATGTATTTAATTTTGCTTAATTTGATGCTGTATTTAACACTTGCGCAGGCTGAAAGGAGAGGAGGACTGAAAGGGAGGAGTCAGCTCATCGGGGCCATGCTCACTGGCATCCTATTCTGGGTGGTGAAAAGGGCCCCCAGATACCACCATAGACTGGATGCCTGCTGTTGGCCTAGGAGTGGGGACCAGGACTTCCCTGCGTTCCGCTTCTGAGGTGCTCTGGTAGGAAGGAGCTGGGCAGGGCCCACCACATGCTCCTCAGATGCTGGGGCCATGGGGCAGACACTGCAAGTTGAATGGTGAGCTGGGGCACACCAGCCACAGCTTCAGACAGGGAGTTAATAGCCGGGGTAAAGCTCTTGCGCTGGTGCTGCCATGGCCTCATTTTCCTCATCTGACATAGGAGGCCAGTGAATTAAAATACTTCTCGGTTCCCTTTTATCAGCTTGTGCATCTCTAGCTGCAGTCTGATGGTCCCCGTCAGGCTTTGAGCTTCATGGAAGCAGGGCTGAGTGCAGGGTAGGTACTCGGTAAATGATTCAATCATTTAGTCAGACAGAAGCCCCCTCCAGGAGATACCACAGCCCAGTCCTGAGAGGTCCAGGCACAGCCTTGCTCACTGCAATTCACAGGCCATGGCACCTACCACACAGCCATGCCCACAATCAGAGGAGATTTGGAAACCCGATGAGCCAGGGCCCTTGGCCAAGGTGCCACAGGGGTGACAGGGAATGAGCCCAAGATATCTGGCTTCCAATAGTCCCACCAAGCTAGGCACATGCCTCTGTTGGGGGCAAACATGGTGACCAGGAGGAGAGAATAGGTGCAGCCAGATCAAGTGGTCTCCGGCTCAGCCAGGCTGGGAAAACGGACATCCCCCAGCCTCCCGCATCTTCCACCCAGCCTTAGGCTGGCAGCACCCACAAACTCTATGCCTACCTCTGTTCTGAATAAATTCTAATCCCACTCATTTGCATGATGACCTTGGACAAGTTATTTGAACCCTCTGGGCCTCAGTTTCTTCATCTGAAAAATAAGAGCTGACAAGGGATATCTAAATGCCTTTCTTACTTTGACATTCCCTGTCATATGATTCTCACCTGCCATCACTGCATGCCAAGAGCCAAACACCTCCAGGGTGGGCTGTGCCCACCACCCTGATGTTCAGTCACCAACTGTACTAATCCAGCAAGTCAGCCCCTCCCTTGGTCTTCAACTGAAGGCACCACATCTCCATCGCAAGCCAAGACCCAGTCGTCCCAAGGTCCTCAGTCCCACACTGCTGTGCCCTCCAGGACCTCGCTCCTCAGCCTTCCCATTCACCTAAACCACCATCGGGTGAGCCTCCTAGCTGACGCACCGCTGGGTACACACTCAGCACCAGGCTGCCCCACAGCCTTTGGCCATGCCCTCTGGAAATCCTGGTCTCTCTGACTGGCTCCTTCACTTTCTTGCTTCAAGGGAAACCCAGACTTGATGAGCTGTTTCCTCAGAAGCCCTTTCCTGTTGGGGATAGTTTTTGTCTCTTACATCTCACATACTTCAGAAGTGAAAGCTGTGTGTGTGTCTTCCCTTCTTCCCTGCTTCCCACTACAGTTTTTTTTTTTTTTTTTTTTTTGGACAGGGTCTCACTCTGTTGCCCAAGTGGGCATGCAGTGGCACAATCACAGCTCACTGCAGCCTCCACCTCCTGGGTTCAAGTGATCCTCTCACCTCAGCCTCCTGAGTAGCTGAGACTATAGGTGTGGGCCACCACATCTGGCTATTTTTTTTTTGTATTTTTTTAGAGATGAGGTTGTGCTATATTGCCCAAACTTGTCTCAAATTCCTGAGCTCAAGAGATTCTCCCACCTCAGCCTCCCAAAGTATTGGGACTATAGGCGTGAGCAACTACACCTGGCTAGTTTCTTTTAAAAAAATTGTATTAACACATAATAGCTGTATATTTTGGGGGTGCATGTAAGATTTTGATATCTACACACAATGCAAAACGATCGAATCCATGTAAGATTGGGATACGCATCACCTCAAACGTGTATTTTTCCTTTGTGTTGCGAATGCTACAATTTTCTCCTAGCTATTTTGAAATATACAATAATTTACTGTTAACTATAATTTCCCTACTGTTTATCAAACACCAGAATGTATTCCTTCTATCTAACTGTATTTTTATACAAAATATGGAATGTTTCACCAATGTGTGTGTCATCCTTGTTCAGGGCCATGCTAATCTTCTCTGTACCACTCCCAGTTTGGTCTGTGTGCTGCTGAAGTGAGCACCCCACCGCAGTTTCTAACCCATCTCTCTTTCTTCTTTCAAAAACCCAGGCTCACTTGAAGCACTTGTCATTAGACCTCACTGCCCCTCCTACGTATGAAATCCTGTCAGTCTACCAACCTGGACGTTCCCCCTCATTCATGGATGACCTTAGCACTTGGGTTGGCGACTCCTTCTGCATTATTATTTCTGCCAGCATCACTGGGGACTCCAAAATCCATGAAGATGATCTGTCCAATACCCTGGCCTCTAGCTGGCTATCCTTCCTAGCTCCAATGAGCCTTTATTATTATTTATTATTATGTTTTTCTTCCCACTGTGATTGGTATCCAATGAGCTTTTGCTCCATTCACATGGCCATTCCCTAGACTTTGTCACACCAATAACTGAATCACCCATGAAATGTACATTGCCAACATCCCATTTTCTGACCATTGCCACCCTAGCTTACTCTGACGCTCCTACTTACTCCAGCAATTCTCCAACCCCACTTCATTAAAAACATTTTTTTATGATCCCTTTTCATCACTCCCTGCATGTGTTCACTTCCCTCTTCGCCCAGCTCTGATTCCAGTACCCAACGCTTCAACTCCCGCCACGCCAATCACCTGGGCTTCTTGCAGCTCTTGTTGCGCTGCCCTAGTCTAGCAGAGCTCCTGCCCTGGAATCCTACCCACTTATATGGGGCCTGTACCAGAGCAGCTGAACATTACTGGAGAAAAATGATACAAATTTCCTGACTAGACTCACTTCAAACATAACCACAAATCTCACTCAACACTGTCAGAAAACCTACCACCTTTCCCTGGAAAATTCAATTTCCCAGTCTCTGGGGAAACCTCATACTTCCTTGTCTCCCCGGGTCTCCAACACTCCCTCCCCACCCCATTCTCAGCTGATGACCTTGCAATATACTTCATAGAGAAAACAGATTTCTATAAGATGAGAACTACCCCATCTTCCCATCAACAAGCCCTTTATTGTGTCTGTCTCAGAACTAAAATACTCAGGCCATGCCATACTGCAATTACCATAGAAAAAGAGTCCTGGCTCCCATCCAAGGTCAATACCTTCACTGGGCTCTGGACCCATTCTCCCGTGCCATTTCAAGGACTTTTCTCCCTCTTTAACTGGATCACTTCCACTGGCGTATAAACATACCTCCATATCATCCTCCTTTAAATAAACTCTCCCTTGACCCAAGCCCCTCCTCCATTTTCCACCTCTTCTGGAGCTTCCTTTCACAGTAAATCTATTCAAAGGAGTCATCTACACTCACTGTCTGTCCTTTCGCATCTTCCATTCTCTCCTCAACCCACCCCAATCAGGCTTTATTACCCACCACTCCACTGATGACTAATTACCAAGATTACTAAGACTGTATCTTGCCAAAGTAAATGGTCAATTCTTTGTCCTCATTTTAACTTCCCGACAGCACTTGGTGCAGTGGGTCAATTTCTGATCTGAGAAAACTTTCTCCTCCAGGCCCTGACACCTTGCTCCTCTGGTTTTTCCCAACCTTCACAAGCAAGCACTCCTTCTCAGTCTCCTCTGCTGGCATTTCCTAAAAGTACTGGAGCGTCTCCGTCACTCACCCTTTCTGCGTCCTCTCTCTCTCTTCCTCATTGCTTCAGGACCTTCTTACACACTCAGGTCTCTCACATGCAAATCTCCAGCTGTACCTCTTTCAGACACCCAGACATCTGCATTCAGCTGTCTACTCAACACCTCTACTTCAGGGTCTCAAAGGGATCCTGAGCTTGGTATATTAAAACAGATCTCTTAATTTCTCCCCTCAAATCCTACACCCACTCTGCCAAGCCTCTTTCATCTAAATAAAACCCTCCATTCAGGTGCTAAAAATCTAGAAGTCAGTCTTGGTTCCCTCCTTTCCTCAACTGCATTCAATGCATCAAGAAGCCCGCAACCACCTGAATCCAATAACTCTGCTCCATCTCTGCTGCCACGGCCAAGACTAAGCCAACAAAGCCTCCACCTGCCCTCTTTACTCCCTCAGCAGCCACAGTGGCATTTCTAAAGCACACTCAGCTCTCTTCACTCTCCCCCTAACAGTCCTCATGGCCTACCCAAGACAGGGAAGACCCAAATGCCTCTGTGTGGCCTCCTAAGACCCTCTGCCTCCCTGACCTCCTTTCTCTTCATCCTCCCTCTTGTCTACCCAGGCACATTGGCTCAGGCCCATCCCAGAGACTTTGCTTTTGCTTTTCCTTCTGATTGAGATGCTCCTCCTCCCATCTACCTATGGCTGTCACTTTCTGAACCATCAGGTTCAATACAAATATCCCATCTTTAGAGAGCCTTCCCCAACACGCAGCCCAGCACTCTGCCACAGGAGCCCGCTTTACCTTCTTCCCAGCATTTGTCAGGACTTCACAGTTTCTTATTTCCATGTTTCCTTCCTTGTTTATTCACTATCTTCCTCCCTACTTAGAATATGAAATCCTTGATGGCAGGGAGGCTTGTCTTATTTAACACTATTCCCTGAATCTACAATGAAGCCTTGCACACAGTAAGCATCTAGCATTTGTTGGTTGACTGCCTGAAGGAAGCAATTTATGGCTAGATGTGCTGTCTTACTTATCTCTGTGCCCTGGGACTGGGCCTGCAGCCACCCGGGCTCATAATCAGCACATAATAGATGCACACGGATGTGCAGCATCTTGGAGTTGGGTGTTATCCTAGCGCTCCTGATCTGACCTTCTACCTACAGCAAGAGTTCCCATTTATTCCAACATTCCTCACAGGTGGTCATTCAGCCTTCCAAGGTCCTAGAATATTTGATGAGGAAGCTTAGCAACTCAGAGAGTAGACAAAGGCCATGGCCCAGCGTCCTAGCCTGGGCCTGCTCCAGCCCCCCAGCCCCGGGTCAGGGCCTCCTTGCTGCAGGCGACACTTCCCACCCTGCGTGCTCCTTGTCCGCACATCCTTGCCTGCCTTCCTGGCACTGTGGTTGCTGCACAGCTTGGTCTCTAGTTTATAAAAGGTAAAAAACAAAAGGCCACAGTTTCATGAGTTGCTGTCTGATATGAGCTGGCAGGGCTCCTCTGCACAGGGCTGGCACTGCAGAGCCGATGGATTCACGTCTAGGGACTCCATTCTGTGCTCTGGGGAGGGAACACAACCCCTCAGGGAGCTGGATGTGGGGCTCGACATCCCTCACCCTTCGGGCTCATCATGTCTTTCCTGGAGACCATAGGTTCTGAAAGTATGTGTGGTGCAGTGGTTAGGAGTGTGGACCCCGGCATCATTCAGACCTGGGTGACACCTAGGTTATGTGACCATGGGCAAGTTACTCTATTGCTTGCAGGCATACGAGTGGGATAATGATAAGTCTTAGTTCAAAGCAGTCGTATAAAAGTAAATGAGAGAATACATGCAAAGTGCTTAGCACAGTTTTAGACACCGAATGCACACTAAATAATAAATATGGGGTCCTCAACTCTAACCTGTGATTCCAGAGCCAGCGTGATGCTGCCTTCACCACTGTTAGCAGGAAGCCACTTCTTTGGCTCCAGCCCGGTCTCACTCAGAACATCCAAGAAGATTCTTATTCTGCTGGTTCCTGCTCACATGACTGTCCATGTCCATGTGCCCCAGAAGATAAGCTTCCAAAGGCTGTTAGCACAGCTCAGCAAGTCGTCAAATAAGTATCCAAGTCTTTGTCGGTTATGGTAAAAGCAAAACACAGCACAAAACAAAAAATCTGTAGAATGTTAGAGCTAAAAGGATCCCCCTGAAATTATCTAGTCAAACTTTCTAATTTTGCCAGTAAGAAAACCATATTCACAAATGTGGGTGTTGCCCAAGGTCACACCATCACAGCTGGGTCTGGAACTCAGGCCTCCTAACTCCTAGGAAAGCAAAGTGTCCACACCTGCCCTCATTTCCAACTTCCCTTCCACCATAGAAAAACACCATAGAGCTCACAAGACCACAGGGCATTTTCCACCAAAAAGTCTCTCCATCCGGCCCAAAGCTGAGAACCTTTTTCTTGGCACTGCTTTCCTCCCCCCGTAGAGAGGTGGGTGGCAGAGGCATCTCCAGGACAGAGGACAACCCGGAGCCCTCACCCTGACCCACCTCCTCCCTCCCCTGGTCCACCTTCCCTCCCACTTCCATCTGCCCATCCTCCTTTTGCATTCTCCCTTTATTCTTGTTTTGCCGCCTGCCTTTTCAGCTGTTTGCTCAGAAGCTGGGCTCTGTTTGCTGAGCCTTCATTCATTTTCATATTACCTGGGATATTTTCAGCTGTTCCTCTGGGTTCTTAGGAGAATTTCAAGTGGCGAGCAGCACAGTGGGCTGCAAAGGTAAACACCCATCCCTGAACCCTGAGCCCGCCTGGGGAGAGCACTCATTCATAGGCTGCCTTCCTGACCAGCACAGCCAGTCTCTCGGGCCTGACAAGAGGCCTCTCACCCTGGAATCTTGGGAAGCTGGGTGGGCTTTTAGGCAGGCAGGCTGCAAGTTTTCTTCAATCCAAGACTGGTGCAGGAAGCTGGTGGCTTAAGCTCTTGAGTGATGGGCAGTGATAGTAGGGCCTTTGGCTGCCTCCCCTTGCAGGTTTTCCTCCCTGCACTGCGGCCAGACCTGACAGTAAGTGTCTCAACGGTGCTTCCGTCACCCCCCGGAAACAAGGTGTGGTGCAGCAGGTGGAGAAGTCAATTCCCTCACTTCTGGAAAATAGCTTTAAAAAAGCGCTGATTCATTTCTGTTCCTCTCCTGTACACACCAGGCCCTGTACTGAAGGCACCGGGAGTCCGTGGGAAGAATAAAGAAGGGGAAACCCCACAAAGAAGGAGGCTGTTCCTCTTGGAGGAAGTGGGAGAGCTGTCCCCGTGCCTTCTTTACTAGACATGATCAAAGCCTAAAGAACATCTCTTTAATCCTTACTCCAGGTCCTGGGCAGAACAAGGCCTGAATCCTCCATGTTATGGAGGGAGAAAGGGAGAGAGGGCACGGAAGTAAATGGCAAGTTAAAGGATCACAGGATACAAAATCAAGATCTGAGCCAGGGCCCTGCTTGTCCCATGTTAATCATGTGACCTTAACAAGTCAAACCTTCTGCATCTCTGTCATCTCAGTTATAAAACTTGGACAATAGCATTCATCTCAGGGCTGATGTGAGCATTAAATGAGATGATATGTGTACATCTGCTTAGCAGTTGGTAAAGGGCTTCACAGATTCCATTTACCATGATTCATCCAGACATTTCACCTGTGAATCAGTTATCTGAGGATGCAGGATCAGTCATGTTGAGATGGACTTATGGAAAAAGACCTGGGGAGCTTTCCTCACACCCCCACTGCCCTTCAAAGCCAGGAGCACTGTCATCACCAGCTCTAGTTCCCATTTGAAATACTCTCCCCTTCAAGCCTCAATGTAATTTGTATCAAATGATGTAGGAGAGCAGGCATGAGGCCAGGGGTATTGGATATTTGTCAGGTTTAATAAAAGGCACTGAGTGGCTCTGGGCTTACAGTGTTCTGTGATTTGTCACTGTAGCATCGAGAGGTCTATGGCCCTGCCACTGCAGGCACTGGGCATTAGAAAAACAATGGCAGGTTTTATTAACAGAGCCAAGGGACTTGATGATGCATCTGTCACAGGGGGTGGGCAAAAGTGGCTTCCCCATGAATACATCTGGCTCGTCAATGGCTCCAACTGGAGTCGCATCATTTCTGGGTACCATGGGCTGAGCAGAGCCAGGAAAAGCATCTGGGCTATGAGCTGGAGCAAGGCCCAAGGAGGAGCCACTCTTTATGGACCTTGTGGGATTTTTTTTCTTGACATATTCATCAATTTGCTGCTGTCCTTCCCTCAACTCGATTTTTGTGACAGGACACACATGGAAGGTCCAAGTAGAACTGAAATCAGTATCTTCCGGAACACAGACTGAGAGTCCTCTGAAAACCAAGTGAGCAGAGTGCTCTGAGATACAGTGTGGGCATGACAACTACTGAATGAACAAATGAAGATAGGAGTGGGGCTGAGAGCTGACCCAAATATGCACTCTGCCTTGGGATGGGGGTAGGGAGGGAACCCGGGTGCAAATGAGGGGAGAGGGTCTATTCAAGAAAGGAAGGCATGGAACACTGTTCACGGAGCATTCAGCAATGGAGACATACAGAAAGAGATTCTGAGTGTCTTGTCAGATTGACACAGTGTACAAATGCAAAGTTGGTATTACTAAGATGGAAGCCCGTTTTCTAAAAGCAGAGCAAAATGACCAAGCGGGATTTGCAGCAAAGTTTGAAAACTAACTCAGAGCTCCTTAAATCCTTCCTAACAAAGACTAGAACATACACTAGATCCTGCATAGAATTCAGTCTGATGGCTACCCCAGCAGTGGACAGGATGGTCGTGCAGGGAACTGGGAAATCATTCAAACATCTCCCCTCCAAATCCACAGACAGGATCATCAGCCCCTATGAAAGACACAGAAGTCGAGTCACAGGGATTAGTCCTGAAGAACGACTCGTGTCACCCCCAAAGCAGCTAAGGCTCAGCCTCTTTGGTCCCAGCCAATTGAGAGCCTCTGAGCTGCCTGGAAACTCCTCCCATAGGCCTTTCAATCAGACAGATCTTCATCTCCTGAATCAGCCCAGGTCTGACACAGACCACGGTCTGAGAGCCTGAGTCAGGGGAGAAGAGCAGGGCCCTGGTGATGATTTCCAAGTTTCCTCCTGCCTTCCTATCCTGGGAAACATGAAATGCAGAGTGCATCAGAGCCTCTCTGGGAAGGTGGGCTGGGGCCTGGGTGCCAATTGTTTAAATTTTCTCCTCAGTGGAATTACAGGCTGAGGAGTCCACATTGGCTTTCCAAACAAGAGTGGCAAATTGCTAACTACAAAATCAATTTTTTTTCCGAGTGCATTAGTTGTCCCCTCATTATTCTCCACCCCATGAAAGAATTAATGACAGCCTGAGCCACAAGTGAATGAGGGCTTTTTAGCTTGGGAACACACACTGAATGGCGCCAGGCATGGGACAATTACGGAAGACATTCAATAGGGGGAAAGGCTGACAAATGCCACATTGAAGCTGAAATTCAAACCTCCAAGGCTTCAGCCCCAAGTCTGGGCCCTTGAGATGACACACAGAGGCAGGATCAGCAGTGCAGGACACCCTGTCATGGCAGGACCTGCAGTCTCCCAAAAGAGCCATTCACCCACCTGCAGAGGGAAGACCACACCTGGAGCCCAGCAGGAAGGAATCCCGATGCCAGTCATTCGGTTTACAAGATCCCTCCCAGGGGAGAGAGGGCTGGTGGTAGTTGCGATCTTATTTGCAAGGTTGTGCTAAACTCACAGGAATTTGTAAATCCAGGAACACTGAGTTATTCAAATACTAGCCATGAGTTCTTAAAACCTGAGTGGGGAGTGGCTCTGATAGATGGATTCCTTAAGATAGCCAGAAAGACCATTGAATGGAAAACAGAATGAGCAGAGGCAATGGTGAAATATTCAGAAACTGGATATTCTCGTCTTCATTCCTTGTCTTATTCACCATCGTATCTCCAAGGACCACAACAATGCCTGGCACATATGAAGCACTCAGTAAATATTTGTTAAAGATGAAACCCACCCTCTAGAAAATTCTTTGCTGCTGTGCCCCAAGCCAATCCTTGTGAGAACACCCCAAAAGTCCAAGGATAACCGCCCCCAACCACATGAAGATGCACCAAATGTCCTACATCTAAGTATCCCAGCATCCTTTTGGATAAATGCTACCAAATGCACTCAAAGAGACCTGGACCACCCTCACCCCGTTCTACTGAAGATAGAAGTGAATTTCCTGTTTTGTTTCCAGACTCACTCTCAGCCTCACCCTGAACAGTGGGCACCATCTCCATCCATGAACCAAAAGCACAAAAGAAGAAACAGCCGAGGGTCTGAGAGGTCCTCAGTCTGGGAGGCTTGATCGCTCCTCTGCCAGTGTCAGCAGTCAGGCTGGATTCCTCGGCCCTGGCATTAACTGTAGCCCATGTGCTATGATTACAAATGGAATTAAACGACTTGCCAAATTAAAGAGTTATTTTTTCTAATATATATTTTGCATAGGATGTGTTTATAACAGCATTAAATATTTACACTGCCATAGAGAGAAAGCATAAATATAAAGAGAGAGATCAGACGGTTCCTGTAGGAGAAATAAAATGAACATTTCCATCAGGATGATGAATACCTGCGGTCTCACTTTGGGGCTGGGCCTGGGGGAGGCGGAGAGAGAGGGACATCTTGAGAACAAATCTGACAAACGTTATCGAGGTTTTTAAGGAAGGAATATGTTAAAAATGAAAGTGAGTACAGAAAGTTTAAATATTTAATACCTGCATTAATTCTAATTCATACTTTCTTTATTTTTCAGATTAAAAATTTACGAGAATTCCCATCTCTCTCATCCTTCTTCCTCCCATGAGACACTTTGTGGTCAGTGTCCCAGGGGCCACCTTTGGCAGCATCTAGGTAAAAAGGGGCATGAGAACAGCAGCCCCCCGCCCTCTGCCCCACCCCATGGCACCCTCCTGCCATGGGCATCTCTCCCCAGCTCCCTACCGAGAAGCCATTGCTGCCGGGCTGCTGGCGCCAGAATGACTAATGGGACCAAAGCCATTTCCTGGCCTCCTCAGCCCCCACCCCTGGAAAGGGTCATGGAATTCTCAGAGATGATGCAGCCAACTAGTGGGTTTAAAGTGCTGATCCGAGCCCAGATCTCACACGGACAGGCCGAATACCACCACTGAACTGATGTTGCCTTGAAACAAGAGACCGCTGTCACACACAGCCCCAGGCCCCCCTGCCCTTCACAAGCTTTTATTCTAAGGCCAACCGAACCAGCTTTATATGCTTTCAATAATATCACTGAAAGCCAGCACTGATTGACTTGGATGCAAGGGAGAACTAACTTCCCGAAGTCACCAACACCAGCTCCCAGCTTCAGTCCTACCCCAACCCCAGCAGTAAGCAGGTGAGCAAATTGCCCTCCTACTAAAAACAGCTTATACATCTGAATTCCCTTTCAAAGCGCTTTCCCATGCCACGTCTGACCCCGGAGTCCTGTGAAGTGGTCAAGGAGCTGTTACCAGCCTTCATTTTATACAGGAGAACACCCAGGTCATGTGACAGGTCTAAGGTCTCCCCATTTAATTAAAATGTTTCCACTGCTATGATGCAGCTTCTACAGCACCCGACTCCCAAAATACTGCATGTGAAAGGAGAAGGGAAAATTAAGCTGAGAGATGCTTTTGACCCCACTCCCTGGTTTCCGAGTGGCCTGTCTGTGTGGGGTGGGTGGGGGGCGGACATTTTCCGAGATGAGAGCAGTGAGGGGCAGGCTGCTAACGGACTGCATCTGCTTCCAGGAGGGCCTGCCGTGTCCTTGCTCCTATCTTCCCTCTGCGATTCTCAGTGACCTCAGGCCAGAGACCCTCAGAGGAGAGTTTTTGGCAAAGATTTCTCAAAGCCCCAACATTTCTGTAACCCTCTGGGCTTTAAGTTGTCAGATACTGTGGCATTTCTCACACCCTTCTCACACCCTACTATCCTCCCGTCACTTGCCACAAATCCTGTAGAGAACACCTTCGTAAATCGTGTTGATGAGCGCCTTGTTTTCATCAGGCATCTGACTGAAGACAATTCCCTGACTCCAGCCCTACTCTTCCTCACGAATCAACCAATCTGCAAAGTGCCTGTGAATCAGCAGAGAAAACACACACATGCATGCACCTCCACACGTGCATGCACACACACATGCACACGTGCACATGCGCACACGCACACACGCGCACACGCACACACAGGCTTCCTCCATCAGAAGGCTGAGCAGGAAATCTTGCCTGTGGTAGGGATCTGAGCTATCAGTCTGGCGTTGGGAGATGTTTGGGGTTGTTTGTTGTTTTTACTTTCAGATACCTGCTGGAGTCAGGCCATCCTTTTAAATGAGAAGAGCAGAGCTAGAAAGCGCCCCAGCTTAAGGCCTGGAGAGCAGAATCCCTTTTAAGCAGTAGTTTCCTCCTCTCCCTCACATAATTCCAACAGCCTCTGCCTGAACAGGCAAGGAAAGAGATGCCCCAGCCAGGCCGGGGCACACCTGAAGGAGCTCAGAAGGAACAGCTGCAATGATAGCTCCTCTCCCTACAAGCCTCCAGGACAAGCACATCCTTCCTGACCCTTCATTCACTCCAGATGCAAGCACTATCCCAGGACAGGCATGTTAGATCCATGTGAGTACAGGAACACACACATGAGCACAGGGGGAAGAGTTTGGTAGACCAGTTGTTCCAGCTTGACCAAACATTGACCTATGCTTCCCAACCTCACAGGTTGTGAAATTTTTAAATGATGGAGGAAGGAAAGGAGTTAGCAGAAGAAAAGATGAATTAGCCAAATGAAGATAATGATCAAGGTCTATGCTTTGGCTGAGGACAGAAACAGACAGGGTGAGAGTAATCACAGCAGAGACAAAACCCCTTCCTCCCATGGCCACTAAAAGCCTTGTCTCACCCACATAAAAATCAAAAGGAAGATCCAGTGTTTGCCAAAGGCACATTCCTAAGGTCCTAGCACAATGTGGAGCACATGACAGGCATGCTTGCTCTTTCTCCTCATTTCCCCCTGTTCTTTCCCCGTTTCCTTGTGCTAAATCAAATGACTTTAGAACTTGGGTGGGAAGTAGGGAGGAAGCGGTGAGTCCTGTCCTGACCCCCTGCCTTGTATGTGGATTGGTTTTGCTGCTGTAAGGAAAGGGCTCAAGGACAGCAGCTCAGCATCCTGTGGCTGCACACGCAGAGCAAGAGGGACGTGGTGGCAGGGGCTACTGAGAGTCTGCGTGGCCAGGAACGAGGAGGTAAGGAGAAAATGTTCTCTCTTCTTACTGGGAGGAGCTCTTTGGAAACTGCAATGTGATCATCTTAGTGCCAACTTTTATTTTTTAATAGCTATTTTCACAAGAACTAATAGCCCTTCCCACTTCCACACATCCATAACCCCGCCCCTCCAAAAAAAAGCTGCCTGTCTTCCAGCCTCTGTCTCACAGGCATTTTACTAATGGGGAGGATGAAAGGTTCAAAACTCAGGGACATCACGCTTGCTAAATGCCCTCAAAAGTCAGTGCGATATGTCTCCCATCTCAGAGGCATATTCCTGGAAATGAGGCAAACTGGGAAGGCAAAGAACTGGAGGTGATGAGCTATGTGACCTTGGGCAAGTGACTTAACTTGTCTGAGCCGCAGTTTTCTCCCTCCTAAAATCAGAGAAATCTTACCTATGCCGGTGGCTAGTGCAGGGCGGGGAGAGGGCTAATTCCTCTTTGCTTATGCTTTCTGAGCTACTCTTCCACAACATTTATCATATCATTCAACTCTGATGAGAATCCAGCGAGAAAAGAACTATTCTGTTTTTTGAGAAATTTGACAACTGTGCATAGGGGTGAAGTGACCTGCCTCGGGACAGAGACCTGGCCAGTTACAGAGCTGGGGGTCCCAGTTCTCCTCCACGGCTGACACACTTTCCACCACACCAACAGCTGTCTCCTGATGGGTGGGCGTAATGCACACTCAGGGCCTTTGGGAAGTTTGAGGGTTGCGGAATGTGAGGTGTGACTTCTCTGAGAGTTTAGATGGTGGGAAGAGAGGAACGCCTTTCCTCTTTCAGCTTCCCCCTTCAGGATCCTCCTGATGAGATCCTTGGCGGCCAGAATTTTCTTCTCTCCTTGCTCTACAGCTATTACCTGACTCTGTGAAGCAGAAAAGCCACAGATGACACAACCTTCTGGGGACAGTTGGGGTGGGGGCTGAGCTGAGGGGCTTACTCCCCTTAAATACCCAGGTGCCAGCCCTGCACTGCCCTGCCTGTGCCCAGGCTCTCTGAAGGTCTGGGATGGAGATGACTCAAGCACAGCTGAGCAGCCAGTAGGGTGAGGTGGGCAGCGTAGGCCCCTAGGGGACAAAGAACAGTGTCGGGGATGTGTCCACTGCAGGAGGAGAGGATCAGGTGTGTGGCAGGAACTGGCATGGGCATCCTGGGTGCTGAAGAGGAACCTGGGATAGAGAAAGGCCTTGGAGCCTCTGTTCAGTAGAAACTGAAATCAGCATGCCTTGGTCATACATGTTTAGGAAGCCCTAGGTTAAAGCCTTTAAACTTGTAATGAGCCCTGTAACTGTTTTAATAGGTGTTCACACATCCTTTCCCAAGCTGGTTTACCTTTGGAACGTTCTTTACCCCACGGAGCCCACTCTGGGAAATGCTCTCCTAGAGCAGTCCTCCCATTTCACAGATGGGGCCACAGGAGGATGGGAACCCCTGCAGCTTCTAAAACTGGCCGCCTTCTTGAGTCCCTCACATCCCTAAGGGGCTTGGAACTACTCTACACCTGTTCCCAGGGCTTAGGGAAATTGTGCCTGGTTGCAGCTGTGATGTGTGAAAGAAGGGACATCTGTCTCCTCCTTTTCAGAGGATGGGGGTAAATGGAGTGGGGGGTGGGGAAGGGAGAACTAGGCCCCTTGAAAGTGAAAATCATTTCACGGCGTAGAAGATCAAGACAGCTGGACAGCCCCCTCCCCCCTGCCGCCCAAGAATACTCTGTGCCTCCCAGGTCTTAGCAGGGACCACCCAGGTGACCTCTCAGGAAGCCAAGTCCCAGCGCCAATGTCCAATCCTGCAGTTATTAGGCCTACAGAGACACTATCGCTGACCTCAGTTTCCCAATTTGCAAGTGGTTCCTTTCTAAAAATGAAATCCCTTCCAGTGACAAAGTCCCCAGGACCCCAAGCCCACCATAGCCTGAGCTGCATTCCAAGGGATCTGGGGCAGGAGCTCTAGCACCGCCCATTTTCCTGGGAGCTCACCTCTAAGGATTTCCTTTTCCTGACAGTGTCAGGGATGGCACCAACCTGCTCAGATTCAGGGAGTTTACTCCTGAGGGGCTTGAGAAAGGTGATCCTCTCCCACCCTCTAAATGTGGGGGAGGACTGATTAGGCCCCCGTCCCCTGAGCTCACTGGGATTCCCATGGTCCTGCAAGAGCTGGATGGGGGGATGCAGAGAAGGAAGCCAGGAAAAGTCCCCTCCTCGCGCCCCCTTTTGCGCCATTCCAGGACCTTCTCCTCCTAGCTCTGAACCCAGCCAAGGCAGCTGTTGTCCAGATTCAGACAAAGACCTGACACTTCTTCCAACCGGGCCGAGCCGGGCAGTCTGTGGACGGGCGGCGTGGGCGGCGTGGCACAGAGCGAGGCCAGGGAGAGCCAGCGCCGGAAGAGTCTGCAAGGCTCGTGCTTAGCCCACGCCCTCCGAGCGAAGACAGGACTGAGATAGCCCCGTTCTGTGGGGCCCGGTCTGGCCCAGGGCGGCTCTCCCCCTCCCGCTCTGCTCCTCAGCCGCATGCCCTTGGGCTGAGCTAAGTCCAGAACCCGGCTGAGTAGGGGAATTGTTCTGAGAAAGTGGCCCGTTGGCTGGTTGCTATGGAAACCGACATACCACAGTGCTGACCCCGGAGAGGTTTAGCACGCTCCCCCAGCAGGGATGCCAGCAGCTGGACTGCAGCTGTTACCGCGGGAGTGGGGGCTGGAGCCGTCGCCAGCAGTCCCTGCTGTTTGCCTAAACTAGGCCCGGCAGCAGATCCCCTCCATTTGCTCCCAGCCTGCTCCTCCTCATGCGGCCACCCCCACTGCTACCGCTGGGAAGGCAGCGGCTGAGCCTACCATGGCAGGATGGGGGTGGGGTGGGGGAGCAGAGCTTGGCTCTAGAGAGAGGATGTCTCCTTTATGAAGCACCGCACATCCTTGAAGGGTAGGGCAATGTCTTCCCCCATTGCATTTCTGGGGAAACCGAGTCCCGAGGAAAAATAGGAATTGGTCCCAGTCACACAACCAGGGCATGCTAGAGCTGGGGCTGGGACCCAGCTGAGTCTAGAAGGGCCGCACCTCCGACTCTGGCCCTCCGTGCTGTGCTCTCGGCCCTCCCTGCAGCCATTCAGCACACACTACAGAGCCTGCCCCATGCAGACAGCAGCATTTAACTAGCATCACTCCCAACACAATCCTGGGGAGGGCGGGGGGCACTGATGACTGAACAAAAGGAGCACCAGGAAACGGATCACAGAAATAGAAAGAGGGACACGCAGAGGGGAAAAGGAGGCTGTGTGAGTCAGGGAGCAGAAAGGAACGTATGGGAGAGGGAAACAGGTAAGAGAGGCAGAGAAAGTTAGAGAAAGGAGAGAGGTGAGGAAGTGCCCAGAAACAGTGGAAAGGACCAGATCACCTCCCTTCCCCGGCTAGGTCCGAGCCCCTCCCACCACAGACAAAGCTTTTTGGTAGAGAGAGGATTGCATCAGAAAGGAGAGGGAGGGAGGAAGGGTGGGAGGGCTGCTGGAGGGAGCAGGGCAAAGGTGGAGGGGACACAAAAATCGGTTTTTGGGAGGCATCTCCTGCCATCCCACAAAGCCTCAAGCTCCGTGAGTGGCCCAGCGCACACACGCCAGCCTGCCTCCCTCTGCGATGTGGCACTTCTAGAGTCAGGTGGGCTAATACAACTGAACACTAAGCAAACACCCCCTCAACCAGAGAGGTGAGATAGCACTCCCTCCCTGAGTGCCTGACCAGCCCTCCATCCTCACGTGTGGCTGCCAGAACACAAGCTTCCTTTCATTCCTCATGGTCTGTTCTGACCCTTGTCCCCACCTCTCCAGAGTCATCACTTCTTCCGGCCCAAGGGGAGACACAGCTGTGGAAAGAAACCCCCACCGCCTCCACTGCTCCACTCTCTGGCCCCTACTCTTCAATCCTTCCTCATCTAGAGCTAGATCCGACACCAAAGGCATCTTGTGAGCAGGTGGGCTCCCTTCTCCCCTCCAGAGCCCCATCACGGCTCATAGTGAATTAACACCCTTCTTAGTGCCCTTCCTCTCCAGCTGCCCTACAATAGTTGGTTGCAGGGGCTGGAGGACTGCTCTGCATCCCCACACCCTCCTGGGCTGTTGGGAAGTTGCTCTGTCTGTGAAGCCTTGGCTCCAGGGGTGCCAAGGGACTCCGGGAACAGTTCGGAATGTGCCAACACCATTACACTCTATAATTAAAGACCTGGCTCGCAGTGGGCCAGCAGATTGCTTTTGCACTTACACCACCTTTTTGACAAAAATTTGGTGTCTCTGGCCAGTTGATTCTATTGTTTTTGCAGATTGGAAAGAGTAGCATTGGAGCTGATGCCCCGCTCCTCTGGCCATGCTCTCCTCTCTGAGCAAGACCGGCTGTCAGTTGCAGACACCTATCCTTGACTTGGGAGTGAGATACCCTGCTGAGAGTATCCTTGGTGCTCCTGCTCCCGGCCAGTGAGGTCACTGAAAGGCACTTCTTGAGCAAACGACCAACCCTGAGCCTACCACTGAGAGTGTGGTGGTGAGGAGGGAGCATGTGGAAGACGTCTGCACAAGGACCCCTGTCCAGAAGTTTGCAGTCTTAAAGGAAGACAGGGCTGATCTACCACATGCAACAGACAAATCAGCCTTAGCTGGAGAGCACCCTGAATTGCACATTGCCTCAACTTGAGCTCATTTCTTAAGGCAAAGTGCAGGCACTCGCTTGGCAGTCATAGTCTTCTGTGGTGGTGAGGTTGAAACCAGACCTATTCAACCGTCCCAATGGCAAACTCCAGCCAGAGCCCTTTCTCTGTTTCTCCTCTTTGGAAAAGACAGATACATAAATATCTGACTCCAGGAAGCAACAACATCCCATTCTGACAGCAAACATCCCTTTACCTCCTCACCAGCCCTTCCAAGACAAGAAATGGCTCGTAACCCAGGACCCACAATCCAAATCGCTTTGGGACTTGGTCACATTCCACCTGAAAAATGACCAGCATTTACAGTTTCTAGGTCATTACCACAATCAGTATCTCATTTAAATCCCTACCACCTACTGTGCCATAGGTAATTATCATTTTATAGATGGGGAAAAATGGCCCAGGAAGGTGCTTACCCAAGGTCACACAGCAGAAAGTAGCAAATCAGAAATTCACCAAGGCCTTCCACTGTGGGCCAGCTCCCTTTCCATTTCACCACAAGGCCTCTTTGCTAGTTTCTCCTGTTTCTCACAGAACCTAGCACTGGTGTTTGCTCAGTAAACAGCTCTTGGACAGCAGGAAAACGTAAAGTTGTCCTGAAGGCCACAGTGAGACGTCCTCAGTCGTGTGTGCATGTGTGCGTGTGTGCATGTGTGTGCGTGTGTGTGTGCACACATGGTGGGGGGAGGGAGAGTGTCTTCTTTGGAAGACAGGGCTGTACCACATGCAACTCACAAAAGCCTGCATGGAGACATCACCCCCAAGCACTGAGCTGCCGTTTTGAAGAGATAGTGGTAAAGGCAACTGAACTTGTCTTTAGTTGATTTAGTTTCTGAAACATCCTCAAAAGTCCAATCTATGTGAGCATCAAACACCTTACTGATTAAAAAAACAAAATAGGACGGGGCACAGTGGCTTATATGTCTGTAATCTTATCACTTTGGGAAGCTGAGATGGGTGGATCACGAAGTCAGGAGATCCAGACCATCCTGGCCAACATGGTGAAACCCTGTCTCTACTAAAAATACAAAAATTAGCTGGGTATGGTGGCGCAAGCCTGTAATCCCAGCTACTCGGGAGGCTGAGGCAGGAGAATCGCTTGAACCCAGGAGGCGGAGACTGCAGTGAGCCGAGATCACACTACTGCACTCCAGCCTGGGTAACAGAGCAAGACTCTGTCTCAAAATAAATAAATAAATAAATAAAAACAAAAATTGGTCTAGGCATGGTGGTTTACACCTATAATCCCAGCACTTTGAGAGGGTGAGGCTGGAGGATCGCTTGAGGCCAGGAGTTCAAAACCAGCCTGAGCAACATAGCAAAAACATCTCTACAAAAAACAAACAGAAAAAAGCTAGGCATGGTGATGTGCTTATAGTCCTTGTTGGGGAGGCTGAGGCAGGAGGATTGCTTGAGCCCAGGAACTGGAGGGTACAACGAGCTGTGACTATGCCACTGCACTCCAGATTGGACAACAGAGCAAGGCCCTGTCTCTTTAAAAAAAAAAAAAAACAAGAATTAAAAAATAAGAATGAGGGTGGGATGGGAGAGTTAGGACGGGTCGGGATAGTCAACAGAAAACAGGCTTTGTGGTGAGGTGGAATAGGTCAGTAGGTAGACAACGTGTGAGGCCGGAGCAGACCCCTAGGCAGCCTGCCATGGACCCGCAGCAGCGAGGCAAAGGTAAAGGGCCACGCAGAAGTCCACAGGTCAGCCTCAGTGTGGGGAGCAGGGACATCAGGCCTCATTGGTATGGTTGCTTAGAACTGCTGATATGCAGGGGGTCAGGGTATAATAGAGGTACACCTTTCTGAGAGTGATTTTAGAACCAGAGCCACAAGCTGGAACAAAAAATCTTTCTTTATTGGTCATTTATTGCAGAATTAAAAAAAAATTGTCAGAGCTGGCAGAAATCTTAGGGATTACCTTGTATATATCCTGACTTAGTGTCTAGAACAGAGTGAGTGTCCAACATGTGTCTTAAATGAGTGAATGAATGAATGCATGAATGAATGCATGAATTTTAGAGATAAACAAAACTCTGGGACCTAGAATTGATACTCACAATGATGTGGAAAGACCCTAAGATTTTGAAGAATCTTCTGAATCATCTGGGAGAAATTCATGCTCTGTACACTTGTTAATTGCCTTTCAGTGTCATGATCAAGAATGAGCACTCTGGATGTGGTGGCTCCTTGTGAAGAAGAATTCAGTCCTATTATGTGTCCAATACCATGCAGAAATATTTCACTCTCTTCCACGGCAGACCATGATGAACTAGGGTTTGCTGCTTTCACGGCTTCTGTCACTGTTGGAGCTGAGGCTGAGGCTGCAGCAGGAGCTCCTCTGGCCCCGAGGCAAGAGACATGTTCTCTGCATCCCTGGGGAACTGAAAGCAACTTCTGGTTTGGGTTAAAGAGGACTTGGGTGACCCCATCCTGCCAGTCCTCCACCCTCTGGCAGCCAGGGCAGCAGCAGGGGAGGGGGAAGGAGGCTGTCACAGTGCTTCTCTCCCCTGCCATTTCCTCTGCAGCTCCCTCTCTGGCCCTGTTTTTCAGACCTCTAGTAATAAAAACAAGCCAATAAAATGAACATGAAAATATATTCATTAGGATTTATAATGCTCATTAAAACTGCCTGTGTACGAAAGCATGACTTAGCTTCATATAAGTGGGAAAAAAATGCAAATTATACTGCATGCAAAGAAGATATTTCCCTAATCGTCCAATCAAATGCCAGCCCAATTATCTGTGGCCAACCCAATGGGTTAAAATTATACTCTCTTTCCTTGGACACAGTGAGGCGCCTGAAAGTGTTTCATTTTAATAAAAATGAAATCTGGACCCTGCAGAAAACCAGCTTCACTAATGACGTGTTTACACAGAGAAAGACAATTTCTAGTTAATGGTGATTACTACCGAGAACAAATTAAACTTCCCAGAGTATATGGGTTAGAGATAATGGGAAAGGGGAGAAAAAAGTTATGGTTTTAGTGTGTGTGTGGCGCTTGAGGGGACAGGGTGACAGGAAGAAAGAAGCTGAGGAAAGTCTACAAGGAAGCTGAGGTTGCAGGGATGCCGGGGTGGGTGTGGCGGGAGGAAGCTTTGGTAACTGACTGCACTGGTTCTGCCAGGGTTGGAGCCTGACAATAAGGCAGTAGGATGCTGGCAGCTGGCTCTGGGGTCTTAAAACCCCAGGGACAGCCACCTTCAACTGGAGCAGGGCTGAATTCTTTCTGCAAGCTCAGATGCCCTGGAGCCTGCTACTTTTCCTTCTTGGGAAGGCAGGTTAACAAATTCCTGCCATTAACAATCACTGAGAGCGCAGGGTAAGTGCTTCCTACTCCACTCCACTGGCTTAGTGATGAGACCAGAGGCAGCCCTGAGCCTCCAAGCTCTCATGCAACGCCTAACTGAGCAGGCACACTTCAGACGGACAGCAAGATGGAAGCAAAACAATCAGAATGGTAGAGTGACAATGACGATGAAAACGGCAGCCTAAATTTACCTACCCTTTACTAAGCCCTTACCATGCAGCAGGCGCTGTTCTTAATAAAATATCATCCCTTTTCATCCTTACCTGTGGGCAGGATCATCAGCTTCTTCTTCCTTTTTACAGGGGGGAAACTGAGGCTGAGAGAAGTTAGTTACTAACTGCTCAATGTCAGATGCTTAGTAAGTGGAGAAGTTGGGTTTCAAATCCAGATTTCTCTGATTCCAAAGCCCGTACTCCTAACCATTGCTGGAACAAACGCGGAGGTATTCTATTGGGATCCTGCAGGCCTTGAAAACAGCCTCCAGCTCACTGACCGGCCCCTGCACTCGTTCTTTGACCGTTGGAGGCTGGTTTGGCCATTGGAGGCCATGAAGATGTTCTTTCAATAGCACAATCTCAGAAAGGACCCAATCGCTCCTGCTTCCCCTCTCTGCTCTCCCCTACCTCCTACGAGCAGGTGAGCCAGCCGCGGGACAGTTTTGTAAACAAGAACAATCATTTGTGAACAGGCCCAGATGCAAACAGTCCCCAAATCAGGAATTCCAGCTCAGAGGCGCAGAATAATACAGCTTTGGGGAAGATTTAATAATAGTAAAATTAAAATCGTAACTGAAGCATAATGAAGAATGTGATACAAACAGGCACTGCAACGAAGAAGGAAAAAAAAAAAACACCCTACACAGATTAGCCCCTATGGAATAGTGATTGGTTTAAAGCAACAGTAAACAATGCACAGAAATGCAACTTAATTATCTCGCAATTCCTAACATTCTACCAAAGCCACAAGGAAAGCTTTGATGTTGGCAGCCGAGACAGAGGCGGCAGCAGCAGCCTCTCTCTCCCCTGCTCCTGAAGGAAGATCATTACTAAGAAATCTGCAGCCACTACGGCAGCTGAGCCAGAGAAGAGCAGCAGGATTGATCTGCTGGGAAACCAGGAAGTGGCTATCTGGAAAAAAGTGTCTCTCAGGGGCCTGCTAAGTCAGGGGATTGGTAAATAAAAAGGGAGCTCTGTGAACTGGCTCGGAGAGGCACCGCTGACCACCAATCCCCAGGGCTAAGTTGAGATAAGCAGGAATCCGGGGCCTGGCAATCCCAGCACTGGCTTGGTGGCACCAGGTGCTCGCTGGATGGAGTCCGGGTGCCCTCCCCTGGCCTCAGACACACACAGTGGGTACTACCTGGTCAAGAAAGCCTCCCTTCATCCTGGTTTTCACCTGAGGTGCCTGCCCAGGGTTTAGGGCAGTGGGGAACAGTCCCAGAGGAAGGAGGACACTTGATTCTGAGTCAAATATCTCTTTTAAGGGTGCTTCTGGTGGACTTCTGGAGAGACAGACTCAGTGGGCACCATATCCAGAAACCCAGTCCCTGAAGCCCCCTTTTTAATCTCTGCTTGTCTGATGCCTTAGGCAGGCTCCTGTCTTTGGTTGGGCCCTGAAGTGCCTTGGAGACTGTGTCTTGGCTCTTCCCCTGCTCATGGGATGGGGAGGCTGTTGTAGTTCCCCAGCAGTTGCCACTGCCCTGTAATAAAATATTTTCTGTTGCTTCCCAGTTCTGGAAGTTTCACCCTGACATTCTGGGAATCAGCCTGGAGTCCATCCCTGACATCTTCCCAGCAGGCTACATTCCCTCATTTCCTGAGATTAGAGATCTTGGGCCCAAGGAGCATCCGAAGAACAGGCTGGTCCGTCCATATTTCTTTTATTCCTGATTCCACATTTTGATGAAGGGAGGTCACGGAGCCCTCCAAGAGGATATTGGTGAAACTGAGGTAGCCTGTACTAGATGCATGACTTCTAGCTGTGGGCTGGGGGCTGGGAAGGGTAGAGACAGTCTCAGTATTGATTATCTTTATTTGGAATGCTGAGCTTGGGAGACTCTGGTGTGTTGGTGCTGGGCAGAGTCTCTCTGCCCAGAACCCTGCTCATTTGGCAGGGTGACTTCCAGAAGTGAACAAAGCCTGTGCCCCTTCTTGCCCCCCCACCCTCAAACCACCACCCTGTTACTTTCTAGTACATCATCCTGCATGTGACTTGCTCTTGTCTCATTCTGAAAATATCTGGTTTATTTGTTTATTTATAGTTGACTGTCTAACCCCATTCCCCACTGACATAGAAATTCCTTGAGGACTGGGGCCTTGTTGGTGCCATTCAGCAATGTAGCCCCAGTGCCTGGCACAGGGCAAGCTCTCCATAAGCATCGGCTGAATGAAAGAGCAAAATGCTCAGGCTGCTCCCATAAGAGCCAGGGTCAAGGGCCTCAGGACCACTGTCATCCCTGTCTTGCATTTGTTGGTCTCATCCAGGAGGTGGGCTGGGCTCATCTCAAATGTCTAACCTCATGATACGAATGAGGCTGGAGCTCAGACCAATGAGAGGTCTAATGGCATCACAGAAATGCTCCTGGAGTCTCAAGAGGTCATGGAAACACTTAGAGAACACTCACTGAGTGGTTCCAGGCATGGCTCTGAGCCCTGGGTATGCATTCGCTCATTTCACCTTCTCAATACAGGTTTTTGATCCTGCTAAGGCCACTAACCAGCCGTGTGGCTGGGATAGTCACTTTCTCTCCTGGACAGCCTTAGTTTTCATCTGTAACATGGTGGTAAATGGGCATTAACCTGGAATACTTGCTAGACAGCAAAGTCTGAAAGGACAGGGACTGTGCATCATTCACAGTTGCATCCTCAGTACCTAGCATAATGCCGGTGCATGGTAGGTCCTTAAACATGTTGGGAAATGAGCAAAGTGATTTTCTGTTTAGTTCCATTCCAGGATTCTAAGACTTCTTACCCTAAACCAACCACTGTCCAGCAGTGAGCTGCTCAGTTTCCATCTCCATCTGCTGTTTCCAGCAGCCCCATGTGACCTCAGACTTAGAATTCACCTGGACACTGCCATCAATGTTACAGAAGGTGAGGCTGGAACAGGGCTCAGCTCTGGAGCAGGAGGAAAAGAGGGTTGGCTAGAGCAGGCAGGGGACACCACATTACCCACTTGTACCTGGGGCTCAGCTATGACCCCACTTGGATGACAGGCAGTCTCAACGTTGTTGTGATCCCCTACACAACCTGCATGGGGTACAGATATTCGAAACAAGGGGGTGAGTGAGGCAGGTCAGAACTGATTGTTCTCTTCATTGCGCAGATGTGAAACTAAGGCTCAGAATGGGTAAGTCACTTGCCCAAGGTCACACAGCCATTTAGTGACCAGGCGTCAAAACCAGGACTCCTGACTCAGAGCTGAGACTGCCTTCCCTTTTTCTCCCCTTGTTGCCTTCAGGTTGATCCCACTGGGTGAGGAGGGGGCTGCTGAGGAGGTGGAGTGGGTAGAACTTCCAGGAACCCCATTGCCCCCTTGCAGCCCTGGAGACTGTCCATCAGAGCACCATCTGAGATTCAGGGAGATGGAAGCCATTGGTGACTTTTTACACTTGAATATATAAAGAGGCATTTTTTTTCTTTGTAAAAAGCTATTTGGAAATTGGCCTGGTGCTACATTTTTGCTGAGGACGTCAGATGTGTACACCTCTTCCCTTCAGTTGTCTAATGGCACAAGTGGTTCGCATCTCCATTTGTTTGTTTCCTTGGTGTGCATGCTCTTCAGTCCCTGGGAGCCGGAGGACGCCTGGTGTTACATAAGCACCTCATCAGGATAAACATCCAGCCAGACACGGCTTCCTTCAATGCTCCCACCCAGGAGGGGTACTTATTCCCAACCCCCACATTTCCTCAGAGTATAGAGAGAGATTTGTGTTCCTGACAACTGCCCCCTTATTACCAGATGGGCCCCTGGGAAGAGCTGAGTCCAATCTGGGGCATATCTGGACGCCTTGCTGCACCTGTGATGAAGAAGGGAACTCTTTGACTCTGACCTCCAGCGTCTCTCCTGAGCATCCTGGCCTCCCTAATAGCATTTACTTGTTTGCAGAAAGCCTAGTGGGTGCCAGGCTCTGTGCTGGGTGCCAAGGATAGAGAGGAGTGAGCCAGGATCCTTCCTTGGGAAAACCCAAGGTCAAACTGAGGTGACAGTCATGCCAAGGAATCGTGACAAATCAGCGGTGCTATCATTGAGAAATGTATGACGTCTGGGAACCGGGGAAGAAGGAAGTCCTAGCTCTGCCTGGGGCTGTCGATGGCATTTGCACAGGATCCTGAAGGACACGAGCGCATGAGGAGCAGCAGAACAGCTAGCGGAGGGCAGGGCTGAGCCCCCCACCTCTCCTCCTTGCTCACCCAAACAGGCTCTGGCCTGCAGGACTCCCTCCTTCCTTCTTTCATTCTGAGAGAGAAACTACAGCAGGGAAGACCTGGTGGCCTGCGTGCTTCTCCCTGTGCCTCTGTTTCCTCCTCTTTATGACAGAGAAAATGATAATATCTACACAATAGGATTGAGAGGCTATCGTGCAAGTGCTTCAAAGGGCGTCCGGAACAAGAGTAAGCCCTGATCAATATGAAAAGTTTTATTGCGATTTTCATTGCTATCAGCACCAGTGTTGTGGGCAAGCTTCCAAGGACCCTAAGCAAATGCCCCAGAGGCATAAATATATTTTTGGTTGCACTTAAATTCTTCACTTCCAACCCAAAAATATCAGGAAGGGCCTTCCTACTCATTCTTGACTGTGCAATGACAACTCCCTTAGAAGAGGTAGACTTTGACCCCTGGAGCTGCTGGTGAACACCTGAAGGCCTTGGTATGAGTTATGCTGCCTGAGACATAAGTTGGAGCCAGTTGGTGACCTGCTCAGCTGGCAGTTCACTGCATCCAGGTGTTTTTAAGAACTCGACAGATGCAGCTGTATATGATTCCCTGAAGGAGTGGGCTGATGCCACCTGCAACCCAAAGGTTGAGTTGGTAGAGGTCCCTTGGGGACAGTGACCAAGGTGGTCAATATCTGCTGGGATTTGTGCCTGGTCATCCCACAGCCAGGGAGAGCTACATGGACCTCTCACTGGGCACCACGCCTTGTCCTGGTTTTCAGGACCCCACCACTCAACATTCAGCAGTTGCCCAAGCCAGAAACCTAGAGCACATCCTTGGTGCCCCCTTCCCTCCCACCACTTCCCTTTTCGAGCCGGCCATTTCTCCAACTGAAACACCTTACAAAGGTACACAGGTCTCTCTCTGCTGCCTCTGTCTTCAGGCAGATCATCATAGTCTTTTGCAACAACTTCCCGCAAGATCTCCTCGCCTCTTTTGTTTTCTGCCTTCCTCCAATCTATTTCACATATTGAAGCAGGGGCCACCTTTCCACACACAGATCTAGCCAAATCAATCTCCTGTGGGGAGAGGGGGGCTCTCCACAGCCTTTATCTCACATGATGCTCCTGACAGGTGGGAAATTTTGCATTTCACCTCGTCAGCCAAGCCCTCTCTGGCTACCAGGACATGATTCACAAAGCTCCCTCTGCCTGGAGTACTTCCACTCACTCCCTGGCCACTTCCGCTATCAGCCCTGATCCCACAAGGTTTCACAAGGCGCCCTCCTCGCTGCTTGAGGAGTGCCGTGGCCTTGGCTGATGGAGGCACTTAATATGTTGTGCTAGAGGTGCCTGCTTACTTGTCAGCTGCCTCTATTTGCTACTGTTCTAGAAGCACCAAAACGCATATCCCTAACCTGAATAATGCCTGAACAAAGTGGGCAATGGGCAATGGACAGGTGTTGAATGAATGACAATAGAACAAATGAATGAACAATGAAGAGTAAGGATATACCAGAACTGAAAAAAAAGACTTGATTGATACAACATAACACATCACTGAGGCCATTACCACAGTGGAATCTGAGCATATAATGAGGAGGCAGAGACACAGGATAGAGGCAGGAATCCATTTGGGGATTGAGCCAGCAGGAACATAGCAAAAGAGAATGGGTTGGGAACCAGCAGAAAGGCAGGTGGACCTCAGAATCGACTGCCCCTTCCTCTCCTGCTCCCCTGCACCCCATCTGTTGTAGATCTCAGCTCCCTGAGAACACAGTCTCATCAATAAAGGGACTTACACTATTTCATAAACTTTCTTTAAATTAAAATCCAGGCAACGCACACACATACACATATACCCCACAGACATCTTTGTCACTGAAAAGTTGCTCCCTATAAAATAAAAGAAGCTGTTTAAATATCTTCCTTCCAAGCTAGCCCCACAGAGCTGGAGCTGAGAATACATTAGCCTTTAATGAAGTGAGACTCTCATCTTCCAGGAGACACCTCATTTAGCGCAATTGTTTCAGAGCCATTACAGAAAGACAATTACAAGGAAGCGGGGAGAGTAATTGGAAATGCTGGCAGGAGTTGGGCGAAATGATAATAAATAAAAATATTCAACCTAATAAGCTTCCAGGAGGGGGTGGGATGAAGAAAATCAACATAATTAGAACTGAACCTTAGCAAGGAAAAACAGACAGCAGGGTGGCAAGTGCTCAACTTGTACAGGAAGAAAGAAGTCACATGCCTCCCATGATGACTCCGTGGCTACAGGCCGCTGGCCCCCTCCAGAAGCTGCCAGGGAGGCAGAGGGGTGCCCACAGCCCAGAGCCTGTTGGAGGCTCAGCGAATGCTATTCCCGGCCACAGAAACCTGGATGCATGAAAAAGGCAGGCCCAGCCTGGCACGGCCGGGGGTCCCCCATATGCTGAGAGGAGGCAGAGGGAGGAACCTGGGCCCAGTTGTGCAACATTGGGCAGGAGGCATCAGCTTTCTGAGCCTCAGTTTCCCCATTTTAGGATGAGGGAGGCAGACTGCGAGAGCTGTAAGTGCTCCATCTATGTTCTATGAAGGCCTGCAGTCTCCTCTGATAGGTGTGTCTTCCTTTCATGTTCACTCCTTATCTGGCAGGTCACCTCTGTAGTTCTGAAATTTCAACACAGGAGCCTAGAAATTAAGCCTAGTGCCTCAGCCTAGACAACCTTGATATGAAAATTACTCCCAACCTCTCTCTACTTTCCTCAGGGAGTAGTGATCCCTCCAGACCTGTGCTAGGCCCAGGTCTTGCCAGTGGAGTCTAGCACAGCTCCTGCAACACAACGGCATTTGTTGAGAGGTCCGCCTCTCTCTGAAAGGCTGTGCACACCAGAGCTCTCGCAGAGGAGAGGATGCAAATCCTGGGAATTGTTTCCAAAGAACCCCACCGAAGAGGGAGGGCTGATAGTTGCTGAAGCTGAGTAATGAGTACATGGAGTTCATGATCTATTATTTCTTCTCTTTTTTGAAATCCGTTTGAAAATTTACATTACAAAAATTTCCTTTTTAGTTATTTGTGCTTGTTTTTGAAAAAAAGGAATGTACGTAACTTGAGGTGAAGGGCTTCAAATTTGTCACCCCAAGCTGGGCGTGGTGGCATGCAACTGAAGTCCCAGCTACTCAGGAGGCTGAAGTGGGAGAATCACTTGAGGCTAGGAGTTCAAGTCCAGCCTGGGCAACATAGTGAAACTCCCATTTCAAAATTTTTTTAAAAAATTTTGTCACACCAGGCCGGGCGCGGTGGCTCAAGCCTGTAATCCCAGCACTTTGGGAGGCCGAGGCGGGTGGATCACGAGGTCAAGAGATCGAGACCATCCTGGTCAACATGGTGAAACCCTGTCTCTACTAAAAATACAAAAAATTAGCTGGGCATGGTGGTGTGTGCCTGTAATCCCAGCTACTCAGGAGGCTGAGGCAAGAGAATTGCCTGAACCCAGGAGGCGGAGGTTGCGGTGAGCCGAGATCGCGCCATTGCACTCCAGCCTGGGTAACAAGGGCGAAACTCTGTCTCAAAAAAAAAAAAAAAAAAAAAAAAAAAAAAAAAAAAAAAAATAA
>NW_022436956.1:10081904-10288961 GCF_009761245.1 Sapajus apella
ATACCAAAATCCATGGACACTCGAGTCCATGATATAAAATGGTACTGTATTTGCATAAAACCTATACATATTCTCCTGTATACTTTAAATCATCTCCAGATTACCTATAATACCTAATACAATACAAATGTGATGTAAATAGTTGTTGTACTATATTGTTTAGGGAATAATGACAAGAAAAATCTGCACATGCTCAGTGCAGATGCAGCGGTCCATTTTTCTTTTCTCCAAATACTTTTCATCTGCTCTTGGTTGAATTCATGGATGTGGAACGTGTGGATACAGAGGGCTGGCTACTCTTGTTTACTTGCTGCACCATGGTTCTCTAGGTATATTATTTAGAGGTAAATTATTGAGGACTAAATCAAAGTCAAATTTTAAAATTTTTAAAGATTCTCCAATAGTATTAATCCATTTAAATCAATATAATTCCAGCCAGACTTATTTGCAAGTGGCTGCCATGTGCCAGGCCCTGGAGATTCCCAGGGGAAGGGGATCCCCAGCTGTTACAAAATTCTACCAGTAAAAATTTTTCATGCACCCTCAAAATGTACCCATATAAACATATGTGTGTATATATATGTGTCATATATATATTATATATAATATATTGGTTATATATGTTATTTATAATACATATATTATATATGTTATATGGATGGAGGATCACTTGAGGCCAGTTCAAGTTCAGCCTGGGCAACATTGTGAGACCCATCATATAAGACACATCATATACTGGTAGAGAAGTGTGGTTTATATATAATGTATATATTATAACATATATATGTATTATATATAACACATATATGTATATATGCTGTATATCATGTATGTTATATAATGTATCTTATATGTGTTATATATAATACATATATACATTGTATATAAGCCACACTACTCTTCCAGTATATGATGTGTCTTATAAAACACATTTCAAAAATAGAAATCAAAGTAAAATAAGATTTTTTAAAAATATATAAGAAAAGTTGCAAGATTTTCTTCTCTTATTCCAATGGCCCATCTTGCTTACTCTGTTTTGGAGACTTCTCCTGACAGAGCTGCTGTGCAGAAGTAATTCCAGTCTGCTCAGTATACCAAGCAGAATTTAACACCTGTTTTCCTTTTGCTGGCCATAATATCTAGTTTCCAGTAACTAGTGACAAATTGCGTTCAGGTTCATTAGAACCCTGGAGCAGAAAACTCCAAGCAGTAGAAGAGAGAAAAACCCAGACACCTCCCTCGAGACAAACAAGAAATAGTCCTGTTTACTTGTTCATTTGGGAAACATCTATTGCAAATTTAGAACTTGCCAAGAGCTAGGGCAGGTGAAGTGAGGCCTACAGAAGCATCAGCCATGGACCCTGGACCAACGCAGCCCAGAGGAAATGGACAGACACAGATACACGTGGATGGTCAGTGGCAGGAGGCTCAGGCCAGGGGCTCTGGGAGGAAGAAACTGCCCTACCCTGAAAGATCTTCTTAAAAGACTTTGTGGAGGAGGCAGAACAGGAGCTGGGTGGGAGGAATTTGGCCATGTGGAGAGGGAAGAAAGACTTTGGGAAAAGGAAATGTCCTTGGCAAAGATACAGGGGCAATACATTAAGGGTCATTTCTCTTCTTAGTCTGCACACCTCTGGAAATTCCCATATCTTGAGGCTGGGTAGGGAGACAGCAAATCCTTACTAGAATTGCAAATAACAGAGACATGGAGGGGCTCTCAGACTGAACACCCTGGAAACTAGAGTGAGGCCACTGCTCTTACAGCCTCTCTTCAAGCATTCCAGTGAAGGAGGCTGCTGAAGTTGTCCAACAAAATAAGAATTTATTGAGTGCAAAAGGCTAACGAGAGGGGAAGGCATTCCATGAACCCGGCGTTCTCTTCTACTGCGGAGGGACTGGGCATGGTCGGCCCTGCAGGCGAGGCAGAAGAGATGACCCCAGGGCCTGTGCTGGCTCTAGGACTTCATACTTTGGCTTCTAGTGCCCTTCACTAGAGCTAGGCACCTCTGGTAGAGATGACATAGAAACGCAGGATGAGGAAGAGTCTCAGGAAGATGCTTAGCGGGCACTGTGTACTCAAGGAAGATGAGCCCAGCACAGATGTGGTCACAGAGGTACTCCTCATCAAGAAACTGGGTTCCAACCAGGTAATCCTGGGGGGTGGAGGGCATTCTAGGCAGAGAAGACCTCATGTGGATAAGCAGAGAGGCACAAAGGGGTACAGAAGCCCAAAATCCTGCCAGGAAAGGCAGATGGTTCTGGGATCTGGCAATTCCAAAGAAAGCAGAAACTGTCGGGGTCTGGGAGGAGACAAGAGGCCCAGGTGTCACTTTCAGGCTGACCCCGCTGTGCCTAGCACTGGGTACTACACACAGCCGATGATTAACAAATGTGTTTTTATTGTAGATTGTCCTTTCTAGGAAGTAAGGGCTGGGATAAGCAATTTATTCTTATAAAGCCCCAGGCAGTGCCACACTGAGATGCATTTATTAAAGTCTTTTGATGAGACAGTGGGAAGGAAAGAGAACAGGAAAGTGAGGACGGTGAGCTGAAGCAGGAGTTCCCCATCCTCACCTCCACAGCCTCCCTAATGCCCAGGATCAAAGCACAGGGTCTAAGAGGGGAAGGTAGATAGGAGCCGTGGAAGAGAAAGCAAAATGCACAGGGATGTCCTGAGTTGCCATCTAGGGTCAAGCATGCCTAACATTTCCCTTAATATTCCCAGCACCCCTGCGGTGTGAGATCATTATTATTCTTTAACAGATGGAGAAACTAAGGCTATGACATGGTTATAGCTGGTCAGAGGGAGGAAGTGGGAGAGCAGGCATTTGAGCTCAAGTTCAGTGTCCCTCCATTGTACCATCTTCCTCTAGATGCTGTGGTCCTGCCCAGACCACAGCGCAAACTGGGGAAGGGGAAAAAAGAGATGGGCGCTAGTCGGGGAAACCCAGCTTCATGTCCCAGGAATAATCCTGCTATGGTTAGAACATTTGTCTCTTCCAAAACTCACATTGAAATAATTGTCAGTATGACTGTATTGGAAGGCAGGGTCTTCAAGAGGTGTTTAGGTCATGAGTGTACCACCTTTATCACGGGAGTGGGTTTGTTATTGCAGGAGTGGGCCCCAGTCCCTCTTGCTGTCTGGCTCTGCCCCTCTCTTTTGTCCTTCTGCCATGTGATGCCTCCCACCATGTTATGACACAGCAGGAAGGTCCCTGCCAGATGCCAGCATCTTAATCCTGGACTTCCCAGCCTCCAGAAATGTGAGAAATTAATTCCTGTTTATTATAAATTACCCTATCTCAATTACCCTAGCAGCATAAAACAGACTAAAACACCTTCTGTCTGTTCTGCCTGTTCCCTGGAAATCTCTTGGGAAAACCCCAGGAATTGGTGACGTTCTTCTTCCTGGGGTCTGGAGTCCACAGTAGCCTCCTATCTCCTTTCCACCTTGATTTCTTGCTCCAATCTTCTTCTACATTTTGCATCTAGAAAGATAGCATTCACCCTTAAAAAAAAAACCCTGGGACTTTCCCAGGCTTGGCATCACTTCCCTCCGAGTAGTTGGGAGTCCTGGATTCTAGTCCAGCCTGAATTTCAGTTTTCCCACTCAGTACTGAGAAACTCAGTGACAAATAAGGCTCAGCAGCCTATGAGCTTCTCCTTCACTCTTCAAACTTCTTTTCCTGTTGCTCCCTGCCCCATCTCTCAAAACATCCCCTTCTCCTGGTGAGTCAGCAGCAGCCTGAGCCTACCCTTCATAGGTCCTCAGAAGTCCCAGGATAAACCATCCTAATGGGGGCAGGCTAGAACCAGGGCCTCTGTACAACCCGGTCAGGTCATGCTGGTCAGGGGATTTGCAGAAGCAGCACCATTCCTGATTAAAAGCCAAGTCCAACTGCCTCATTTGAGAAAGACCTCCAAGTGCAGTGGAAAGCACAGTCATGGGAGTCATGTAGACCCAAGTCTGAATCCCAGTGGCTCTGCCGTCTAGCAGTGGAATCTTGAATGTGTTGCCTGGCCTTCTGAGCTCCAGTCCCTGGGTCATCCTGACTCAGGGCTGGTGGACGGTGACCACAGATAGCGTCTGTGAAGCACTTGGTACAGGCCTACCACACAGCAGAAACTATTCTCCGATGCCTCCTAGGCTAGTGTATTCCTGAAGTATAACACTTGACAGTCATGGGGATCACACGGTGTAAGGGAGGAGAAGGTGCTGCCCATGCTCAGCCAGTCACCAAGGCTGAGTAGTTTCATGATAAAACAAACACACCTTCCAGCATGGAAGGGCTCCCCCAGGGAGAGACCCAGAGGGGTTGCTTTAATTTGATACACTTTTTAAAAAATTGGGTTTAAAGTTATAAAACAGCAACAGCGAACTCCTGCCTCTGCAGGTACATGGTCCCAGGTGGGGAGCTGTGGCATTAATTAAATTTACCCAACATCCCCCACAAGACCAGGCGGTCCCAAGCCCAGACACCACCACCCCCCGCGTGGTCTCCTGCACAGGAAGTGGGTCCTCACAAGTCCCAGCCTGGAAAAGGATCCACCTTGTAGGCTAGTCTCACAAGCACCCCACCCTCCCCCAGATGCCCACCCCAACCTAGCCTAATTCGGTCCTAAGTATTCCTAAGGTGCCTTCCAATTTCCCGCTGTAATAAATGGCACAGAATGCAAATGGAGGTGGATGTGGGACACAGATGTTTGCACTAATTTAATTGAGGGAACACCTTGGATTAAACACTTTGCAAAACACTCACAAATAGGTTCAGTGCATTTGGTAATGAAAAGCCTCCCAGCCCCCTGGCACTTTGCTGAGGCTGCCTGGGGCTGGGAGTGGGAGGGCATGGGGGGAGAGGCCCAGAACAGGCAAGAGACAAGATGCCTCCAACTCAGGGGGAAGGCGAAGGAGCCAGGTCCTTGGGAGGGCTTACAGCAGATTCTCCCCAGCTGGGGCCAACCCCACCAAGAGACAGATCTGGAAGGGCTGGGGATTAGGGTAGGCAGTGTCTGCATGCCCAGGTGGGGAACTGCTCACCTCTAGAGGTCAGCAGCAGGCAGATGCCTCTCCATCCTCAGGTCCATCCCCAGGCCCTGTGACCCCAAGGAAGATCAGCCTCGCTGACATTTGGAGCATGAGGTTCGCTGGGAAACGTGGGGGTGATTTGCAAGGTATTACTGATCTTTCTGCAGCTTCTTCCTCCTCACCTTCCCCTGTAGCTCAGGGTGCTTCAGAAGCTCCAATCCTGTGCAGCTATCAAGCTCGGACCCTTCCCTTCACCTTTCATCCTTCCATCCATTCATCCACTTGGCTCTGGGGCTCCAGCAGTGAGCGAAGCCCAGTACCTGCCCTGGCAGTGCACACTGGGAAGGGAGGCAGGCATTGAGTCTCAGGTACACTGTGATAGACTCCCTCATGGCAGCAAGCTTGGTAACCTGGGTGCCTGGAAACAGTGCAGCAACTACAGCACAAGAGCTGAAAAGACCAGTGGAGAAAAGGGCGCAAAGCATCCCTGGCAGAGGGAACAGCATATGCAAAGATAACGAGGTATGGAGTCCAGGCAATGGCAGAGACTCAGGAAGACCATTTCCATGGGCCCACTTGGGGGACAGGTGGCTTAACTGAAGATGGCCCACTTTGCCAGACTCATCCTTCCACCCCAGGGAAGGTCCACCAGGAAAGGGAGAAGGCAGGGGCCTCTGGGTCGAGCCTCCAGGCCCCGAAAGCTCCCACTGTTGGCCAAATCTAGAATCAGTTCCTATAATAATTGCTCTGCAAGTCCCAGAGTTCAAATCAGGCCTGGATGATTTTACATTCCTGAAAAGAGAATCCCTAATTTTCAAACACGGTGATCACTTCAAGTGTAATAACCATTATAGTAATAACCTCTTATATTTATGCAGTGCTTTATACTTTATAAAACACTTTCACATATCTCTTTTAATCCTCCACCATCAACCCTTTGAGAAAGAACAGGAAATATTATTATTCTTGCTTTCTAGATGAGAAAATTAAACCCCAAGTTCCCGGCTAAGTAAATAACAAAACCCAAGTCTGTCTGACACCAAAATGCAAACTTGTTCAATCCTTCACATATGCATTGCATTCACCAAGCGTTTGTTGAGCACCTACTGTGTACCTAGAAACACTACAGGCTTAGCAGAGCATGATGGGGATGTTAGTATGATTGCAAGCCTAGATAAAGAGACAGACCATGGACAGATGTGCCCCAACAAAGAGCAACAAGCAGAGCATGAAAACTCAGGAGCCAAGAAGGACACAAAGTCACTCTCCTGAAAGACTGCCTTCCTCACACACAACCCTCCCTCCTCCCACCCCTGGCCTGCATTGCCCAGGAAGACCTGAGCCATTTCTCCTGGGCTGCCCCATCCCCAGCATGGAATGCCAACTCCTCCATTCCTGACGTCCCCCACCAGCTGGGCAGCAGTCCAGAACCAGTAGCCAGAGGTCACCCTGCAGGGCTTGTGCACCACTCAGGCCCCCAGCACATGCAGACACACACAGGCAGGTATACACGGGCATCCCAGCACATCCATGAGCCCTGGCGTCATGGGGAGTGAGAATAGGGCAACTCCCAGGGCAGCTTAAGTTCCAGTAAGGATGGATGGGAGGATGGGAAGGAGGGGATATGGGGAGAGGAAACTATGAAGTATAGGAGTGTTTAACCTCTCTACAAGTAGATGCTCCTGGGTCCCCCAGTGGGCCCAGTCAGGGGGACCCAGTTACAGACCAACACTGCCTTGCCCTATAATGACAACAGGCAAGCCTCAGTTCCCTCTGCAAAAATAGTACCCACCTCACATGTGAGCATGTGTGAAATGAGACAGTGACACGCCAAGCACAGGGTCTCCACATGGACAGGGAACCACAGATGAAGTGCCCCCCTAGCCCTGTGAAATGAATGTAACGAATGGATGGGCAGCTACCTCTGCATGGCCTCAGCAGAAATCGGTCTCCTGCCCCCCACCCCCACCTTCACTGTCCATCCTGGAGCTTGGGGGGCTTAACTGGAGAGTGTCTCTCCATCACTCCACCACCTTCTCCTTGAATCACACATTCATCCTTTCTCTTCATCAACCTCGTAGGGTGCCGGTTATGGCCAGGAACGATTACAAGGTACTGGGATTGAAAGATGAATGGGATTCAATTGTTCACTTGGATAGACAGACTAATAATTATGTTGGAGTCTTGTGATGGTCTACAGGCAAAAGAATGCAGCAGCATAGGGATCGGGGAGGCAGGGAAGTCCTGTAAGGAGGAAGCCACGGAGGAGATAAATGAGCAAGGGGTGCCCAGGCTGAGGTTAGTCCAGTTAAGCAGCATGTGCAAAGGCACTGAGGCATAAAAGTACACAGAGTATTTGTTGGAGGAGATTGAGCAGCCTGGCATACTTGGGATATCAGCTGTAGGGGTGTGTGTGCACCTTACTGTCTGTATTTACAGGGATGGGGAGCAGCTAGGGCGTGAGAGATGAAGTTAGAAAAGTAGGCCAGGGTTGAATTGTGAAGCCCATGGTCAGCCAGTCCAAGGAAGCTGAACTTCAACCTGTGGATAGCAAAGAACCACTGGGGGTGGTCCAGCATGGGGATGGCGTGGACACATGTCACAGCAGCATTAATTAGGCTCCAGCTATTGCAAGCACAGCACTAGGCTCCTCCAGACACAGGAGGCTCTCCTTGGCTGGCTCTGATGATAAATGAATCTAACAAGGTATTTTCCTCTTTGATTCATGCAATTATCCCTGGAGAAATGGCTAGCTTTGGAGCAATTTGTCGTCTCTGAAGAGCCAGCCTAGCTGGCTAACTGCAAATGAAAGAGGAGGGGATCCTACACCATCACCAGCCCTCACAGCCAGGGACACTGGGAGCAGCACTTGGAAACCCTTCAGAACCTCCTTATAAGCCTCCTGGTTCTCTCTTCTAGGATTTGAGAAGAACCTGAGAATGAGTAACGGAAGTGACAGGCACCACAGAGAAAGAAAAGAGAAGGAAATTCTTTCAGGCTGGACAAGGATTTACAATTGCATTTCTGTGGATAAAGAAAGGAGATTTGGGTGGTGGCAGCAACCTTGCAGCTTCCAAACTCTGCTCAAAGCCTCTTGCCCTGCTCACAGCAGGAAAGGGTCTTTCCCTCCACCTTTTCTCTCTCCTCCCTCCTTCCCAGCTCCTCTCCAGAAAGGTTTACGGAGAAGACTCCAAATAGCCCCCTCTCCTGCAGGCATAGTCACACCAACTGAAAGGAGATTTAATTAGCAAAATCTCGTTAGGCAAACGAAATTATCCGTAAGACAATACTCTTCTGGACAGGGGGTATGATTAAACAAAGCCATTAATTGAGAGAGTCGCCTTGGCAGTTCCCCTAGGCGTTCATCTCTGGGCAGGCTCCACTCTGCCTCCTTGGGCCAGGGGAACAGACTCTTTGCCTCCTTTCCTGCCCGGTCCACCCCCTCCCCACTCCATCTCACTCTTCCGGGGCGCCTCCAGTTGGGGCTGCAGACCTCGGCATCTCATCAATCGGCCTCTCTGCCGCCAGATTCCTGCTAAAGTGCCTTGATTGCATAATGTCTATTTGCATAATGTAAATTGCAATCTCCTAGCTCAGGAGGCAGGAATCATAGAACAGCCATTATTTTTTACCACTCCACAAAAATTCTACATTTAGAAAGCAGATTTGCAGCTCAGAAAGCCTAAATCTGAATCCCCCAGAAATGCCATTAAATCACACCAATTAAGTCGGACCAACGAAAAGCCCTTGTCACTGCTCTCTGTACACTCAAGGACTCCCAACCTAGATGGAGGCCATGAGAACCGGGAGGCTGGGGCCACAAGGCTGGAAGCAAAGCCAGAAGAGGCAGGAAATTCTGTCTTATAAACCTTAGCACACACCCTTCGAGCATAGGTTTCCATCAAGATCTGGTCGAGTGGGGTGGAACGAGCCTGCTGTTCATTGCCTGATTTCTTGTGGGCACACTGTCTGTCTGTAGACGCAATCTACGGAGGATAGAGAGTGTGTGAAGAAGAAACCTCCACCTTTCGCAAAGGTAATGGGAAGATCCAAAGTGTTTCACATGGGGTAAAACATCTGCCCTTTTAGTGGTTTTTTAATAACCTTTCTCTCTCCTTTCAAGTCCCCTCCAGCCAACTGAAAGAAAAAGTGAAGACAAACCCTACTCAGGCCAGGCTGGGCTGGCTGGCTTCTGAGCTCTTTTTGACAGCTGTTTCCTTAGGGGTCACTGGGGTGAGGGGTGAGTCACAAGGCCTTTGGAAAGGGGGCATTCCCTTAGACAGCCAGCCAGGATGCCAGTTTCTCTGCAGCAGTATACCTGGCTAGTGTTTTGCCTCTTTATTGCTCATTCAATATTCATTTGTCAAAGGGCAAGACGCTAATGTGTATTATTAAAATATCAATAGTTTATGAGTGAACTTTTATGGAGACTACAGTTAAAGCCAAGATTCTTGACTGTCTCTGTCAGAAGCAATGGAAAGGAATAGCCTTTCTTTCCAACTCCACTTTTTATTTATTTACTGGGTGAGTGGATGGCTGAACCCTTAGTGAGTACCTATTGTGTGCCGAGAATGGCTCTAGATACATGCACATGCAGGATTTTATTGAGCTCTCATAGCAGTCCTGGGAAGTATAGACAACCCCATTTCCATTCCAGAGAAGAAGAATCCAAAGGCCAAAGAGATGTGCCCAGGATCACAGGGGTGCTAAGGCTGGGCTTCAAACCTGAGCTTTGTACTTCAAATCCAACATTCTTCTCCCAAGCTGAAGCCTTGAAAATCTAAATGATCTTTAGGTTTGTATGCGTCTGTTTCCTTCATGTGCCCAAATTAAATGTTAGTTTCCTGACCTAAGTTTCACAAAAGGGGACAGAACAGGAAATCATTCCATACTTTCACCTAGACTCAACTCCATAAAGTACACCTACTTAGATATATCTAAGCAAGTTCCCCAAATCTTATCTGCACATTTGGAATCTTAGAAATGAAGGTAACATTGGGAGTTTTACAGAGAAGTAAACTGAAGCTCTTCGTGTCATACAAGAAAATAGTGTAAGCCTCAAGAATAGAGAGTCCTAAGTTGAATTTCAACTTTGCTACTTCCTAGGGTATTCCCCTTGTTCTCTGAGCCTCCTCTCCTCTTCTGTAATAGAGATGATAACAGCATCCCATAACATAGTGTGAGAGTTCAGTGAGAAAATGCACCCTAAGTGTTTGCCTAATGCCTAGCATGTAGTAAGTGCCCAATAAGTGTTCATTACTATTAATAATTAATGTTACGCTGATGTGGAAGAACCTAAGACTCTCCCTCCAAATTCCAGCACTTTTTATCAAAACCAAGTCCACTTACCCCTCTCGTGCCTGCCCCCTCCCCTTTGGTGTTAGCCTTCTCAGATCTCTGCCCTTTGGGGATATGGGCTTGTTCTGTTTCTACTCTTTGGTTGCTTGTGTTTTTTCTCTATCCCCTTAAGTCACAACAAGGCACCCAGGGCACCTAGATCCTCTTCCAGGATTTAGCTGCGTCTGGGTCAAAAAAATGGCAAAGGAAAGAGACTTGAAGGGCACAACCTCCCCAGGACATAGTATGTGGCAGAGAGGAAGGAAGGAGAGCAGGGGACATGAGGTCAGGGAGGAAGGGCTGCCCAGAATTCTCCAGCTACAGCACAGCCCGTTGTAGCATCTTAAATCCTGACCCTTGTGTGAAACCTGCCCCAGCTTGGACGTCCACGGGGATGGAGGTACACGGAGCCCTGAATGTGAAAGAAGGGCTCAAGGCTTGTGGAGTCCTAGCTCACAGTCTAAGACTCCTCCATACCTGACACTTGAAGCTGTGAGTTGCAGACTCAACTCACTCTTCCTGAGATGGACCCTGAGGTCGAAGCTTCTACCAGCTACAGGACTTGCTAACACCAGCATGGCCTGCCCAGGAAGGAATCCTTGCCTCATCTCCAGGGGCCCTTTCAACTCAAACATTCTGTGAATCAAGGGACAGTTTAATTTATCTAAAGCAGGAGTTCTTTCGGCTGCCTTTCCAGGGGAAACAAATCCCCCCAAAGAACGGGTCCTTTTATTCTTTCTGGGAAACTGATGGGGCTGTGCCGTGCCAGACCACTAACTTGATGAGTACTAATTGTGGTAGGCTGTATTCTCTAAAGACGATTGCAACAAGATACATCCTATTCCTCACACTATTCTTTCAATGTGTTGTTGATACTCCTTGGAGAGATGGAGGAGAGGGTGTTTATGTTCCCTTCTCTTAAACCTAGGTAGACCTTTGCAACTGCCCCAGGTGAGAGAATGCAGTGACTGTGATGCTGCTTGCCTTCGAAGGGCAGGTCCTAAAAGGCAACACAGCGTCCACTTGGCTTTTGCTGTCTCTTCGATGCTCACCCTTGGAATCAGGCTGCCATACTGTGAGGAAGTTCAGGCCACGTGGAGCTGTCACATGGGTCTGGCCAAGACAGTCCAGCCAACCTCTCAGCCAACAGCTAGCATCAAAGCCCAGAATGGCGAGGGAGTGAGCCTTTGGATGATTGCAGCATCTAGCTTTTGAGCTGCCCCCACTGAGATTCCATGGTGGTGCCTGGTAGCACAGAGACAAGCTACCCCACCATGCCCTGTCCGAATTCCTGACCTGAAGAACAAATGATGTTAACCCATTCTGTTTTGGGTGATTTGTTACGTAGCCTAGAAATGGGATACCATTAGAATTAACTGGGAATATTTGCTGTTTCCCTCTCAAATCCAGCCCTCACTGGCCTTGTCTCTGAAACTTCAGACTTTTAGGCTCTTCCCTCCTCAACTAGTCCCTATCACTCTCAGCCCGCCTCCCCCTCTCCTCTTCTTCCTTTCCCTCCAAAAGGCAGGATCCCCATGCCTGAGGCTGCCCTGGTAAACCACTCCCTGAAAGATCATTTGAATCTTCCCATTTCAGAGCCCTGGGACCTGAAGAAATCTGCATTTCCTGGCTCCTCACTGCAGGCCCAAGACTGTGTCCCTGCCAGGGGGCTTTCCTGGGGTGTGGTGGCCAAAGCCTAAGCCGAGGTGCCCTGCTGCCCTCAGGGATGGGGAAAATGTGCAGGCCTATTTCCCCCATGCTCTCAGCTCTCATTAAGGTTCACGCTCAGCTTGTTCCTCATACTTGACTTGACTTATGAGGTCCCTCTAACCTCCGATGCGAGGAGACATTGATTCTCACAAAGGTCATTATCTTCTAGTCTGCCCCTCTGCCCACCCCCACCCCACCTCCTAGGCAGGCTTTCCTGGAACAGGATGGAGGGAGGCACCCTTTCCCCCAACCCCTGGTCTGGAGATCCGACTGCTCCGGAGCAGGGCTGCAGAGGAGGTGCCCCGGGAGCCCAGGCCCGTCAATCACACAGGCGACCAGCGCTGAATCGCAGGCCATTAGGCGGGAGGGCCGGCGCCCTGCTCACTCACCGGGCAGCCATCGGCAGGATGTTAGCCGATCGCAGGGCGGCCATTCTTATGATTTATTCAAATACTCATTACAGTCAATCTATTTTTACACAGAGGTGAAGATGTGCGCTGATAACGGTTAATCATTTATAATTCCATGGACTGGTTGGAAGCCAATGTACTATCAAAGTCGCCGCAGCGGCAGCTCAGCCTCAGATAGCTCCAGAAGCAGGGTGGGGAAGCTATGCAGGCCCAGGGCAACCCAGTCATCCAGGTAACATTCACTAAAGAGCGACTAGGCTGAGGGTGCAGTGGGAAGACCAAGAAGTAGGAATCCCGGACTTCACCCACCAGGAGCTCATGGCCTCACTGGAGAGGGCATGGTAAAGTGACAGCCAGAGTTGGAGACAGATGCTGGGGACAGAGGCAGGGGCAGCGCCTGTGAATGCTGAGGAATTTCAGGAAGGGGGCAATCACTTCCAGCTGGCATTACCAAGGAAGGCTCCACGAAGGAGGCTGGACTTAGGCCAGATCCCACAGATGGGTAGACTTTTGCCAAGTGGGAAGAACCAATATGAGCAAATTAGCCTAAGTAAGAGGTCGAGTTATTACTGGGCTGATGGAAGGAGCGGTCAGCAGCATTTCCTTTTTTCTCCCTCACGCCTCCCCAGAAATAACCAGATGTAAGAGCTATAAACTTGCCCAGTTTGAGAACTGATGTTGCCACTTCCTCCTCTCGCTGCCTCCCAAGCTTAGCCCACAGGCAAGAGTGGCTGGGGTCTGGGTCGGCCTTGCAGACTCAAGACCTTCCTTCTCCAGCACTCATGACACATGTAACACATCAAGTCTACCTTAATGCACAATCAATATAGTCTAATTAAATAGGATGTCATATTACAGGGCCTCTTTGTCACATTCAGACATAATCTAATTAGAGCTCCGCTGTATTTTACATTCTGACTAGCTCATTGTTGAGTGTTTCTCTTGCACAATGCATGGCTGTTAAAGATCAGGTTCAGGGCTGGTCTTCAACCCATAACCTTATTGAGTCAGCATGGAAAATGCCAATCAAAGTTACTTACAGTTCACAGCCCCTTTTCTGGTGAGCGGCATGGAGGACAGAAAGCCTCAGAAGTCCTGCTCCAGACTTCACCTGCCAATGAAAGAAAACATCTTTATAGACTATGTAAGATGCTGCAGAAGTAAAAGCAAGGGTGGGGATGGGGGTAAAATCCCCAATCCAGGCGGATTTGGCTCAGGAAAAAGGCCAGGGCTGGTAGACATGTGCCTGCAGTGCTGAGTGAGAAAGCTTCCTAGCAAGGGACTGCTGGTGCAAAACCACTATTGTTTAGAGAGCTAACCAGGGCAGAGTGAGAGGATCATGCCCTCCTCCACCTGCTTGGTGCCTCCACTTCTTAGGACTTGTATCCCCTTCCCTATAGGACTACCAGAAGGAAAAAAAAAGGCTCATGGTTGTCAAGTGCCCTGAGCTGACCAAGGCAATAATTAATTACTGCTGCCTCCTGCCTGTTGGAAGACCCCATGGAGGGGAACAAAGCAGAAAGGCCCCTGTGAAACTTTGCAATCTTGACAGGGAAGGCTGCAAAAACACAAGCAAACAACAACACTGACCCTGTTGTCTACCACAGAAATATGAAAGTCCTGTTGCAGAAGAGAACTTGCAAGTAAAGGTGAAGAGTCCAACAGGGCAGGAAGAAAAATGTGCATGGAGAAGAATAATGGGGCAAGACTGGAAAGATAAAAAATCTGACTGCTTTTAAGTCTTTCTGGGATAAAAAGACTTTTATTTTGTAAAAATAAAAACAGTCAACACATATTTATCAGTTGTCTCCTCTGTGATCTACACATGCTGAAGCAGCAGAAATAAAATCCATGGGTCCTGTTATAAAAGCACTACCTCCACATCGCTGGAGAAGGGAGATCACCCGTGTAAAAGAACGCCCAATAAGGCCAGACTGTATATGAAGTTGTGCTAAAGCGCAGAGAAGCGATGCCTATTCTCTCTCCACAGAGACATGAAGCCTGCAAGAGTTGGAGACTCAAGGGATTTTTCACGAGGAGGTGGAATTTGAATGGGTTCTTGGCAGACTGGACAGACAAGAATTGGCTGGTGGGAGGGAGGAAGAGGGCATTCCAAAGAAAGGGGCTCTCTGAGCAAGGGCCAGGAGCAGGAGAGCATGGAGGGCCCTGCGATGACACAGAGACTGGTCCACCTGGAAGACACTAGAGGAGAGGGTAATGCCAGCTCAGCAAGGTGGGGCCAGAGCATCTAGGGGTTTTGGTGTCAGGTAATAGACGGCAGGCTGGCCTGTGGCTCGCAGAGACATTGAAGTTTGTTCATTCAGCAAGGACTTGACATCATGTAAAGCCTCACATGTCCTGGGCCTCTTTAGTACTTTCCCTTTAATTAAGACGAGCAAGTCTTTTTGGAAGAAGGTGGAATTTTAGTTAGGATTCAGGCATGGGGTATAGTGAGATGTGCTGAGGAAAACAAATTGTCTCTCTTGTTCATGATGACTTCCTCGAGGCAAAGGTGTTTCCTCTGGGGCTGTGTCCTTATACCTGCATGATCAAGGTTTACAGATCATGGAGGCGCCTCAGAGGTAGGACCAGACCACTGGACTACAAACCACTGAGGAAAAGGACCATGTCTTCTGCATCTTTATATCCCCAGAACCTAGCAGAGCGCCCAGCCTGTGCTGGGTTCTCAGTAAATATCTGCTGAAATGTTGAATGGTGGACTGTGATCCTTCCAACCAGAATCCACCACCAGCACCTCAGAACCAGCCTGGCTGGCAATGGGTTCCAACTTGTGTTATTCTAAACTACTTACATATTACTACTGAGCATGATATGAACTCAGCACATGAAGTCTCTAGATTAAATTACATGGAGCTGTATGCTGTATCCCTGCCCTCTGTGACTGTCCGTCTGAGACACCTGTGACTTGAAAGAAGATATGGCAGACTTTCCATGTGCACATGACGCAAGGCTGAGAAAGGTAACTACTGTGCTGGAGGGTTAGATTCAAGATCATCATAAAACTTTTAGCAAGCTAAAATAACAGGCCAAAAGGAAAAGGTCCATTTTTCCTATACCAGTTTTTATTTCTTGCACAATAACATCCTGACAACTACAAATAAAACAGTTTTGAAAATAAAGAAAAAATGCTCACAATCTCATTACTCTAAACCATCAGATTAGTGTATCCTATGTCCACATGCAATCCCACTTTTTTTTTACAGACCCTTTTGTAGGAAACATTTGACAAGAATAAATATACCAAATCCCTCTCTTACATTAAAAAAAAAAACCAAAAACACAGAATGGGGTGACCCAGTTTGAAAAAAAAAAAAAAGACCTATATTATTTGATTTAAAATCCAAGGTCAATTTAATGAAAGTTGCTAGGTGGAAAAACATAAATAAATAAATAAAATAAAATAAAATCCAAGGTCAAAATGAGTCCAAGGTAGGATATTGTTGCCAAACTCACTAAATGTGAGTTCAGATTGCATTAATAGCCATACAGTACCAATTGAAGGGTGAATGATCTCCTCCACTCTGAACTTAACAATTTGTATTAATCCTGTATATAGTTAGAGCATCATATTTTAAGAACTTTGACAATATGAGTAGAAGAGAGAGGTGAGAGAAGATGTCTAGTGCTTAAATTGTGGGTTAGAAGTCTAGTGGTTCAAAGCGTAGGCTCTGGAATCGTACTGATTTGAACCCAAAACTGTCTGACTCCAGGATGTTTACTCTTAACCTCAGTGATACACTGTGCAAGCCAGAGACTTAGCGCCCTCCCTGGAGGGTTAGTTTGGGCAATCTCCGAGATTGTCAGATGGAGTTTTCTGAATCACAATTTTCAATTCTGGCTTGACCATGGGCTAGTTACTTAATGCCCCCATGCCTGTTTTTCATCTGTAAAATAGGGCTAAAAGTAACTCCTCCTCTGAGAGTGGTGGTGAGGATTAATGCCTTCATATATAATATTCTGGAAGGTCCTTAAAACAGTGCCTTACACAAAATAAGCACTCACCGAATGTTAGCTATCTTTGCTATTGTGGCTGTTTTCAGTATTATTAGGAGGGATGAGGCAGAAGATACAGTAGGAAAAACTAGAGAGGTATCTTCCTTTGTCCCTCTCTAAAATTATCCACTGGTCCTTGCTCTAGTGACTGAAGCAATACAATCCTTCTCCCACATGGTCGCCCTCCAAATATTTGAAGAAGCTGTGTGAAATGGGGACTGTGTTGCTCCAGAGGATAGGATCAGGTCTAACTTTAGATGTTAGCGGAAGCCAGTCTGCAGTTCAACATAAGGAAGAATTCTCTGGCAATGAGAACCATCCAGAAATGAACGAGGCTTCCTTGGAAGGTAGTGAACTCCCAACACTGAGAGGAGAATCCTGCACTGGGTGAGAAGCTGCTCAAAGCATGTTTCCCCGATTTGAGTTTCAGCCATCAGTAAAGTGTGGAACAGCATTCAAAGACTGATAGTGTTGACAAACTTATATTTTGAAAAAACATTAATAGTGTCTTCTCTCACCATAATTTCACGAAATAATTCAGCTCCCCAAAGTAAAGAGTGCAAAAATCTCACAATAAAGAGCCAATCTTTGAGAAATAAAGCATCATTCTCTCTCTCTCTGCACACACACACACACACACACACACACACACACACACACAGTGTGTATATACACAAGCAGTCTCTACACATTACTTATGTTTCACTCATCACTATGCACCACTGCAAAAGTCCTCCTGGATGCCTGTTGGGGAACCATCCATGTGCCTAATGTTTTATGGCCTTCCAAAGCCAGCAGTCTGTGATACTCACAGGCAAATGATCATGTCAAAGGCTTTCAGCCATGCAATAATGCAAACAGAATTTGAACTCAGGCTTGTCTTATTCATCATGAAAATAAAATGGAATCATAAATGAGATTGGCGATTCACATTTATAGATGTGAGGGAATTCATGAAATGGTAAATGAGGAGGGAGTTGAATGGTCATGCTTGTTTGGAAAAGAGGTGGGGAGAGGGATAGAAGAAAGCTTCCCACAGGAGGTAGCATGATAGAACTTGTCTCTTCATCTCAAGGATAGCTGTGCAGGCATCTATGAACAGACCTAGGTAAAATGGAAGATGATCTGGGGACTTAGCAAAGCCATGGGTCTAACACAGAGAGCACCAGACTGGCGGGGGCGGGGGCGGTCAGCCAGACATAGGTTCAAGCCCTGACTCTGTTAACTTACTGTTTGATCTTGGACAAGGACCTTTAATCACTGTATGCCTCAGTTTACTCATTTGCAAACTGATAGAGCCAGACTACTAGATCTTTAAAATATAACTCCATCTGACAATCTCTGAGATTGCCCAAACTAACCCTCCAAGGAGGGTACCAAGTCTCTGGCTAGCACAGTATATCACTGAGATTAAGAATAAAGATGCTGGAGTCAAACAGTTTCAGGTTCGAGCCAGGGTCCATCATTTACCTAACCTTATCTTCTATGAACCTCAATTTTCTCACCTTTAAAAGGTGAGAAACTGTAGCACCTTTAAATGAGATGGTGCATGTACAGCATTTTGTGCAATGCCTAGGACATATTAATAACTTAATTAATAAATGGCTGCAAATGAATAGGAAAAAGAGAGGCAAATCCAGAAGACTGAGGACTTCTGCATTCATCATGCTGCCCATGACAAGTTTTCCTATTCTTGCCCAAGCCAGACTTTTGGGATGAGGACCAAATTGTGACAACTCATTCTTGAACTCCGACAATCTCTCTGGATGCTCCTGTCCTCTGCAAAGCCCTCTGTAAGCTCATAAGCCAAGCTTCCAAAAGAGAAACAAAACTTGAGTGGAAAAATCTGATTGAGATAGGTCATTCCAGGAGCAAACACCTGATGGGCCCCGCTTGTCCTTCCAACAGCGTACCCACAGCTCCTGCCATGTCTCACTGAGTCCCTGCTCTGTTCCACTCATGCACTCTCATCACCCGACAAGGTTTTGTAGTTGGTAACGCTTGTTCAATGAGGTTGTCAGTCGGGCCCTGTGGCCCCTGACCAGCAGACTTTAAATGACACAATAACTGGGTAATTAAATAGATATAATTATCTGGTGCTAACTTCTTGGCTCTGAGATTCTTATGCATCCAGCACTGAGGGTACTGCATAGCCTTCCTCAAAGCCCAATGGGCCTGGGTGCTAATTCCACACTGGTCCTCAGCCCCCAGGTAGTGCTGGGCACCCAGTTGAAACTACCTGGAAAGGATCCCTCTGTGACGCTCCCTGGGCCCTGACTGGGCCAAGCCTCGACTCTTGGGCCTGGACCTGTCAGTATAGGTATGAATATGAAGTCCTCTTAGGAATGTTGGCACTGGTGGGTTAACCCTAATATTTATCCCATGTGAGAGAAAGAGCTGAACACACATGACCTTTCAACACCAGGCAGAAGCAAGCAATTTACCCTCCCATCCTGGGATGGAAAGTCTCACGTACACTGAGTGGTGTGGGCTCACAGAGCGGCTTGATCTCAGCAGAGGTAAACCCTTGAGCATGATGGTGGGCCTGCTCACAGGCGAGCCTCCCTGGCCCCATGGACATCTTCTGTGGTGCTAACACATCAACACCCCAGACTTGCTAATTCTCCCCCTCAAGCATCCCTGCTCTTCTACCCATCCCATCGTCGTTAACCCAACTCTCCTTGTCTCCAGCCTCACCGTGTTTTTGCCCCTCTGCCCTACTACCCCTGCCCTGGGAATCTATCTAAAACACAGTTTTGATCACATCCACTTCTCCTTTAATGCCCTTTCACGGCTCCTCATTGACTGGCAGACGTCGCCAGCTAGCGGCCCCAAGGTTGACTCTTGCCTGTCCAGCGTTTTTATAAATTCTGCCAACATCCAAAACTTGTGAAATTTCACATTTAGAGATCCAGATTCCTAACTTTTCTCCAGAAATTGTATGACCTAACTATGCCAATTCTGCATCTCCACATGTCGATCATTGGCTGATGTTGACTATCAGCTGCCTCCTTTCAACTGGGCACGTGTCCTCCTATTTGCCCCAGAGACAGAAGACTGGTGTTGCCCCGGAAGTCTCCCCCGTCATGGGGCCAGACACCTAGAGGCTGATTCATGCTGCCTGCTGAGCAGTATCAGATTCAAGGTGACAGCGTGGGGATGGCGGGGGCGTCACATTATGTTCTCAGCTGTGCCATGCTCAGCTGTAGGCTGGAGGAGGAGGGCCAGGAAATGCCAGCACCGCTCCCACACGGACCCATCAAGTGTCCTTCCCTCTCACCTGGGCAACTCCTCCACTCCTAGTCGGGAAAGAGCTGGGGAAATGTCTTACTGCAGTTTTCCAGGAAAGCCAGTGTCCAGAAGGCAGGTGCTGAAGGCCCCCTTCATTCCAGACACTTTCCCTACCCCCAACTCTGTGGCGGTTGCACCCCCTCCCTTTATTTCCATCCCACTCCTCCTATCAAAGCCCTAACAGCACATATTTTGTTAATTGTACAAACCTAATGGGGGAATGCATTGGCAAAAAAGGGTAATGGCCATCAGACCAGCAATAAAACAAAATTAATGGCCCATAGGAAGAAATCATGTCCACTTAATCCTAGCTCTGAAACTCTAATAGAATAATGGAATACCAACCGAGGGGTTTTTTCCTCTATGCAGATTGCTTACACCATGTTAATCACTTGCAAAGCAGGCCACATACCACTCCGGCTCACATGACCCTCCAGGGAAAGTAGCAGACCAGAAACATTCAGTGCAAGGCTCATTATTGACATGCACCATGCAGCAACACCTTCCCTCCCTCCCCCAGGTGACTCCGGGACAGCTAGTATGGGGTGTCATTGAGAGCCATCAGGTGTGGTGGGCTGGAAAGCAAGACACATAAGACCTAATAATAGCAAACATTTATTGAGTGCTTACTATGTGCCAGACACTGGGCTTGCTGACCCCCTTCTATGGACTGCATGGCAGCTACCCATTTCATCCTCTAGAGCTGCATGGTGCAGTAAAGTATCCAATGGCCATGTGTGGCTTTTAAAATCAAATTCTAATTAATTAAAATGAAATGAAATGTAAAATTCAGTCTTCAGCCTCACTTGCCACATTTCAAGGGCTCAACAGCTCATGTGGCTAGTGGCTGTCATAGTGGACTGCTCAGACGGAGCACGTTTCTGTCATTGTGGAAGGTTGTGTAGGACCGAATTGCTCTAGAATGTTGAGGGTATTTTATCTTTTTCATTTAACTAATTTTGAAATAAAGGAGGGGAGGCCGAGCGAGGTGGCTCATGCCTGTAATCCCAACACTTAGGGAGGCCGAGGTGGGTGAATCATGAGGTCAGGTGTTTGAGACCAGCCTGACCAACATGGTGAAACCCCGTGTCTACTAAAAATAAAAAAGAAAATTAGCTAGGCATGGTGGCACCCGCCTATAATCCCGTCCACTTGGGAGGCTGAGGCAGGAGAATCGCTTGAACCTGGGAGGTGGAGGTTGCAGTGAGCCGAGATCGTGCCACTGCACTCCAGCCTGGGCAACAGAGTGAGACTCTGTCTCTAAAAGAAAAAAGGAGGAGAGAGGTGCTGTACAGTCATGCCAAGCCGCTGATACACTGTTGAGCCACTACCTCCAGCCAGGACCAGCAGTGGAGGCAGCAGGGGACCTCCTGAGCCTTTCAGGTGGTAGAAAGTCTTTTCTGTTTTCTGTGGCTCCTCCAGGGCTCTCTGAGAAAGTGCCTTTTGTGGCATGTGCTACAGACCCAGTGAGGTCAGTAAATGCACAAAAGGCGTTAATGAAGAAAATTCATATTGACTGAAGGGAAAGCAGAGAATAATTAAGACTCCTTAAAGACGTGCTTCCACTTTTTATGTACTATACACCCAAAGAAAGCGAAAGTGGTGACTAAAGCAGATGCTTGTACAGTGGTGTTCATAGCAGCTTTATTCACAGCAGTCAAAAGTGGGAGTAACCCAGTGTCCATCAACAGACGAACGGACAGACACAATGTGGCATGCATTCGTCTACATGCAATGGAATATGTCTCAGCCTTAAGAAGGAAGGAAATTCCCACACATGCTACAACATGGGTTAACCTCGAGGACACTATTCTAAGTGACATAAGCCAGTCACAAATAGACAAATACTATATGGTTCTACTTGTATGAGGTACTGAGAGTGTATTTCACAGAGATAGAAAGTGACTAGTGGTTTCCAGAGGCTGGGGCAGAGGATGAGGGACGGGAGCTGTTGCTTCATGAGTCTGAAGTTTCAGTTTTGCAGGAGGAAAGGAGTTCTGTGGATGGATGACAGTGATGGTTGCACAACAAGGTGAATGTCCTTAATGTCACCAAACACTAAGGCTCATTACTGACATGCACCATCTAGCAACCCCTTCCTCCTTCCCCCAGGTGATTCTGGGACAGCCATCGCAGGGTGTTATTGAGAGCTCTCAGGGGTGCTTAAAACTGCTTAAGATGGCCAATTGCAGGTAATGTATGTTTTACCACAATTAAAAAAATATGTATATATGCCACCACAAATGCCTCCCAATTTCTGTCAAGAGCCGAGGTCTTAAGGAGTAGGGGAAGGAGCAGCTCATCAGTCCAAGGACAGGATGAGGGAACCAAGAACTGACAGAGAAAACAAGGAACCCAGAGCCTCCCAGCCCTGGCAGGGAGAAGTGGAGAAGTCGGGGAGGGGCTGCCAGGGAGGAGGGACTACGTTTCTGAGGATGGGAAGACCGGGCCAGCCTCCAACAGGGAAGGCAACTCCAGAAGGCTGATGCTGGAAAAATGAGCAATGACTTAGAATTTTATTTTATTTTTTTCGAGACAGAGTCCCTTTCTGTCACCCAGGCTGGAGTGTAATGGTGCGATCTTGGCTCACTGCAACCTCCAACTCCCAGGTTTAAGCAGTTCTCTTGCCTCAGCCTCCCGAGTAGCTGGGATTACAGATGACTGCCACAACGCCTAGCTAAATATTTTGTATTTTTAGTAGAGACGGGGTTTCACTGTGTTGGCCAGGCTGGTCTCGAACTCCTGACCTCAGGTGATCCGCCCACCTCAACCTCCCAAAGTGCTGGAATTACAGGCATGAGCCACTACACCCAGCCAGGATTTGAAGAAGAAAGAAGAAGAAGAAAGAAGAAAGAAGAAGAAGTGGAAGTGGAAGAGGAAGAGGAGGAAGAAGAGGAAGAGGAAGAAGAAGAAAGCCTGATGAGGGAAGGAAAGGAGGGCCAATTAGGAGTGTAGCAGTGTATCTGCATTCCTAGTTGTACAGTCTAGGAGTATATGCACAGCAATAAAATGATGAGCAGGAAATCTAAAAGAAGAGGGGAGTAGGAGGAATAGAAACAGGTGAGAGGATTTGGGCACCTAATGGGATGCACAGTGAATGCCTTGGCATGTTGGAAAGGGTGTAGACAGGACCTAAGAGATGGCCCTCGTCCTCACAGCCTTATGACTCGGTGCACATTGCCTAACTCTCTGGGCCTCAGTTTCCTCATCTCTTCAACCCAGTAGTTGCACCAGAGCAAGAAGAACCTTAAGGTGATAGGGGTCCACAAATCCCTGAGCATTTTAGCCAGAATAGTATTTGTGTGCAAGTTTTTCTGGGGAGAGGTTTACAGATTTTACCAAGATTTCAAGGCTGTCCACATCCCCTGAGAGGTTAAAAATGAGTGGAGAAGACACTAGGTTCACATTCAGCCAGAAAGTCCTCAAATTCCAAGAAATCTTGGACCAGACACCAATAAATCTTTGGGGGTCAAATAAATCCAGATGCTTATTCCCGCCTTGCCTGCAACACAGACGTATTATAAAAATGAAATGAAATAATTATATACTTTGAAAAGTTAACATTATGTGTCTTGTGCAAGTAAATACTGCTGTTGTTGATTCATAGGAAGCAAGAGAAATTCTGCAGCAGGCAGGAAGGAGGAGGAAAGAAGCGGCTTCTCTGCTTTCCTGAACAAAGGCAGTGTGATAAAGGAACGTGGAGGTGCCACAGGTTGATCCCTGAGCTTTCCTCATTTGGTTGGAAATGAAGAGGCCTTTAATTCTCCTTGTGGAGAAGGGTCTAGCTCAGAAAGAAAAATAAATACAGCCTATCCAGGAGGTGCAGGCAGGGCAGAAAACATGTATCCCTTTGTGCTAACAAGTCGTCATTTTGCATCCAGCTTTACTTCGGAGGAAATTTTCAACGGTGTGACTGAGAAAAGTGACAGTCTGAAGATGCCTCAGGGGAAAATAGCACAGACTGAGGACAGTATTTGGTAGCAGAGAGCCAGCCCCAGACTAGAAGCCCTGCATAATGACTAAGCCAGGGTCGCCAGGGCAAAGGGGACATTGCCATCATGGGCTACGCCCTCCAGGAGTAAGCCAGCCCAGAGGCAGGGGGAGCTGGAGCCTGGGGCAGCCCAGTGCGGCAGTCAGTGCTAGAAGTGGGATGGTTGGACCTGGGCAGACTCCTAGAGATCATCTACCTTGACCTCCTCATTTCACATTTGAAGAAACAGTTCAGAGAGCAGTGGAGGCTTATTTAGAGAAGTCCAGCATTGGAAGCCAGCCAGTAATTCCTTTCATTCATTTAGAAAATGTTTTTTGAGTGTTAGATCCTTCACCAGTTTCGGGATCAATGATGAACAACAATTCCAGTTCCCTGCCCTCAAGGAGCCCACAGTCTAATGAGGGGGACAGGCAGCTAGTTGGTTGGGGTGTTAAGGATGATCCGAAGCTATGTAGATCCTTCCCACCAGGCATTTCAGAGCCTTCTAATAACTCCCCTTTGGGGCAGGTACATCCAGAGAGAGGGCCTGTCAGGGGTTAGCCACACTTTCTCAGACCAGTGCTGGAGGGAGTAGAAAGAATTTCACTATCAAATCCAAGCCAAGCTAACAGTCATTGGCATCTCAGGAAAGGTGCGGTCCAGGCAGCCATCTGAAGGCCCCTTGGAGGGGGCACCCAACACCCCGCCCCCAGTGGGAGGGATATGGTCCCCACTGCAGCAGGTCAGCCGCAGGCTTTTCCACAGGGCACCGGGGCACTTCTCGCCTCAGTGGGGCGGTCCTGAATATTGTTTCATAAATAACTTAGCAGCGCTCCAGCTTGTCTCACTGAGGTTAGGCAGATGTGTATGGTGCTGGCTGACTGTGAGGGAATTTAGCTGCACTGACAGGTTCTGGGAGGCTGATTCTCTGCGGAGGGGTGGCTCAGTGAAGACAGCCACGGCTGGTGTCCCCACCTGGATCTGGGATCACAGCAGGATGCTGAAAGAGCATTTGTTTCCAATTGTTCTTAGCCACTAATTTGGCTCCAGGGTATAACACCAATCTGAGAACAAACGGAGTGCGAAACCTGCCTTTCTGAGGGAGGCCTGATTTCACCAGAAACGGGGAGGGGAAGGAGGTTTCCTGAGTTCACAGCACAGGCCTCAGCCTCCCAGGCAGGGCCAGCAGCTTTGCTCTCCAACCCGGAGTCACCCTGGTTGCAGGGCCATCTGCCTGCCTCACCTGCTCAGGGCTCCTCCGCGGGGCTGCAGCAGAGGACAGATTACTCTGATGGCAGGTAGATAAAATGGGATCCCTTGCTAGCAGTAACTACCCTGAACAATCTCTCTCCTGAGCAGCTGACTCTCCACCTGGCACCTGCCAGGCACAGAGCTCACAGGTGGCACAGGCTGGATGGGCTTCCTCGGGCGACTCCCCAGGCACAGAGAGGTCAGGGAAGGCCCTGTTGAGGCAGGACTTGCTCGAAGAGCCCTCTGTTGGACTGCAGGAAGGTCCGCCTGAGACACCCATCAGGAGAAGACAAAGGCAGCTGTGTTTCTGGCCGACTGAAGAGCTAGCACCGTGCAGGGGCAAAGGGGAAAAGCTGTGTGAACAAGGCCGCAGCAGCCGCTGCCTTCTCCAGACTCATGTGCAAGACTGCCAGTAACAAGAGGCCCTTCTTGTTGCTAAATTGCCTTGTGTGGCTTAAAATAACTGAATCAGAGAACCTTCAGTGTGGCCCTCTTGAAAGCGAACTAGGAGATACCGTGCCTTTACCAGCCCTCGTAGCCCTCACTCACAGCCTCCCAGCAGCAATGTCATCATTTCTAAGCCAAAAATGCCTTCCTCACCAGCATGTGATTTAGCTATTCAGTAGTTTCATAAATCCAACATAGTATAAAAAACTGGAGAACAGAGGACAGCTTTTTTTTTTTTTTTAATCTCCTGGCAGTCAAAGTACATGCCAAGAAATCTTTGCATTAATGTTTAGAAACTTGTTCAAAAGGAAAACCCTCGGGCTCTTATTGATGGCTCCTTTACTCTGGTTTTATACACATTTCTAACAGACTAAGTTATCTGGTACCTTGGGCCTCAGCTAATTAGAAGTATTAAAAAAGGGCTGGGCTTGGTGGCTCATGTCTGTAATTCTAGCACTTTGGGGAGGCCGAGGCAGGTGAATCACTTGGGTCTAGGAGTTTGACACCAGCCTGGCCAACATGGCAAAACTCCATCACTACTAAAAATAGAAAAAGCTGGCTGGGCATGGTGGCGGGAGCCTATAATCCTAGCTACTTGGGAGGCTGAGGCAGGAGAATCACTTGAACCAGGCAGGCGAGCCAAGATTGCGCCATTGCACTCCAGCTTAGGTGACAGAGTAAGAAAGACTCTGTCTCAAAAAAAAAAAAAAAAAGACTAAAAGAGGAAGGGCTTGGGCTTCCCCAGAAGGTAAAGTGAGTCATGGAGAGAGCTAAAGGGCAACCCAGTGTGTCATTAAGTGAGACTCAATCATGTTCCCGATAATTTACTCAAGAAGACAGGGAGGATGTCCACTCATAATGTTTACAACATCCTCAGGGGACTTGAAGAAGTAAACCGTTAGCCGTCTAGCAAACCCCAGATGAGAATCTTTCTTGGTGGTTCCAGGCTGTCCAGCTCTTCCTGTGGCTCATCTGGTGTTTTCAGAAGCTGCCTGCCTTCACTCCTAACTAGGTTCATTCATTCACTCAACACTCATGGACTCCTCCAGTTGCTGGGTCACCCCAACAATGCAGAAAGCAAGATGAAGGCAGAGATATGTTTTGATGCAACACACACACACACACACACACACACATACCAGGAGCACCTATTACACATTAGGTGCTTGACAGATGCACACTGTGCAGATGTTAGAAAAGGCATTCTTTAACCCAGTCCCTAAGTACTTAGGTGAGAATTTTTGTGGGAAGGGGCTATAATCATTCAGGGTTCAACTAAAAATATCGCATTATGAAAACTTCAAATTGCTCCACCAAGAACAAAAAGACAACATAGCCTCAAGCCTGAAAAAAATGTGGAGAAGATTCCCCGCAGTGCACCTCAGAGAAAGACTGAAGGAAAGGCACGCGTGTCAGCCCGGGAAAAAATCCCAGCTGGAGGAGAGGAAGGGGTGTGCTGAGGATGAGGAAGGACCCATCACTGTGGCCCTAAGCAGCTGTCACCCCTCTGTGGGCTCAGCTTCCTCATTCAGACAAGGAACGGTTTGGGGCCATCAGTGTCTGAAGTGCTTCTGGCTTCCAGGTCAACAGGTTCCTAGTTTTGTTCAAGGGCTGATTCTCCTTGTCCCCCTGATTTATTTTCATCACAGCTATGAAAGGCAGGATTCTCATCAACAGTTCCTCTCCAGGCACGGGCCAATCACCCAAAAACAGGCATTTGATTTCTTCCTAACTGTGTCAGGTCTCTGCCTGAGGTGCCCAACCAAGGGAGACAGCAAGTGATTCTTCTTCCCCTCCCCAGCTGGGCAGGGAGTGGGCTGCAGGACATGGCACTACTATCATTTTGGGGACAGGAAGTTTTTATGAGACTCACAGAGGATGGTGGGGGAGGAGGAGGGATTCCAGCAATCTACCCTGAAGAATGCAGGTTAATAATTTATATATGCATTTAAAAAAAAAAAAACCTTCTGAAACAAATTGCATACAAATTGTGTGACGCTCGAAGGAAATGTGCCAGTGTTGCTCAGCGAAGCGTAAGAAATATATGCAGCCCATAATAACAAGTTACTTAAACTCAGGGCACTAAATGATTTATTAATTGTCTTCTAATCCTTTCCAGCTACAACTAAAACCAAGAATGTGGCTGTATTTCACATACCGGCTCACAGGCCTCCAACACCCAACAGCGTGTCTGCAGCTAGCTCTCAGGTCCGTTTTTCATTCTGGCCCCCAACTCTGCAGACAGTCCTGGAGCAGGGTGGGCTGCTTAACAGACTGCTGTTCTCATCAAAGGGGGTAGATGTACCCCAAACACACTACACTTATCACATGGATGCCACACACCTCATGATCATTTTGCCTAGAGTCCCCTTCAACTGGCTTCCCTTTCCCGTCCACCTCTCCCACTGCCATTAGTACCAAGGTGTCCCTGGTGGACACTAACCCCTGTAAAACATAGTCCACTGCCTCCTGGATGCCCCAGCGCCAGGCTCACAGCCCCAGAGTCCACTCCAGCAGCAGTTGGGGAACAAATTCAATGGTAAGAATTAGAACAGAGATGGAAGCAGAACACAATGTCCTGCCGTCCCTCTGGGACACACTGACCCTGTGGCAAATGTGGGATTTTGTTGTTGTGTCTGCTGGTTGGGCTTCCTCCCTGTCCCTAGTGCTACATATACTGGCCTTTGAAACTTTGGAGGAATGTCCCCTCTGCTTTTGTAGTCAGAAATGTTGCTTCTGTGGATGGATGGATGGACGGACAGACAGACGGACCGATAGATGGATGGAGAAATAGAACAAGGTCGGATCCTAGGAACAGTGTGACTGGAGAATGGCAGAAACTGAGTTCAAGAGGTGAAATGATTCCCCGGGGTGGACTGCCCCAGTGACCTGCCATTGTTTCTGTTTCCCCAGCGTACTCCCTTCCAGCCTTCCCATCTCACAATGGTGCCATCTTCCGCCAGGTACCCACGTCTGGAGCCATCTCCGGTGCTGCCTCTGCCTTCTCCCTCAGTCCCACACCCAACCTGTGGGGATTCCATGCCTAAAAAAGACTTCTCAACTCTATCCCTTCCATCTCCACTGCCACTGTATAATTCGGAGCCCAAGGGTTGGAAATCAGCCGCTGTTGGCAGAATGAAGCCCCGGACATTTTTGTGGGATTTGCACAGTGTTTTTGTGTTTTGTTTTGTTTTCTTTTGCTTTTAAGAAGGTAATATGTAATATGGTTCACAAATCAAAAAGTGTAAGAAAGTAAACACTGAAATTTTTCCCTCCCATTCCTGTCTCCCACCTGTCCAAGCAAATACAAATATAGATTCTTGTTTTTCCCTTTTTATACACACTTTTTTTTTGCAATTTGGTGGCCTTTTTTTTCTTTTTACACGTATTTTGGAGATCTTTATCAGCACAAAGAGAACTTTCTCATTTCTCTTTTTAAATGAATAGTATTCCATTGTCAGGAAATTCCATAATTTAATAAATTGGTCTCCAGTTGATGGATATTTGGATTCTTTCCAATCTTTTACTATTACAAATAATGCTACAAAGAATGTACTTAGACATATGTCATTTCCTATATATACAAGAATGTCTTTAGGATCAATTCCCCAACATGAAATTGCCTGGTCAAAGGCATATGATTTATCATTTTGATGATATTCGAAATGGCCCTTCAAAGGGGTTGTGCAGATTTACACCATAAGACAGTCTATTTCCCTAGGGCCTTACCAATAGAAAGTGATATCAAAATTTTTGGCTTTTTGCCCATTTAAAAGAGAAATGAATAATGGCATCCCGGGATGGTTTTAATTTGCATTTCTCTTACTATGTACAAGGCTGAACATTCTCTCATATGTTAAAAGCTATTTGTATTTTCTTTTCTGTGAAGTCTGTTCACATTTGTTGTCCTTTGGGCTGCATTTTTGTTGTTGATTTTTAGGAGCTCTTCATATATTAGGGAGAATATCCCTGTGATATGAGTTGTAAAACTTTTTCTCCAGGTTGTCATTGACTCTTAGCTTTGCTTATAATTTGTTTTCATTTTTGTTTTTTGAGACCAAGTTTCATTCTTGTCACCCAGGCTGGAGTGCAGTGGCGCGATCTTGGCTCACTGAAAGCTTCGCTTCCCGGGTTCAAGCAATTCTCCTGCCTCAGCCTTCCAAGTAGCTGGGATTACAGGTGTGCACCACCATGCCTGGCTAACTTTTGTATTATTAGTAGAAACAGGGTTTCACCATGTCGGCCCGGCTGGTCTCGAACTCCTGTAATCCCAAAGTGCTGGGATTACAGATGTGAGCCACTGTGCCTGGGCCGCTTATACTTTTTTATGGTACTTTAACAAATTTTAGTGTGAATGCCAACAGGTTGGCAGCCAACGCCCTCCCATTGGCTGCAGCCTCCACTGCTCCCCACAATTTTGCCATTGACATGCTTTACCCTTTTTGATTGCCAGCCTGGACATGGGTGTGATGCCAGGAACTGCCACTACCATCTTGTGACCCACAGGAAAGCCAGTTGGAAAATAGATCTAACATCCAAAGGATGACAGAGAAAGAACCTGGAAGCTTGTGGATGTCATGGAGCCCCTGAATTTCTCCAACCCTAGAGCAGTCTTGGAAGTGAACTTCATAACACATAAGAAACTCAGTGCCTCACTCTTTAAGCCTTTGGGTGTTGGATTTGCTGCTACTTATAGTCTAAGGCTTTCTCACTGATACACATCTTGACTGCTCTTCTTGCAAAGGCCTGGTCCCCTGTAATCCATGCACACTGCTGCTCAGGCCAGTGTTCTAAAATATAAACCTGACAGTGCCACTCCCCATCTAAATACATGCACTAGCTCCCCATCTCTTGCAAGATATAATCCAAATGCTTTAGCACTCACCCTGTCCCCGCCTACACCTCCCAGACTTGCTCACACCTCCATGCTTTTGCTCAGCCTGTCCCTCCTGCCCTGAGCGCCCTTTTCCTCTTTCTGCTGTCTAATTCCCAGGACAGTTTGTTCTGGCATCACCTCCTACAAGCAAATTTCGGAACAAGCTCCTGTTCCGGTCCCATCACTGCCGTGCAGCACCCACAATCTTCTCTATGGCTACACAAACCCATGTCCATGCATCTTTTTACATGCCCAAGCCCCCACCCCACTCACTTCCCCATGAGTTCCTTGAAGGCAGGGGCAAGGTCTTATTCACTTCTGCCTCCCCAGTACCTAGCTCAGGAGCCAGTGTGAGGTGGTGTTCACAGCATTTGCAAACCTGAATGGAGCTCCCTGCTTCCATCCTATTTATTCCCACAGATGTCCCCTCAGACCTCCTGCATCCAGCTCCTCAGAACCAAAACCTTCCCACCCAAGTCCATATCACTTTAAAGAGCAGCTGGAAGAAAGGCCCCATCCAAATCCGCCTGCTCTAAGAGGAGAAGCAGATGACCTGTCGAATCACTGCATCAAACAGCACTGTCTGCCTCTGCGTGGGCTCATGCTAGTGTCTTCAGTGCTATAGCAAATCATCTAGTGCAACAGAAAGTTGAGATTAGGAGCTGAGTTCCTAGTCACTTACTAGCTCATGAATTCAGGCGAATTACTCAACCTCCCTGTAATTCACTTTCCTTATTTGTGATGAAGGGATGAGCAGGCTGTTGAAATGAGATGAAATGAGTGTAATTGTCTCACATAGAAAGGGCTCAGTAAATGATAGCTGTAGAATTTCCCCCTCCTAGGGTCAACCCCCGCCCCACAGGTAAATGAGGAAAAGTCCACGCAAAGTAGACCCCAAGCACTTCCCCAGGGTGGGCCTTTTTCCAGCTCAAACAGCGGTATGGGGACCACACAGCAAAAATATATTCATGGGGCAACCATGCAGAGGAGAGAGCCTGTGTGCACTGACACTTCCTGTGTGCCCACCTGCACTAGGTGGCTTCTACCTGTTTCCATGCGCATTCCTCACAACAACCTGCAGGGTAGAATTTGCAGCTGGTCTTGCAGTGAGGCTTAGAGGAGTTAAGCAGCTGCCTTGTGTGCATGTCCATCGCCATGATCCTGGCCACGTGGAAGAGTGAAGATCGGAACCCAGCTCCACCGGGCTCTTTTCCTTGTCTCATGTTGCCTGAAAACTACATGGAGTGAGAGCTGGTCTGGCAAATCTAGGACTTGTGATTACTGCTGATTAAGCTCAATGTGGTGACCACAGAGGAGAATGGAAGGAGAGAGAACCAGGAGTGTGAAAGGAGGGGATGGGAGAGTGGAGAGAGAAGCTCCTAGAAAAGGCTTCTCTCATATCACCAGCTTGCTGTTGTCTGGGGGGAGGGTGTATGTGCACACACCTGTGTGTGTGACTCCATGGGTGTGTGTGCATGCATGTGCATGAGTGTGACTCTGTGTGTGTGACTGTGTGTGTGTGTGAGACTGTGTGTGTGTGCGTGTGTGTGACTGTGTGCGTGTGTGTGACTGGGTGCATGTGTGTGACTCTGTGTGTGTGCATGTGTGTGTGTGACTGTGTATGTGTGTGTGAGAGAAAGAGACTGTGTGTGTGTGTGTGTGTGTGTGTGTGTTGTTGAGGGGATGTGGAGAAGACCTTTCACAGCCTGGCCTCCTGCCTACTTTCATGCACATGTACATTTTGGCCACACCAAGCGTGAACATGCCCCAAGTGAACTCCGCATGGGGTCAACAGTGGGAGACTTCACCTATTAATGCGCCTTTAACAAGCTCCCCACCTGCCCCATTGCAGGCTGGTCAGCCCAGCCATGTGACCTCAGGGGCACCAGTTACTATGCCTGGACTGACCTGGCCAGGCTGCTGAAGGGACAGCAGAGGTGGGGAGGAGGGAGGGAGGAGGCACCTTCGCAAATGCAGTAGGCTTTCCTGGACAGGCCTTCCCAAATCCAGAGCGCTGGGGCAGAGAGAACTCTGGGAAACGCACCTCTGTCCAGGTGTCTCTCAGTTTTCATAGACACCCAGAGCACAGGGGAAAACACACACCCCTTCTCATAGGAGCAACCCTTTTTGAAGAAGAGGGAGAGGGCTGGGAAGGGAATGAGGGGGGAAAGGGCAGGCTGGGTTCTCAGCCTCGCCACCACCCCAGCCAGGTTTCCCAGGCCCCTCAGCACCTGCCAGGACTCACCCCCCACCAGGACTGCCCTGAAATTATCTTTCCTTTCCCTGCTGGGTGGAGGCAGGAGCAAGTTACCCCATCTGACACTGTCTGTGGGAAAGAGAACAGGATCACACCATGGCCTGTTAGGAGCAGACAGACTCGGAACCGCAGCTCGGCCTGCTCCCTAAGCAGCTCAGTGCCCTCTCCCTGTCTTAGTCCCCTGGCTACTCATGGCTCTGAAGTCCTCTGAGCCCTACTGGACAACAGCCATAGTCAAAGATTTTCTCCTTAAGCAGGACGAAAGGGAACAATCTCATGGGACCTGGACCCCAGCTGAAAAATAGATATCGTTATTTAATGTAAAAACATATCTGCAGCTGAGGTGAGCCTCGTTTTCTTCATTCTTTAAAGCCTTTGAGAATCCAGTGTTCTGAAATCAATCTAGAGAAGCAATGAAGTTAACCAATTCAAGTCAGCAGCAAGCATGGACTGCAAGGCCCTTCTTTAATCATTCCCTGGCTGCTCTGATGTTGGCAAAACCAGATGCAGAGACTAAATGACTAAGTGCTGTAAGCAGACACCTAGCCCTGGAGAAGACGTAATCATCCAGTGTTCTGAGCCTTAGGATGCCTTCAAAGACCCTTTTACTTCCAGTCTCAGCTTTTCACTTATGAGGGGTAATGGGAAATAGCAGTTTGTTTATTTATTTATTTATTATTTATTGAGATGGAGTCTTGCTCTGTTGCCCAGGCTAGAGTGCAGTGGAGCAATCTCAGCTCACTGCAACCTCCACCTCCTGGGTTCAAGCGATTCTCCTGTTTCAATCTCCTGAGTATCTGGGATTACAGGTACTCGCCATCACGCTTGGCTAATTTTTGTATTTTTAGTAGAAACGGGGTTTCGCCATATTGGTGAGGCCGCTCTCAAACTCCTGACCTCAGGTGATCTGCCTGCCTCGGCCTCCCAAAGGGTTGGGATTACAGGCGTGAGCCACTGTGCCTGGCATGGAAATAGCAGTTTATATCTTGGGCCTCCCCCTGCTTTTCTAGCTGAATGACCTTGAGCTAGTTATCCTCATTTAACAGGTGAGGAAAGTAAGGCCCGAAGGGATCTCAGGTCGGCGGGAGTCACAGGACTGTAACACACACAGTGCTGAGCCTCCTCACCCACAGTCCTGAGCCCTTTCCATGGCCCCCAGCCTTTCTTTTAAGCCATTCTAGCCTTGATTTGAAAACCAACGATTACTGCACTAACTCCCAAGCCCCGTCTTCCTGGCGGGGGAAGAGCAGCCTTCTTGCAGCAAGCTGATATTTGGACAATCTGAGAGCCTCGCGACTGCTCCGGAAGACTCGGCCTTCCCCTCCCAGGACTTAGCAGCGCTGCCAAAACAAGAGGAGAAAGCTTCCAACAAAAGTTTGTTTTCATGGAGATTTTATTTCCTTCGGGGAGGCTCTCCCACCACAGATTTCTCTTTGTTGGAGCTTGCATTCAGAAGTCACCAGATCCACAGCCCCTGACCCCGCAGGCCCTCGGGGGATCTCACGCCTTTATCTCTCCTCCCAGGCCCACAGGCTGCCTGCTCCCCCACTCAAAAGGCCCTTTGAGCCACTGTGGAGAGAGAGGGGTTCTCAGAGTGGACAGAAGCTTTGGAGGGACTGAGCTGTCCATATCAACGTGGGGAGGGGAAAGAAGAGAGAGAAAAAGAGAAAAGGGGTGGAGAGGGAAGGACTGTACGTCTGAGGGCTGGCACGGAGATGGAGAGGCTGAGCCACATCCTCTCCACCGCTCAGGCAGAGGCTGCGTTGCCCAATTGATGATGCAGATGCTAAGTAGGGGGGCTGACAGCAGGATGCAGACCTTGGAGGCTGCCCTGAGGATGCGACTCAACTTGCACCCAGGCAGGGCCGTCCCAGGCAAAACTCAGAAGGGGATAAGATTTATCTTAGGTGGAGGAGCCTTTCCTTGCTGCCCTTTTCAGGATCAGCTGTCCTCCCAGGTACACAATGTAGAGCTGTTCCTCTGGCTCTCTCTTAGCCAGGATGTAAAGGGGCTGACTACACGAATCCACGAATCCACGCTTCAGAGCAATCCCTCCAGAGCAGTGCGTTCAAAAGAGGGGGAGAGAAAGGGAGTGAGAGGGACAGCAAGAGTGAATCAGAAGAGGAAATGCTGAGCTCTGAGGAATGAACTGGGAATGGCAGAACTACAGACTCAAGGATGTGGGGCCTGGGAGCTGACCCCTCATGGAGCCCACTCTGATGACGGCCTAGCTCTCCTCGAAGCCACCCTCCAAGAGGCAGGTCCTGACACGGGATAGCACAGCATGGACATTAGGACCAGGCAGAGCTGGGTTTAATTCCCCGCCCTACAATTAGCTAACTTTGTGATCTTGGGCAAGTGACATAACCTCTTTGGGTCTCATTCCTATCATCTGCCCACGTGGAGATAACATCGTCTCCAGGTTTATGTGAGGAAGTGAGACAGTAGACCCAGAAAGCCAAGCAGGGTATCTGCCATGTGGTAGATGCTCGAACCCCCTCCCTGGCCCTCCTGCTGCGAGGCCTGAGGTTGGGGTGGCACATTGAGTCCTTGTTTTTACTTTCCACACGTGGTTTGGGGCTTTTTCCTCTGTATGCACCATGTCACTCTCCTCCCAGATTGCATGTAACCAGAATCACAGTAGAATTTGAAATGTTTACATTTTAAGTGTTTTTTAACTTTTGGGCTAGGCACAGTGGCTCATGCCTGTAATCCCAGCACTTTGGGAGGCTGAGGCGGGCAGATCACTTGAGCCCAGGAGTTCAAGTCCAGCCTGGGCAACATAAGGAGTTCTTGTCTCTACAAAAAATATAAAAATTAGCTGGACATGGTGGTGTGCACCTATAGTCTCCGCTACTCAGAAGGCTGAGGTGGCAGGATCACTTGAACCCAGGCGGCAGAGGCTTCCGTGAGCCCTGATCGTGCACCGTACTCCAGCCTGGGTGACAGAGTGAGAGACCCTGTCTCAAAAAAAAAAAAACAACAAAACAACAAAACAAACCTTTTGTCCTGAGGAAACAACAAACACTGTCAGTTTACAAAGCATTTTTCAAAGCCAGCATCTTATTTGCTCCTCAAATGGCCTTATTCCCATTTAACAGGTGAGGGAATCCAAAGCGAGAGTCAGGGATCCAAAGCGACGTTTCCAACGTCATCCCACAGGTAAACAACAAAGGTAAGATGAGGGCCAAGACTTGTCTGATGTCTAATGCAGACATGAGCTCCACACCCCCTGCAAAGGGCAGGCAGAGGTGACAGGTGTGAAGAAACTTGGGGCTTAGACACAAAGGGAAGCCTTAAAGGATGAGAGCATTTTGAAGATGGGGAGAACAAAATTTTAGAGCCTGGATTGAAAAGATATGGGGCTGATGGTATCTCAGAGGAGTGCCTCCGAGGCAAGGAGGCAGAGAGAGGGGGCAACATCATACAATTTCAGTGGCGAGGCTAGGAGTTCAGGGAAAATTATCCTATTTCATCTTTGACCCAAAGATCTGGGGCAGGGAGCCGTGGGCAGATGGTGCAAGAGGCTACATATGGGGTAGACACAGAATCTGCTGACATCTACTTCCCAGGCTGACCTGGGCCAAATCAAAGTGAGTTCTGAGCCATCTTAATTGCTGTCTACCCACAGGATCTCCACCAAACAAATAAACAAAGGATGTGGCAGCAACTAGGGAAGGCCATTGAGCTGGCTTTCTGGATAGGGATCCTGCCTCCTCTCCACAGGCACCATCTATCAGCCCAGGGATATAAGCAGCCCAGCTGTGAAGTTCCTTTTCCCTCTCCTCTCTTCCTTCCCTGTGCGGTGTAGTCCCCTGGCAACACTGAGCTCTGACAGGCTCTTTAGGAATACTCTCCCATTCTGCTGTCCAGTATTGACCTGTCAGGGCCACGTCAGGTGCAACCACACCTGGGCAGGGAGGAGAGGACCAGAAGGACTAGTCCTGGAGGACACTCCTGCCCAGAGATTCCAGGATCCCAAATCCACCTCTCCGGCTCCAGAAAGAATGCTCCCCCTCTACCTTTTCTAGCACACATGAGACTGGTTCCATATTTCTAGACTGATCTCCTGCTTAACCAGCTGCAAAGGAACTCTTTCAAAGGGAAGATGAGGAATCCCTCCTGGGTCCAGGGAAACCGTGAGTCTATACTGTGAAGCAATTTCAGACAGTCTCCTCTTGCTTTCAAATGTACTTAATCAACATGAAAAGGATTGCGAGGGCTGGAGCTCTTACAGGTAGAACTAACGGAGAAGAATAATGTTCATAAATCATTTAGCATGCAATCCAAACAGGGGTGTATTTTTTTTCTTAAAGGAAAAGGCAATCCCAAAGAAATAGAGCCATATAGGAAACCAAATACATCATGACTTGTCCCCACATGTCGTGTGTGTCCAAGTAGGGCAGGGCAGCCTGTTTATATGATTGTCATCTGCAATCTGACCCTCAATACTGATTCTCCAGCTTAGCTTCCTCCCCCAACCCCAAAGCTCAGATCAGCAGAGGAGTTAGCACCAAGGAAGGACAACTGATAAAAACAGCTGCATTCCCACCTCCCCTGCAGCCCAGAGCAGGCACCAGCTCGCTCCTGAGCAGCCAGCCCCACCCCGGGCAGCTGGGTCTGAGCTAGAAGCTGCAGGGGCCAGGAGGGCAGGCCCAGAAGACCCAGGTCGCATTCTTCCAGGGCTCCGCTCAGAGACACCTTCCCTGACCACCCAATAGAATAATACCCAGGCCCCAGTCGCTCTCTGCCAGAGATCTGCTTTATTTTCCCTTCAAAGCAATTATTACTAGTTGACGTTATATTATACAGATGTTTATTATATGTCTCCAACCTAGATCTAAAACGTATGAGGGCAGATCATTTACGTGCGTTGTCGACAGTTACATTCGCAAGCACCTAGAACAGTACCTGATACCTAGTAGGTACTCAGTATATACTTGTGGAATGAATGAATAACTGAACAAATAAAGGAATACATAAAAATACATCCTCCTTTCTCTTCCAGGTAATGTTCCAGATTGAGAAACCCTTATCTACTCCAAAGTAGGAAGCTGCAGTTGGGATTGAGAGGTCTGTGGCTGGTCTCTGCTTCTGGCTGTCATTTTGACCCAGAGGAAACTATCCCTGCTCACAGCCTCACTCTCTCCATCTGAAGATTGGGAATCACTCCAGAGCAAGCAGAGGGAGGAATCAGGGAAACTGATGTTCACTGTCTTCTCCAAGTACTGTGCACTGTGCTATGCACCTGACCAACAAGCATCGTCTCATTCATTCCATACAACAACCTTCCTTGCAAGATTGACATTATTATCCCCATTTTACAGATAAGGACACTGAGGCCCAGAAATATAAAGCAACTCACCCAAACATGCACATATAGAAAGTGACAGAAAGGAGGTCCTGACCTAGATCCTGAAGCCACTTCTACACAACAGGATGCCTCAGCGCAGTTTATCCTTTTGCCCCTGTAAAGGACGCAACACTCCAGAAGAAAATTCAGACTCTGCCCAGTGGAATTTGGAGATCCTGAACTCTGCAGTTTCCCAGAAGTAGGAGGCGGGACAGTGAGGGTGACCGACTCGTCTTGGTTTGTCTGAAATTTTCCAGGTTTTAGCACTAAATTCCTGTGTTCCAGGAAATCCCTCAGTCCCAGGCAAACAGAAACAGTTGACCTCCCTAGATGAATGCAGACACAGCCAGAGACCCTGAAAATCTGAACCAAAGACTATGGGTTTTTCTTAGAGGGGGCACATTCTTTACATCTTCCCAGGCCGTGCAGGGAGGGCCTCACTGTCCTGCACCGTGTGCACGCGCCGTCCAACACTGCACCCGCATCCACATTCGTGCCCACAGCGGAGGGAAGAGCAGGAACCTTCAAGGCATCCTTGCCTTCCTGTGCCCTGAATGCAGGCTTTGGCCTCAGAACAAGAAAAGCATGGGCTCCTTCCCTAAAGGGCGAGATGACATCCCCAAAGAGAGGAGGGCAGATTCCTGGAATTCCAGTCAGTGAGGCTTTGGTTTCAGCCAGACTCCCTCCGACACAAAGAGCAAAATTCAAGACTGCCAATAAGTTCCTAAGCACCACTGGCCCATGGGATGGACTCTCCAGGAATCCCAGATCAAAGGATTCAGAGGGAAAGGTCACCTCTGTGGGATCCTCTTTCTGCACAAGAAGCTGTCCTTCTGTTCTCCAGCCAGAGATTGGCAGAACCTTTACTACATAGCTTCATTCTCCTGCTGCCGGAGAGATAACCTGACCAGGGGTCAGTCCCCCAGTACCACCACCACCTTGCTTCACCTCCAGTGATGGTCAGCATGCATCCTGGGCCACCTCTGACCTCAAGCAGGCGCTGATCTGGTCTTTCTTCTTTGACCAGGGATAAAATAACATCAATACCAGCCCAGAACTACAGCAGAGAGCAAGTGGAGGTGAGTGTGGGGATGAAGAATGACACTGGGTGGGTATGAGAGTTGCACAGGACACAACTCCCTCCTGCCTTTGAGCTTTCTATTTTCAGGGCCTTGGGAGAGGGGCCCTTTTGCCTCTTTATTTGTTTATCCACAACAAAGACAGCTCTGACCTGCATCTTGCAGCCCACAGCCCCCCTGTCCTCCTCCTCCCACTCCAGCCTGGCCCATGTATTACTGTGTGTTGACATGCTGCTTTATGAATATTCTTCAACTTTTTCATTTGTGTTTTTTGTAGCCATTGGTTCTGTGTCTTCTGCGTTTTCCTAATTTTCTTTCCTTCTTCCTCAACATCCTGTATCTTTAATCTCCCTCTTCTTTCCTACTATTCCAAAAGCAGAGCACTCCTTCTCCTTCCCAAGCTGACCCCACCTGGTTTCTGACCCTCTATCCCATAGTGATGTCCATCAATTGTGTGTGTGTGTGTGTGTGTGTGTACCTTCAGTCTCCTACTTGGGCTCCTCGCCTTGATCTACAAACATTCAAAGTCTCCCCGGATCCATAGGCATTATAATGAGGTGAAAGGAACACTGGTCTGGAACGCAGGATCTTACCTGTGAGACCTCTTGGCCCTGCATATTTCAGACACTCAGGTTCTTCATCTGTAAAGTGCATTTAAAGCCCCGCAATCCTGACTCCCGTAAATGTTGCAAAGACTAGATAAGACAAGAGACTTGAAGTACTTTGTAACTCACAATATGGATTTAAAGAATTATGTAATTTTAAAATTATTTTCGGCTGGGTGTGGTTGTACACACCTGTAATCCCAGCACTTTGGGAGGCCGAGGTGGGCAGATCACCTGAGGTCAAGAGTTCAAGACCAGCCTGACCAACATGGAGAAACCCCGTCTCTACTAAAAATACAAAATTAGCCAGGCGTGGTGGCAGGCGCCTGTAATCCCAGCTACTCAGGAGGCTGAGGCAGGAGAATCACTTGAACCTGAGAGGCGGAGGTTGCAGTGAGCCGAGCTCACTCCATTGCGCTCCAGCCTGGGCAACAAAAGCAAAACTCCAACACAAAAAGAAAAAAAGTTCTTTTCTTTTTTGAGACGGAGTTTCACTCTTGTTACCCAGGCTGGAGTGCAATGGCGCGATCTCGGCTCACCGCAACCTCCGCCTCCTGGGTTCAGGCAATTCTCCTGCCTCAGCCTCCTGAGTAGCTGGGATTACAGGCACGCGCCACCATGCCCAGCTAATGTTTTGTAGTTTTAGTAGAGACGGGGTTTCACCGTGTTGACCAGGATGGTCTCGATCTCTTGACCTCATGATCCACCCGCCTCGGCCTCCCAAAGTGCTGGGATTACAGGCTTGAGCTTTTTTAGCCCTCTGGAATTATATCCCTCCCATCTGTCTCTTCCTTTCACCATCAAACTTGTGGAAGAGCGATTTGTGCTCACAGCTGACACTTCCTCACTTCCTGTTCTCTCTTGAGCCCCTGAAACCTGGATTCTGGCCCCACAACTCCAACGCGGCTGCCACTGAGGTGGCCGAGTACTCCTATCCACCCGAGAAGCGGCCACTTCTCAGTTGCAGCCCTCTGTCACTCACCACGTGCACTGAGTGCGGCACCTCTCGCTCCCTGAACCTGCTCATCTCTGAGTCTTCACTATTTCTATTAATGGTACCACTTTACTCCCAACCACCCAAGCTGTACAAATCTTGGAATTCTTGTTGATTTATCCCTCACGACCATTCCAACTCTCTTCTACCTCTCATCCTAACCTGCAAGCAACCCAGACCCCACACATTCCCACACAGGCACATTTTAAGCCCTAACGAGCCCGATTTCCGCGTATGTCTCTTATATTCACTTTCTCCTGTCCCATTACCAATAGGCTGGCTAAATCCTTCATTCTTTCTCATTCCCAGACCATCACATGTGTCCTAACTCACTCCTCTCTGCTCTGATCTGCCCTACACATTAGTGTCAGCAAGATTTTGCTAATGCAATGTCTTCTCTTGTTACTCCTTACATCAAAAGCTTGCAATGGCTCCTTGCGGGCTATAGAATAAAGTGCAAATTCCTACCCCTGGCATAGAAAACCTCCAAGACACAGCCCCAATCTAACTTTCCAGGCTCAACTTACAGTCTACCTCTGTGCTATCACCACACTCTAAGTAAACGAGTGTCTTTCAGGTCCCATGACTGTGCTCCAAATTTACCTGCCTCAGGGCCTTTGCATATCCCTCCTATCTGCTGGAAGGCCTGTTTTCCACTGATGCCTATTAGAACTCCTCCTTCAAGCCCAGCTCAAAAGCCATCTCATCCATGAACCGTTCCCTGGTCACCCCAGGGAGAAGTAACGTTTTCTCATCCAAATTCATCTCACGTTGCCTAAGATACTTATCTTTGCATTACAGCTACTTACATTTGTTCTATCTCCTCTATTAGACACATTCATTACAGAATTCCATTTAGTGTATTTTAAAATCCATCGTAGTTGTGCAATAAATATTTGTTGGATTAAAAAAAAAAAAAAGATGGCTAAATTAAGTCTCCCTGGCAGTTTTCAATCCAAGTGCCACACGTAGGCTTTGCTGACTGATGGCTGACAAGAGCATCTCCTCCCCCATCCAGTTTGGCACAGTCAGGTCCACAGCCAGCCATGTCCCTGACACGCTTACTCCCACCTCTCCCTCACCTCCCAACCACGCATCACCCCTCTCCAATCTCTTCCACCCTGGCTTGCCACTAAAATCTCTCTCTCCAGGTGCCATTGGCTTTCATGCCGACAAAGCGGAGGAATACTCTCTTACTCCTTCCCTTACTGGATATTTTGGTCCTTGTTGCAGCTGACTCTGTGGTCTTATCACCAAGCTTTCTACTCCTCTGGTTCATTAATGCCACCCCTTCCTGATTCTCCTCCTAACTCTCCTACCCACTCTGTGTCTCTTGTGGTTTCTCTTGCATCATCTTTTAAACACTGCATTCCTCTGGATTCTGCTTTTGCCCGCTGCTCCTCCTGCTCTGCGCATGCTCCCTGGGAGAGCTTATGCACCCATCATGGGCTAATGGTGCTCACATTTCTGTCTCCAGCCATATTCTTTAATGTGTATATTCAATTTCCTGCTAGATGCGTTCAACTACATGTTCCGTAGATGTTGGAACTCCATATGAAAAGAAGACAGAAAAAGAAAAAAGGAAAAAGGAAGGAAGGGAAGGGAAGAGAATGGAAGAGACAGAGAGAGAGAACATATCTTCCAAAAGACCTGTTTTTCCTTTTCTCTATCCTGTGACAGTTATTGAACCACCACTGATATAAGTATGAGGTCAAAACCTGGAACTCTCCCTGGAGTCCTTTCTTTCTCTTACTCTCCCAAATACAGATCAGACCCCCACCCACCCCCCAACTCCCCCACCCCCGGCACCTGAAGATTTTTCCTCTAACAAGTTCTGGAACCCAGCCCTTTCCTGTCTCACAGCACCACCCCTTGGCCCAGGCCCTTGCGCTCCGGGCTTGCCTGCAGTACTGCAGTAGGTCTCTAACTGGCTTCCTGCATTGGGTGTTGTCCACATTAGTCCAGCCTTCTTATACCACCAACGTGATCCTTTTAAAACACAACCTGTCTAAGTCACTTGCCGGCCTGAAATCCCTTGATGCTAATGCTGGCTGCAATTTACTGAGCACAGTCTGCTCCAAGACAGCTGTTAGCATGCTATGCTGATTAGCTCGCTCAGTCCTTACAACACCTCCATGAGGTAAGTTCTATGATTTTGCCCTTTTAACAGATTAGGAAATCGAGGCACCAAGAGATGAAGTCATTCACTCAAGATCAGCAACTCACAAGTGGCAAAGCAGGGCATCTGGCTGCTTCTTAGATGCTATTTCATGCTACCTCTTCAGGGGATCCCACTGGCTAGATAAGAACTCTATGCTCCTTAGCAAGGCATTTGAGGCTCTCTGTGACCTGGCCCTGCCTGCTTTCCCACCCATCTCTTGCTACTCCTTGGAGCAGAATCCTGGCCTGCTTACTTTTTGCACACACACACCATGCCGGTTCATGCCCCAACCTGTCTGTGTAGTCATCTGTCTGCTGAACACCCGTTCCTCTACATTTTGACCTAACTACTCTCTACTCAAGTCAGGTTAGACAGCACTGGGGCTGGTTCCTGCCAACCTCCCGGACAGCATTAGCACGAGCCGACTATCCATCTCCAGCTGAGCTCCATCCCACCCCATCCAAGGCCCCGGTCATTTCAGATCACCCCTGAACACCTCAGTGCACAGCCGGCTCTTTCTTCCTGGAATTCCCTCAGCACATAGAATCTGTGCCACTCATTGAGTGATTAATTAATCCTGTTCCATCATGTGATGTCTCCTGCATTGTAATCTTCACTATTACTTAACTTTTGTATTGTTACTTTTCTTTTCATAAATTGCTCACAACCCTTGCCCTTGGAGTTTTCTCCTCAGTTTCCCACCTAGAGAGTAGGCTCCTCGAGGGTGGGGACTCTGTCTCGTTTGGGTCTGTGCCTGCAGAGTGTGACACAGTGCCTGGAACTCAGTGGGTGCTCCATAAATGTGTGCTGAGCTGAGCTCCATCCTACCCCAACCAAGGCCCCAGTCATTTCAGACAGCCCCAGACCACCCCAGTGCACAGCCAGCTCTTTCTTCCTAGAATTCCCTCAGCACACAGAATCTGCGCCACTCATTCAGTGATTAATTAATCCTGTTTCATCATGTGATCTCCTGCATTGTAATGTTCACTATTATTTAACTTTTGCATTGTTACTTTTCTTTCCATAAATTGCCTTTCCAAGTAGAGGGTAAAGTCCTTGAAGATGGCAGTTAGGGGTTATGTTACATGTGTATTTTCATCTTTTTAAGTATCTTGTAGATCTTAAGTGTCCAATAAATGTACAGTGATTTAATTTAACGCGGTCTGGGGAAGTCGAAATCAGGCTGCAGTGTATGTGTTTGGAGCAGGGCATGGCATGAGAGAGGAGGGAGGAGACACATTTTAAAATAGGGGCTACTCAGGGAGACAAAATATTTGGGCTGAAAGGGTTATAACCCAGTCTCTGCTTATCCCAGCTCCACACCTAGCAAGAGAGTCACCTGATGGCTTTGAAATGAATTTTTACTTGGATGTAATAAAATATAGAGTTACAATTATGAATTCAGAAACAGGGCACAAAGTGTGCATAAAAGCCAAAAGTATCTCTGCCCTCCATGATCAAGAAGCCGCCTGCCTGGCCTGCTAGACACTGAAAAATGTGCTACATGAAGAGCGTGGTTGGACAGAAAGAGCCCACTTGCGCTTGGGTTCAGACTTGCCTTTCACCAGCACTCCCCACTCCCCACCAACCTCCCTGGAAGGGACTCCACACCCAACGACACACTTTCATTAAAAAGAATGTCCAGCCCTGCTACGTTCCAGGCACATAAGCGGAATAGACACAGAATGGATACAAAATAAATGCCAAGAACTGAGACCTCAAAAAGATCCACGATTAAAATATGTATGGAGCACCTTCTAACTCACTCCTTTCTGGGAATAACATGTAATGAACACAACCCCTGTGCTCCTTGGAGCACAATGTTATTCTGGGAATAACATGTAAGGTACACAACCCCTGTGCTCAGCACAATGCCGAGTTCTGGGAACAGAGCAGCGACAGCAAGAGCCCCGACCTTCCAAGGGTCAGCAACCACTGTGCACAGGTCACCATGGGGATAACAAGGAAGGATCGGACATGGCGCTTGTCCTCTGGGAGTGTACAGTCTAGTTTTGTAAAATGTGTACAGTGTTCTCTGAGAGCCAGTCACACCAGACAGTCTCTGCTAAGCACCAAGCACAGGTACACCCCAGGGGCTCAGAGAAGGGTAAGAAAGGGATAGATTCAACTCTGCCTGGAGGAGTGGGGAGAGAGGATCACAGCAGGAGAAAAGGAGTCAGCAGAGAGGGAAGTACGACAGAAGGCAAACCTCAGAATGTTGCAAAGAGCTGTCTCTGACCAGGAGTGTGGCCAACTCGCAATTGAAATGAGAGTGATGTGACAAGGGAAGGACCCATGATAAGATAGGAGAGCTCCTTTAAGGCAGGTAGGCTTGGGAGAGAGGTCAGGAGTTAAAGCCATCAACTTCCCCAGAACTCAGATTGGTAAAACCAGGAGAGTCCCAGGCAAACTGGGCTGAGTCGTTCAACCCGGGATGAACTAAACTGGGAGCTTGAGCCACAGCCATTCACGACTTTTTACTGAGTGAGCACAGCACTGCTAAATTCACTAGCCATGTGCGACTCACAATGTGGCCAGGGACCGGCAGCATCGACGTCACCAGGAGCCTGTTCAACACAGAACCTCAGCCCGCTCAGACCTGGTGATTCCGAATCTGCATCTTAACACAGTGCCCAGGTGGCTCCTTTGTATTGTACCTTAGCGTTTGAGAAACACAGCTTTAATTGCCCCTTCTCCCCAGAGACCTAACTCCCAAACCAAGGCCCTGCTACCCGACTTGCCACCAAGCCATGAACTATACTTCCTCTTCCAGAAAAGGAGCAAGCCTTTGTGTCTCACCCTGTCCACCTGGTCACCGGGATTCTTTCCAGCTCTGGTGTCTCTGTGATTCAAACAGCTCTGAGAAGGAAATTTGCTCCCTAGGTCAGACCTCTCTCCCTGCCTTCCCCCTCTCCCTTCATCTCTGCAGAAAGGCAATTCCAGGAGCCCAAAGCAAAGGGCACCATGACTCACCCTCTGGGCAGAGAAACAGAGGGTTGTTCTTCCTATTCAGATGGCGCAAGTGGAGCATGGGTTTGGGGAAATGAAGCTTGGGAAGAATGAGCTAATACAAGATTCTCCCAGAGATGACACAGAGGTTCTGGATTCCTGAGTTTTACTCTTTGTTTCAGGAACATGGGCACACAGGGACACACACTCCAGTCACCACGCAGTGAGTTAAATTGAACAGTTTGCTGACCCAAGGCATGCATGACTCCAGGCACTTTGCCGGTGAGCTGGTGGAATAGCACACTATCCAGGGCTCTGCCTGGCTTGTCTCTGTCCCCAAAAACCCCTAGAGAGAGAGAGAGGGCATTTGGGTTTGTGGTTTGAAACTGTGGACCTCTTTCTGTGGTAGAGAGGCAAAGAACGTCCTCCAAGGAGAGAGAGAGAAAACTGAGGCCTTGCACGCCTGTCCCCCCGGAATACTGTACAGCTCTGCCTGTCTCCTGGTTCTGCTGACTTCCCTGAAGGGCCGAGGAAGGGAGAGCTACAGGAAGGAAGCAGGGCCACTTGTAATCGTCCTGATGACCAGAAAAGGCAAGTTAAATAAATATTCAAAGGCCAGGTGTGGTGGCTCAAGCCTATATTCCTCGTACTTGGGAAGTTGAGGCAGGAGGATTACTTGAGCCCAGGAGTTCAAGACCAGTCTGGCCAACATAGTGAGATGTTGTCTCTACCAAAAAATTTTAAATTAGCGCACTTGTGGTCCCAGCTACTTGGAAGTCTGAAGTGGGAGGGCTGCCTGGACCCAGGTGGTTGAGGCTGCAGTGAGCCGTGATCACACGAATGCACTCTAACCTGTCTCAAATAAATAAATATTTAGAGGCCAGAGGTGAGGTCCCGGCCTGAACTCTGTACCTTTTGGTTAGACTTGGGGATTTTCTGAGCAGCATAGCCAGAAGGCCTAGAGCTGTGGTCCCCAGATACCAGAGATGCCAATAAGAATTAAAATGAAGAGAACATAAGGAAAAATTTACTATGGTGAAATTCTATTCTGAGGGCCATATATTTAGGGACTGCAAATATTTTACCTCATAATGAAAGGTTTTATAAACTCTAAAAATACCTAGCAGCTGAGGGTAGAGAGGAAAGGTGGGAGAATAGTGGCTAAATCTGCCCATCTCTAAAAAGAAAACAAAATTGTTTAAATAATATCATCCAAAAAAGCTTTAAAAATGCTCTGTAGAGACAGAAGGGGTGATGAAATTATCTGTCCCAGAGCACTCACTGCCCCACCTGCAGCCTCCCCAGAGCCCCAAGAGCAGATTCCATGGCTCCTCCCCCTGCACTCCAGAAGGCTCCAATGGAAGGCGGGGTGGAGGATGCCAGATGTGCGTCGATGTCGCCTGCCCGTGCTCAGTGCTGTGTCGGCCTGGACACTTTGGTGCCAGCTTCAGCCCTTCTTCCTCTGTGCCTGGACTTCTCCACAGTGCACCTGCCAATTGCCCAGTTCTCTTCAGGGACAGACACTTCTCCCATGTGGCAGTGCAACCACCTCATCTGTGGAGGGTATGGGGTCTGCGGGGAGAGGGAAGGAGGAAGAATGGGGTCTAGAAGCTAGTGCCACCCCTCCCTGCCCACCTCATCAGCATTAACATTCCCCAAGGACCCACAGCCATCAGGGATAAGGTCCCTGGATGAGGGGTGCAGGGGCAGGGTGAGTAAAGGGGCAAGGAGGGTCCCAGCTGCAGCCTGGCTGGCCCCTGGCCCCCAGCATGTCCATGGTGAGATAGGGGGCTCTCTTGGGGATGCCATTCAGGCTGTGTCTTTTGCAGGAGGGGAAGCCAAAGAAAAACATGTATTTATAACATGAACTTTCCCCCTCGCCTTCCCCTCAGCTAACTGATTAATTAAATGAATACAAAGGCCGTCTTGTTGGGAGCCCCAGCCGCATGGACCCTCTGTGTTTTCTTTAAGCCTGCCTAGCAAACAGGAAACAAAAGGCTTAATTCTGTCTGGCTTCATGAAGGGGGCTGTATGTCACAGCCAGAGGCTGGGGCTCCGCCAGACCCCGTGGAGCAGCCACAAGGCAGCTCGAGACCCCAGTCTCCCAGCTGAGCCCACATTCTTCCCCAACATGGGCTGATGCTAAACTCGCTGGGCTCTTGGGGGAAATGCCTACCCAGCAGGAAAGAACCTAAAAGGAGCCGAGAGGGCCTGAGATAAGGCTCTGGAAGAAAAGCTTGAAGGAAGTGAGGTTGAGGAATTTGGTCCACATAGCCATTAATAACAGGAGGGAGGGAGGGGGTGAAGTCTGGGGCTTTCCTGATGGTGTCAGATGAAAAAATCACCATTTTCCAGCTGTCACACTTCCTGCTTCCAGTGAATCTGTCAGATACACCTAGCTTGGCAGCCACACAGGTGACACAATCTCCCTTCGCAGGTGGAAACTCCAGCTCTGAGAGGGACACAGGCAGCAAATCACAAAGTGATAGGCACCTCCTCTAGCCGGCCTTGACTTTCTCTCCAGAGCATTGCCTGCTCTTCTGTGGCCATTCTTTGTGGACAGTTTCCATATTGTCTGGGAGTCCCCAGAACTTTGGTGGAGGGGCTCCTTTATTTTCTACCAAGGAAGAAAAAAAAGGAAGGACGCAGTTCCAGAGGACACAGAGGTTCTGAAGAGCTCCTCAGGCCAAAGGCTGTAGGCATGAGCAGTGAGGGGGCTTCACTCAGAGCCCCTGCATGTCTCCTCTAGCTCCCAATCCAACTAGAAAGCAATAAGGAAGACCCTGCTTCGCTTCCTCCGGGAGGTAGAATGGCCATAACCAAGTAGCAATCTGGGTTGAGCCCTAGCCTAAGCTCTCAGATCAGAAAGCATTCACAGAAACCAAGACCCTGGGAGATCAGTGAGAAGGAGCTAAAATAAGCAATGTTGGCACAGAGAAGGTGGCTCCAGGCTGGATCTGAGGACAGTGGTCTGGATTAAGGGACCCCAGTCAAGTCCTTTACTTCAGAGACTCATGACTGATTCACCAAAGCTTTACCAAGTCCCTCGATGTGCTGGTGTTCTAGGCTCTAGGGGGACATGAATGTACAGAAGGCAGAGACCCCCTGCCCATGAGGAGCACACAGTCTAGAGGGGGAGTCCCTTTGGAAGAGAGGTAAGAGGTAGTGAGGAAACAAGGCCCTGCCTGGGTCATTCACTCAGTTGCTCAACCGTTCCTCATCAAGGGCACTGGGGATGCAGTGATGATCAGCCCAGGCCCTGCTCTTGACCTCCTGGAGCATGTCTTGTGGGCAAGTCAGACATTAGACTGCTCATCTCACAAATAAATACGTGGCTGCAGACTGTGGTGGCCTCGGTGCAGGAGAATCGCAGGCATGGGTGATGGCTCTGGCTTCAGCGTAGAGAAGAGATGGCGGGCAAGGGGAGGCTGGGACCTGGCTGGAGGCACTGCAATGGGCCAGGCAAGCAGTGGCAGAGTCTTGGGCTCAGGAGGCAGCATGGGGAGTGGAGAGCTGCAGTCGAGCCAAGATTCATCTTACACGACAGGTCCAATTCACAGAACCTAGCGCTGGCTACGAGAAAATGAGGGAAGGGTCAAAGTCAAGGCCAGTGCCCAGGTTTCTGGCTGCAGAAATCTGGTGAATTCTGCTGCTATTCGGTGAGACTGGGCAGGTTGGGGAGGCACAGGTTAAGGTGAAGGGGGAGAAGATCAAGTTGGCCTGGTCTTTCTATTCCCTCCCCTGCCTCTAACCCTTGGGAGGGACTCTCTGCTCATCCCTTTGCCTTATTTCTTCATGGGAGCAATGTCTGTGACAATAGAGAACAAAATGCTTTGGCAGTGGGACCCTCTGGTCCCTGCCCTGGTTACCACCTGGGAGAAAGGCCAGCAGCCAGGCTCTGACATTGTATATCAAAGGCAAGACAAGGTGCTCTCTGCACAGACAGCCCCAAGAGGCCATTGGTGTCACTGTCTATAGATGGGAAAGTGGAATCACAGAGGAGAGGAGACACCTGCCCACGCTTCTCAGCCATGGGTGATGGACTGAGGTGGTCTGGCTCCAAGACCAGGGGTCATTCCATGAATGGATGTTGCTTCTGTCTTGTCCAGTCCATACGCATAGCAAGGAAAGACCCAGAAAATATATATATATATATATTTTTTTTTTTTTTTGAGATGGAATCTCACTTTGTTGCCCAGGCTGGAGTGCAGTGGCGTGATCTTAGCTCACTGCAACCTCCGCCTCCTGGGTTCAAGTGATTCTTCTGCTTCAGCCTCCTGAGTAACTGGGATTACAGGCACCTACCACCACATCCAGCTAATTTTTTTTTTTTATTTTTAGTAGAGACGGGGTTTCACCATGTTGGTCAGGCTGGTCTTGAACTCCTGACATCAAGTGATCCACCAGCCTTGGTCTCCCGAAGTACTGGGATTACAGATGTGAGCCATGGTGCCCTGCCAACCCAGGAAATCTTAAGCAGCCCAGGAGCCCACATTGCTGATCTGGAAGAGTAAAATATGTCACGTTGTTTTCTTTTGCAATAACTGATTTAACTTCCTGAGTTGTTTTTTCTCAGAAGGATAAAATATTTAATTTGCACCAAATGCGTGTGCAAGGCTAGCAGGGGCACCTGGGCCTGAGTGAAGGTGAGAACCGAAAAATATTTTGCCATGAGAAGGGGGTACCGAGGCAATGATGGGAGGAGCTGTTCTCTTCCTTCACTGAAGCTCTTTGAGTGAGGAGCTCTCTCATCTAGGAGGCTGGAGAGCTCTCAGAGGGGCTGGGGCTGGTGAGCTGAGCCACAAGGCAATCACATGCTACCTGGGGCTGAGCTGGGGCAACAGGTGAGGACAACCACCAAAGAGGAGAAAAGAAGGGGAGAAGGCCGGGCGCGGCGGCTCCTGCCAGGAACCCCAGCATTCTGGGAGGCCAAGGAGGGCAGATCACTTGAGGCCAGGAGTTTGGGACCAGCCTGGCCAACATGACAAAACCCTGTCTCTACTAAAAATGCAAAAATTAGCTGGGCATGGTGGTGGGTGCCTATAATCCTGGCTACTCAGGAGGCTGAAGCAGGAGAATCCCTTGAACCCAGAAAGCGGAGGTTGCAATGAGCTAAGATTGTGCCACTGCACTCCAGCCTGGGTGACAGAGCAAGGTTCTGTCTCCAAAAAAAAAAAAAAAAAAAAAAAAAAAATGGAAGAAGGAGGAGGAAGAGACAGGCAAGAGAGTAGAATCTGCAAAGGAACAAAAAATAACAGAGGAGGAGCAGGTGGCAATAAGGGAGAGTGTCCACGTCTGAGGGGCCCGAAGTTCAAATATATAGGGTTGGGACCACCAATCATCTTAGAGCAGGCCCCAGGTGTCCTAGGTCAGAAACTCAAGGAAGCGCACATGAGAATGAGCCTGCACTGATGATTTTACTTTCCTGTGAAAAGCCTGTCTTCCAAACTCACTTGTACTGAAGGAAAATACAGTGAGGCACTCCAGTTACCTGACTACCGCGGAGGGGAATGAAGATGTCAAAGGAGAAGTAGAAAGCAGGTTTCAGAGGGAGAAATCGTCCCCACACTGTCCTTCTTACCCTCAGGTAAAGAGGGGATCCATGGCTGAAACTGGTTGATGGGGTGTGGTGTCATGTGGCCCTCCACCACCACCTTCACCTCTGGCCTTTCTATCCAAAAAGCTGATGGGAGCAACCCACCTAGACACAGAAATCCTTGTCTTCTTTGGGGGAAAAATATCAGCTGGAGAAATGACGGTGGAACATTTGACTTCCTCCATGTGAGGACTCCATGCTGGGCTCCTGACACAGCTCATGTCTCTGCTTCTGTCTTCTCTGGTCAGTAGATGTGGGAGCCCCAACAAGTCCCAAGAGGATGGGCTACCAGGCCCATCCCAGACTATGGCACTGGGAAACACAGACAAGGGACCATCAGCCCTTTTGAAGCTTCTCTCCACCAAAGGCCTTGCCTCTGAGGGCTGCCTGAAAGCCCAGCTGCTTCCCCCCACTGGGCCTGCAAGGACGAGGATTGTGCTGCTAATGTGGTTTGCAGGGAGTGACCCCCAGCTTTCCTGCGGCGTCTGATCGGCAAACCCTGGCTGCAGCTGTGGCCCAAAAAGGTGGCAGCAGCACGTCTGTGTGAAGGGCAGAGTGGAGCAGGGGCCAAGATGACCCACTCTGAAATCTCAGGACATCATTTCAGGGGCCCCACCAGCTCTGCATGGCCAGCTGCACCCAGGACCCTGGGGGATGAATGCCTTCCCCTGGGACACTCTCCAGCTAACCCCCACTGCAGTCCTATCAGAGCTTCAGCTGTGCTTTTTTTTGCTTCTGCTTTGGGGCAGGGAAGGAGTCTGAAGCAGAGCTGTGTTGTTTTGGGGTCCCCAGCATGGGGACATGCCCAGCTAAGGCCCCAGCAGAGCCTTGAGAGCTGAGGACTCCCACAGAAGACCAGGCCAGAGCCTCTCTTAAGCAGAGGCTGGGCTGAAGAATGGGTTTCTCTGGGTCCCCAGGCAAGTGGGAGTTTAGAAAGAGAGCTCTCCACTCAGGGTCAGAGTGAGCTGACCCTTGGCTTCAAGGACCTCGTGGGGGGGCAGAGAGGACTGATGTGGGCAGTCCCGGGGTACCAGCGGCATTCTCTGGGCTCGCTGCTCACCCACCCCCTAAGCCTGGGCAGTAACTAAATGACTCTGAGGGTGACAGTGGCTGAATTCGTTGAGAAATGTCAGCTCCCTCCCATCTCAGATGCGATGAATTACACAGGACCAGGGTCTCCCTGAGAGTCATCACTCAGCCACTCCAAACACCAGCCTGCGCCGACTAAGCAAGATCTCTGTCCCCTCAGTGAAGCAGGGGTCCCGGCCGACTGACAGCAGCACTCTCTGCAGCGATGCTGATCCCATGAAATGTGGCTGGTGAGACTGAGGAACTGACTTTCCGGTGAGAGTTCATTTTAATTTGTTTAAAATTAAGTAGCCACATAGCTTGTGGCTACCCTATTCTTACCCAATAGGGTAAAATCCGGTGACCTCAGGGAAGTGCATTCTTCACACCCGTATACCAAGCACTGCTACAAAGCCCTCTTCTCAAAGTATAAAGCACCAGGGCCCCTGCTCAGGAGGAGAGGACCCTTTTATCTTTGCTAATGATCAGGGATAGTTCATTGTCCGTAGCCACTGAAGGCAAGCTGTCGTTCTCTACCAATTCTTAGAATCATGGAAAATTTACATGGATGAGACCTTGGACATGATCGAATCCAGTGCCTTCATTATAATGATGAGAAAATTCAGCCCCAGAGAGGTGAGGCAGCTTGCCTGAAGTCACTGGCGAAACCGGAGCAGGGTTTGACCCAGGTTTCGCTTCACTGGCTCTCAGATCTTCCTCCTCCCCTGCACTGCCTCTGAATACCAGCACTCTCTGTGACAGAGGCCCTTGCACCCTTGTCCCATAAGAGCCTGGTTAGCAACACACAGCTTGGAGGTTCTCGGTGAGGATGCTGGGAGACTCCATGATGGAAAGGCATAAGAACACTTGGGATCTGGTGTATGGGGACAGAAAGTGAGCTCAACAGAAGAAGATGTCCCTGGCTCAGGCCCTACCCTAAGCTATAGGCCTCAGAGGGAGCAGTAGAGAAACCAGCAAAATGCCCAGCCCGGCACCTGTTGCAGTCAGCACTCACAGGAGTGAGTGACTGAGAGAAAAGATGCACAGACCTCAATGCGTATTCTGCACGCACCTCTTGGGTGCCATGGGAATACACAAGCTCTGGAAAATGACCATGCTGACATTCCTGCAGGCTCAGGTCCAAGAGGAAATCCCACCTGTACTGTTGCCAGCTCCATGCTTTGTGTGCAAAAGTTGCTTTTTAAGGATCTTAGCACAGATCCCCATGCCCAATGCCTAAAGACAGAGCCAGGCCGTGTGGAATGCCGGTCCCCCAGCTTCCCAAGCAGACCCACAGGCCACCTAAGCGGTGTGGGAGGGGGTCAGCCAGAGACCGTAAACCCAGCATCCTTAACCTGGAGTTTCTGTGTCAATGAATTGTGTGTGTGTGTTTGTGTGTGTGTGTGTGTGTGTGTGTGTGTGTGTGTCTTCCTTGGGAGAGAATTCATCATTCCATCAGTTCCTCGAGGAGGCCATGGCACACACACTTTAAGAACCCTGCCACTCAAAATCAGTGTTGGAGTCGGAGAAATTATCAGGTATTGCCATTCGCTGACGGGACTCCCCCAGCGGTCGTTTCCATGGCATCTCAAACTCAGTGTTGCACAAACGAGACCCTCACCCACGGGAACTTCACTCATTTTCATGAGGAGTGTGTCAGTTTACCAAATCTTCAGGCTGTAGACTCCCCCCAAACCAGATTTCCAAAATCTGCTCAACCACCGGGTTCTTTTGCTTCTTCAGAACAGCTCTTAAACCTCTCCTCTTTTGGGCTCAACCCCAACCACGACCCTGACCTTCACCAGGACCTCCTCACCTCTCCCCTCACTGCCAACTGCGGCAAAGTCCTCACCCTTCCTCCTGCTTCCCAGGCCTCCCAGCTCTAAGCCATCCTCATCTTCCTAAAAACTTTTAGTTTTATAATATCACCTGCTTGCTTAAAAGATTATGAACTGAGGGTGTGAAAAACACATGTCTTGAACTAGTAAACAAGAGAATAGAGGCATAGCAGAAAGACCAGAGGCTTTGGAGCAGACCAGCCTGGGTTCAAATTCTGGCTCAGCTTCTTTCTAGTCTGAGAATCAGTGTTTATATCTAAAGATAAGTTTAGGTGGGGTAAAATTAAAACACAGTAATAATGAATGCCCTCCTTGAAGAAGCCATGTTTCTCGTGGGGTGGTTAAGAGTTCAGGCATGGAAACAGACTTCCTGGGTGATAACTCCATCTTCCCAAACACCTGGTTTCGTGATGTCACATGGGTTCCTTAAGCGTTCCATGCCTCGATTTTTCCGTCCATAATACGAAAGAGGATAACAAGAAAGCCTGCCTCCTAAGAGCGTCAGGAAGATAGGACCTATGTAAAGAGCTCAAAGCAGTGACTGGTATGTTGGAAGTGCTGCATGCAGGTTAGTTATTATCTGGAGGGTTGTGGTGAGAACTAAATTACGTCGAGCATATAAAGCACCTTGCCTGCAGCCTGGCATACAGTAGGTGCTCAATGGATGGCAGCATCTTTCCCTTCACTAAAAATGTATTGAATCTGTTTTAACTCATGGCATTTTACATTCGTGGCAAAATATCCAAGTGGAATCATTGCAGCAGCAAGCTCTTTAAGAGGAGGGATGAGGCCTCGGGGACATTGAAGCAAGAGTGGGCCTTGTGGGGGTGAGGAGTCCTCTGCCCTGAGGGGCTCACCAAAACCCCAGGAGGAGCTGAGTGCCCCGCTCTGTTAGCCAGTGTGATCCCATCCCCGGGGGCAGGAGGGCCAAGTTCCCCAGCTGTGAGGGTCCTGCTGTGAGGACACAGGGTGAGGACCCTCCATTGAAGTAGGGTGGGGGTGGTGACTGGGAGCTACAAACCTCCTTACCTGTGAATCCCCCAGCACCTGCTCAATATCTTCTAGGTTCTCAGGAGACCCTGAAAAGACTTGCTGCGTTATCTTCTGATGAGAAGCATCAGCGAAGACCAGGAGAGGATTATTGCTCTCAAGAAAGGCTGTAGTGGGAGAGGGCATGGGGTGGGGAAGGGGATGCCAACTGCTCGTAGCAAGGGATCAGAGCTCTTTCCAGCCCAGAGGGCCCTGCTGGAAAAGGAGAAGCCTGTGCAGAGCTCTCCTGCCCTGCACTACGTAGCCGCTCTGTACACAGGGCTCAGCAGAGGGAGGAAGGGCTCGCACAAAGGCATCTAGATTTGACTTCGGGAAGCCCAGAGACATCACACTGCTCTTGACCATTGCCCCTCTAACGGGACCCTGCCAGCAGCTGAGAGCTTGGAATAGCTCCCCACCAGCCCTTAGACATTGCCTTAGATTAGCTGGGGCAGGGCCTCTGTGGTCATTAGCACACTTGGTACTCACAACACGGTGGTGAGAAATTTGTAATCCTACCCCCATCCTGAAAATGGGGAAACTGAGGCTTGGAAAGCTTACATGGCTTGCCCAAGGTAGCATCTCTGGAATGATGTGCTACATTCCAGCCTTAAATCCTCGTTCCCTGCTCTGAACCTCCTATGTCTGCATGCCACCATGCTGCCTCTCATCAAGCCCCTTAAAAGTCTTACTGGTGAGGACACTGGGCCTTGGTTCACATGGTGAGTCTATCAACTCCTGTTCCCAGGTCAATATCCCTCTCTGCACTGAGGCTACTTTGTCCCTGGGTTTGAGGTGGGGTGGGGTCCAGGTTACCCCGTGCATGGGACAAAGCATCCACGCCTCTTGTAATGAGGAAGAGTGCCACTGTATTTCATGCAGACATTTGTAAGTTATAAGCCTTACACAGAGAGAAAGAGGCACATAAATTAAAGTGGCCAACTTGTATGCACACATGCACACTGGCACGGACAGAAGGCTGGCTTTAAATGGAAAAAATTAGCAGCTTGAAACAGTAAAAAACCTCAACTTTGCCTCAGCAAGATGCAGGGCAACTTCACAGAGTTTTATGTGGCCCATAAATTAGAGCTGAGAACGGGCCTCTGCAGCATTCCTCAGTAGAGAGGGGGCTTTCTGCCGCGCAGATACTCTGTGTGGCAGCATTACAAATGTCCCAAGCAGTTTATATACAACAGCACAGCATGAGTTTGCTGGGGGATATTGGAGCTGGTAATTGCTATTCTAAAACTGGCCTTGTAAGCTTGAAGAAATGTTTTGAGGGGGGAAAAGAGCCAATTTAAGAGCTTTATAAAGCCATAAATGCCTTCTGAGCAAACCAAATGTAATCTATCTAGAGAGACAGGTCGTCGCTCAAACTCAATGGCAGAGCCCACGATGCTCACAGCTGACAGAAGTGACCCTGAGGGTCCCACCCGGCAAGTGATTCACCTGTGTGGCGGCAGGGGACTCTCCCAGATGACCCCAGGACTGCCTTCAGGCCACCTCAGGGCAGTCTGTCCCACATGCAAACAGCCCCTCACTCACAGAGAGCGCACAGCTGGTTTCCCCGCCAGCTTCTTTTGATTTCTTTCCCCCAAACAAGCAAAACCAAGCTCCCTCGACCTGGTTGGCCGTGGTTTCCTGTATGCTACCCAGATGTCCTTTCCTCCCTGTGGCCTCTGAAACAGGGAGGCTAAGACTTGGGAGACAAGGCAGACAGTCCTCCCACTTGGCCTGGGTTCCCCATCCAGAAAATGGGCTAACACCTCCCTTCCAGTGCTGCTGAAAGAATTAGGAAAAAGCATGTAAAGCACCTGCTACCCCACACTCAATAAAGGGTAGCTGTGATTATTTAGTTGTTGTTATCACTTGCAGGAGGAACAAGCGTGCCCTAAGCAGAGAGCACTTTTGCGGGTCTCCACCCTCCTCAGACCCAGCTCCTGCCAGGCTCCCCAGCGTCAGGTTAAAGGACATCATTTATGAATTCCCGCCAGCAGGACACAGGATAGACGCTGGCCCAGCTTTCCCTAGGAAACAATTGCAGCGCCTGTTTCCTGACTTAATTTGCCCTTATCTTCCCGAGCTGCCTTCAGACACATTCTTTAGCCGCTGCACCTGTGAATGAGCGCAAAGCCCTGTCCTGGCCTTGCACGGCTCTGCCAGGACTCAAGAGCCTCCTGCCAACCCTGGTGATCAGCTCAGAGCTTCTTCACATCAGTGAGATGTATGAATTTCCCCAGGTTTATGGTTAGAAAAACCGAGACTCAGGGAGACCTGCTGGAATAGAAGCCAGATTCCTGCTCCTTCTACCTCCGGCCTCAGCCCTCCTCTGGCTACAAGTCCCCAGCCTGCCCCTCACGTCTCTCCACAGCGCCCTGTGCCACAATAATCCCTCTCTCTGCTCGGATGTCGATATTTCATCGCGGAAAACAAAAGCCATATAATGCACAATTACCCACTTTCCATTGTGTTTTAACAGCTCTATTGATAGCACGAAGCACCACACTGGAGCAGTAGAAAGGGATTCGAGATCAAGCTTCCGGTGAAATGTGGTTTCAGTTATATGTATTTTCGTAGTTTTTGCAACACCTTATTAAAGTTGAAAGTGATGTAGAACAGCATTACCAGTGACGCTTTTCAATGCCAATGCAGTCAGGTTTCATCACAACCCTAAGCAAGTAGGTCCCAGCCACCTCGGAGCAGGCATTTCCTATGTCCCCATCCGAGCTGGCCACCCCCACTCCACACCCCACCCCAAACACATGCCCCACCACAACTTCCCAGCAGTGGAGTTTAGTGATGAGATGTTCGCCTGCCTGAGGCACTGGCAGGTGACTGGACAGTGACATCTACGGCTCAATCCCCAAACCATGGGACTGCTGTCTTCCCTGACCCGCCACCCCCACCACTCTCTTATAGTGAGATTATGGTGGCCTAATTGCTGTGCCGCCAGAGTTATGCCACACGAGTTTGCACCTCTGGGATGTCGCTGAGGCCGTGCTGCACTCCCAGCTTGCTCGCTTTGGTTTATCCTGCTTTCTAAATTCCTACTCACCCTTGAAAATGAATGCGATCACTCACAAAATAAAATCAACACATAGGGAGTAGCCTGTGGTGACTAGAGGGTGTCCTGGACTTAGAACGACAAGATCTGTGTTTGAATCCCGCCTCTGCCAACTGCATTAGCTGGGTCACTTTGGGCAAGCCTCTTGACTTCTCATCTCTTCATTTTTTTTTTTAATCTACAAAATAAGAGTTTGAGCTGTGTTATTATAAGGATCTTTGCAGTCCCAAGATTCCTAAATGAATGCCTCTTAAGATTTTCTGGAAATATTTATGCTTTACCTTCTAGGTACTTGGTGCCATAAGGAATGAAAAGATGAAAAAGACACAGCTCCTGTCCTCAAGGAACCTGCAATTTCACTGTGAAGACAGGCATATGAGAACAAAAAGTGAAATCACAGCAAATAATTCCAGCCCTAGTTCAAGGAACAATATATAAAAAGTCATGAGGCAGTACATGATTAGATGCCCAATGAATTGTGCAGATAATAATTGCTCTAGGCCAAGGAGTTCAGAGGAGGGGGAGTGCTGAAGGACGGGCTGGTCACAGAGCACTGTATTTAAAAGATGGGAATCCCTGCTGGGCTTGAAGGATGCAGGCACGGATTTGCATCTGTGGGAACAGCCAGAGTGAGAGCCCAGGTAAGTGGACCTGCGAGAGCAAATGTTCACAGGTGGCCATGACAGGGCAGGGTCAGAGGACAGGGTATCGACCAATTAGAGTGGAATGAGACTTCATGGAGACCAACGCAGAAGCTGGGCAGTATAGAGTTTTAAGTGCCAGACTAAGATGTTTGATTGGTATCCCACACAGAGTAAGGAACCAAGAGAGTGAGCAGCGGAGTACTGTGTTTTGAGAGAATTAATCAGGCCATGATCTGCAGAATGAATTGGAAGTAAGAGGCACAAGTATGGACGCCAGAGAAAAGGCAACCTCAGTGAGCCAGCAAGAGGTGACAGCACCTCAGTGAGGCTGGTGACACTGGGAAGACGGTGATATACCGGGCACGGAGAGGAGGACAGCCTCAGCCTCTGATAGGTGACAGATTGGTTCACCATTTAATTTATTGCCCAAATTGAGACACTCTTGAGAATGAAAAGAGAGCTATTTACAGTTAGACTAGGACAACAGGTTTAAACCAGGACCGTCCAGGAAAAGCAGGGATGTATGGTTATTATGTAGACCAGGGAAGGAAGGAGAGGGAGGAGAAAGGGGGACTCCAAGCTTTCAAGCCTAGAAGACAAAAAAAAATCTAGAGTTGACAGGGACAGGTGGGAGGAGGGTGGAAGAAAGTGGCATGGAGTGCAGAGAAAGAAGGACGAAAGGAGTTTGTTTCTTAAAGGAGTTTGCTCCAGTTGAGCGTCCAAGCTCATATTTATTTCACTGAAGAGAAGACCTGCATCTTATCTAAATTATTACACAGATATTTGTTAAATTGAATTAAGGCAACAAAGGCCTTCTGAATTTAACCTAAACAGGACTGACTGTTAGGGAGATGGGGCAGGGCTACCCCTCTCCCCTTGGTTTTATTTGTTTATATATATGTGCTTCAAATTTCAATAGAGTATCTCTTGGTGGGCTTGTTCCTGTCCCCTGGGCCATCTGCAGGCCAGGAAGTCTCATCATGAACCGATGACTCCAATGTGGGTTGAAAACATAAACGTGGCACTGAATGGCCAGACTGGCAGAGGAAGCTCAGCGAACCCTGCTCCAAGCTGGATGAGAGAAGCAGGGAACTAAACTCACCTATATGTCTCTTCCTGACCATAGGGCAGCAGATGAGAACAAAAGAAAGAGGAAAGCCAACCCCAAAATATCAAGAGAGCAAAAATGCAGCCTTCCCTTGCCCTTGCCCTAAGTTGATTGGGATTTTTGTGCCCAGGAATCTTCCAATCAGACCATCAACAGCAACTCCTGCTGTGTCCTGTCCACACTGGGAATTAGCACCAGCACAGGACTCAGAAAAACCTCAGGACTTTTCTGCAGGCTGCTGTTTCCTTTCATGGGGACTCTGTTCCAGGCTCCTGCTCACACTTAAAAAAAAAAAAAAAGGCACATGAGGAGGAATGTACAACGCCACTAGCCAAGTCTCATATCACTGTCCAGAATAGGATCTTACACAGCTCCAGTGACCCAGAAATTTGAGGCAGAAACTAACCATTGGCTATGAATTATCCAAGTACCTGTGGCTGCAGTTACTTGATAAAGCTAATCTCCCTGAGAGTGTTGATTACCACAGAGTTAACAGCACAGGGGTTTGGGGTAGGACAAAAGTTGCTGGGCCAGCAGCTCTCCTTGAGCTGCAAACAATTTACTCCCAATCATCAGAAAGAGTTACCTCTTGGAACCGTTTGATAGAATCAATTCCACATGTCTCTCAGACTCACCTGGCAACACCAACATCAAAAAAGAAAGAAGATGCTTTTCAGTGGCTCACAACCTTTGTACCATAGCACACCCATGAGGGTTGCAGGAAGCTCTTGTCAGTCACAGAGAATCCTTGCAGCAATGAATCTCTAATGGGGGTGAAAGACTCCAGAAGACATGATCTATTAAACAGGCTGAGGGGTGCAGTACCTTTGAAAAAGCCTTCCCCAGTCCTCCAACCCACCCCCCAGGGAGGTTCCAATTCACTCCACAGAGGAGTGCAGTCCTCTTTCCCCTTGAGAATTACTGGGTAGAAAACAAGTCCACTTACAAATCAGAAAACTTACTACATATATCTAACTTCCTATGAACACTTGCCAGCTGTATGAATCACCTCACTCTCTTAGCATTCATTTCCTCCCCTCTAAAATGGGGGTGGTAATAATAAAAAGCTTGTTTCCAAGGGCTGTTTTAGAATCAAATGAGGTAATAAAAGTGCCTGCAACATAGTAGGAGCTTAACAAATGTTTGGGTTTCAGTTCAGCTGACATTTTAACAGTGTGATTAGTGCTCCCATGAAATTGGTATTTTCTGATTAGTGGATATTTGCTCTGAACAAGACTCCAAATATGATTCCCCATCAGGAGAAACCCATTTGTTGGGCAATAAATCAGATGGATGCCCCCAGTCCCACCTGGCCCAGGCTTCTAGGAGTGACCCATCATCAAAAGGACGGTAGACAGCTAACATTATATTCAGTGGTGAGATTGAAAGCTTTCCTCCTAAGACCTGGAACAATACAGGATGCCACTTTCACCTGCTATTCATTATTGGTTGGAAGTTCTAGCCAGAGTAATTAGGAAAAAACAAAGAAGAAAGAAAGAAAGAAAAAAAGAAAGAGAGAGAAAAGAAAAAGAAAGAAAGAAAGAAAGAAAGAAAGAAAGAAAGAAAGAAAGAAAGAAAGAAAGAAAGAAAGAAAGAAAGAAAGGAGAAAGAAAGAAAGAGAAAGAAGAAAGAAAGGCATCCAACTTAAAAAGGAAAAAGTAAAACTATTTCTACTCATAGTTGACATGACCCTATATATAGAAAATCTGAAAGAATCCACAAGGAAGTTACTAGAACTAATAAACATTCAGCAAAGTATAGTTTGTGTTTCTATATACCAGCAATGAACAATCTGAAGAGAAAAATAAAAATACAATTCCAGTTACAATGGCATATTTTTTAAAATCTAGAAATAAATGTAACCAAGGAGATGAAAGACTTGTATACTAAAAACTACAAAACATTATTGAAATTAGACTTAAAGAAATGAAAAGACATACCATGTTCATGGATAGAAAGACTTCACATTGTTTAGATGTCAATACTTCTAACAAGCAAACTACAGATTCGAAGAAATCCCTATCAAAATTCCCCAGTCTCTTTAAAAAAAAAAAATGGAAAGGTTAATCTTAACTTCAAATGGAATTGTGAGGGGCCCTGAATAGCCAAAATAATCTTGAAAAAGAGAAACAAAGTTGGAAATCTCACACGTCCCAACTTTAAATTTTACTGTAAATCTATGGTAATCAAACAATATGATACTGGTATGGGGATGGACATTTAGACTGATGGAATTGTGTCAAGAGTCCACAAATAAAGCCAAACAGCTATGGCCACATTGATCATTAGCAAGAGTGGCAAGTCCATTCAATGGGGAAAGAACAATCTTTTCAACAAATGGTGTTGAGAAAACATTTTCATATGCAAAAGAATAAAGTTGGACTCCTACCTCACACCACATACCAAAAAAAACTCAAAATATATCAACAACCTAAATATAAGAGTTAAAGCTATAATATCCTCAGAAAAAAATAAAAGTGATAACTCTTTATGACTTTGGATTTGACAGTGATTCTTAGCTATTGTCACCAAAAGCATAAGCAGCAAAAGAAAAATATATAAATTAGACTTCATCAAAATTCAAAACTTTTGTGCATCAAAGAATATTATCTATTTGTTTTTGTTTGTTTGTTTTTTGAGGCCAGGTCTCTTTCTGCCATCCAGGCTGGAGTGCAATGATGCAATCACAGCTCACTGTAGCCTTAAACTCCTTAGCTCAGTCTATCCTCCCATCTCAGCCTCCTGAGTAGCTGGGACTACAGGCACATGACACCATGCTCAGCTAATTTTTTTTTTTTTGGAGAAACAGAGTCTCACCCTGTTGCCCTGACTGGTCTCAAACTCCTGGGCTCAAGTGATCTGCCCACCTAAGCCTCCTAAAGTTCTGGGATTACAGGAATGAGCCACTGGACCCATCCCAAAGGACATCATCAAGAAGTAAAAAAGAAACCTCCAGAATGGGAGAAAATATTTGCTTTTTTTCCCTGATAAGGGTTTAATATCCAGAATATATAAAGAAGTCCTACAGCTCAACAACAAAAACATAAACAACCCAATTTAAAAATGGGCATGGGATTCGACTAGATATTTCTCCAAAAATGATATATGAATGTCCAATAATGAAAAGACATTCAATATCATTTGGCATTAGGAAAATGAAAATCAAAACCATAATGAGATACCACTTCATATTCTGTATTCACAATCAAATACTATAATGGCTACAATTAAAATAAGAAAAAAACAGAAAAACAAACATTGGTCAGCATGTGAAAAAAATTCAGGTCTTTGTGCATTGCTGGTGGGAATGTAAAGTGGCACAGCTGTTGTGGAAAACAGCTTGGTAGTTCCTCAAAAAGTTAAGCATACAATTACCTAGAACATGACACAGCAATTCCAGTACTAGGTATATGTTCAAAAGAACTGAAAACAGACTCAAATGATACTTGCATATTAATGTAAGTATTGATATGCAATACTTGCAGCATCACTCACAATAGCCAGAAATTGGAAACAGCCCACATGTCTACCTACAGATGAATGAATAAACAAAATGTGGTATCTACATTCAGTGAAATATTATTCATCTCTAAAAAGGAATGAAATTCTGATACATGTTATGGCACAGATGAATCTTAAAAACATCATACTAAGTGAAACAACCATACACAAAAGGACAAATATGTTATGATTCTGCTTATACGAAGCATATAGAATAGTCAAATTCATAGAGACAGGAAGTGGATGGGAGGTTACCAGGACAGAATGCAGTTATTGCTTAACAGGTACAGAGTTTCTGTTTAAAGTGATAAAAAAGTTTTGGAAATATATATGGTGGTGTTTGCACAATTGTGTGAATATAATTAATGTCACTGAATTGTACAGGTGAAAATAGTTAAAATGGCAAATCTTATGTTGTGTATGTTTTACCACCAAGAAAGGGACAAAAGACAAGGTAAAGTGTAATTAATTATGTAATTTCTTATGCAAAATGAAATTGAACTCAGAAAGCCCAGACAAACAAATGAAACCACACTTCTTTCAAGCTCAAACTTTTCAAGCTCAGACTGTAAATATACACAGGTTTGCAACAGCCTCGACTCAGGCTGAGGCATGAGGCCACTAGGCACAGAACTGCGGGCTGAGGACAATGAACAAATGCCAGAAGGCAAGGGTCAGGGATGCTGCTTGCTTTCTGCAGAGGTACTGGAATCAGGTACCTGCAAACAGGGTGGGACGCAATGCATGTTTATTGAGCACCTGTTATATGCCAGGTACCACACACAAAATGGTAAACAGTGAGTAACCTGCCTGGGGCACTCGTCCTTGGCCTGTCCTCTGAGGGCTGAGCAGAAGTCGCCTTGAGCCCTGGACCTTGCCTACCCATCATGTTGTCTTTCTTCATGATTTGTTTCTGGTTTCAAGTGAAAAGACTGTGTAGGTAATAAAGAATTCTCCAGGTGGGGGATGGTGTTGCTGTTATTCCTATGATCACTAGGGATTTACTAGGTCTTCTTGGGAGACAGATGCCAGCCTAGCCAGCCTCCAGCACAAGGCCAGGAAAGCAATCAGAGGCTTCTGGGTGTGAGAAGAGGTTCTGAGGAGAGGGCAGGGAATGGCAGTCAGCACATGCAGGTTCCAGAGGCTCCCGCCTCTACCCAGCAAGGAGCCCAGTGCTGCGGGCTATGCTCCTCCAGAGCAGGCTGCTTTCTTCTTTCCACACTGGTGGGCTCAATGCCCCACCATGCAGTAGGGTCTTTGCTCATTATCTTGCTCACACACTGTCTTGTTTATGGCTCCCCTCTCTTTCTCTATTCAATCCCACCCAACCTTCAAAGCCTGGCTCATGGGAGACAGGGTTTCTAATGGAAAATGTTTAGATGCAGATGGGTCTGGATTTGAAATCTCAACTTGCCAGCTGTGTGGCTTGGGCCTTTGCCATATGTGAAAATGGGGATAGTCGTCCCCACATTCCAAGCCTGCTAAAGGGGAATGAGTGTCAAGGGTCTGCCATACCACCCACCTCTTCCAGGAGCTCCCCTATCCCTGCAGCCTGCTCAGTCTGTCCATCCTCTGAGAGTATCACTCTTACTAATGTCACTCATTTGGTAATGAATCTTCTCTGCCCTGTAATATCTCTTGTGATGAACCGCCCTCGGGTACTGTGATGTAACTCCTTCAATATTAAACTTTCCATGGTTTCCATGCGTCCCTCCCCACTCAAACTGTCTGATCCTTCATGTAGAGACCAAATCTTGTCATCTTTTGTCTCCCTCCATGGCGACTAGAACACAATGGGTGCTAAATAAATTGAAGATGTATTTGCAGTAAACGGAGGGTCCACAGGCAACAGAAGAAACCCCCACAGGAAAGAGATCACATTTGCTCAGAGTAATAGCCCCTTCATGTTCTCCACTCTGGATGTAACCGTTCCCTGCCCACACTGGCACTTAATGAACACTCCATTCATTGAGCGCATGAATCTGCTGATTCCCTCAGCTCAGTAAGGTCAATTGTAGTGGCTAATCCAGAAAAATATTCAGTCTGAAAAAAAAATTACCTCTTTTTGTGAATTTTAGAATGTCTTTAGAAATGGTGTTTATCTTCTAAGTTCAGTGTGACCATTAAAAAGAGTCAGTGTAAAAAAAAAAGTTAATTTAAAAAAAAGAGTCAGTGTCTTATGAACATAGCTCACCCTCCATTAGAGAGAAGTGGCTCAAGAGTGGGCTAAAGTGTCAGAGGGTAGCTGGCCAGAGATTTAATATGTGTCACCAATAATCCACAAAGCCGACGAGCTACTGTCAAAAAAAAAGGATTCATTGCACGCTGCAGTCATTGTGTGCCTTGTTCCTTGGAGCTTAAAGGACTTCCCCAGCCTTTTGGACCAGGGGGTCCCTTGGGCTAGGGGCTGGGAGAGCCTGGGTGCTGATCAGCACTGGAGCTTCGGATGAGTCACCACCTCTCTGGGCATCAAGGTCCTCATCGCAGAGAAGGCCTAGACCAGAGGCTCTCCACAGTCCCTCTTGCAAGTTGCATTGATTCCAAACAGTAATGAGCCTTCCTGTTTTCCAGAAAGTCAAATGAGCCAGGGAAAGGGGGAAAAGACACACTTAAAGCCCCAGGCGTCTGGCCCTCAGCCCAGCCTTCAGTGCAGGGACAACAGCAGTTCTCCTACCTTCACCTCTCTCCCCACAAAAAATCCAAGGGTCCTTCCCAGGCCCTTCTCTGTAGCCGCTGGCAGGCCAGGACAGCGCTATGAAATGGGCCAGGTGCCATGAATTTGGAGAAGCTGGGGAGGCCAGTTTCACAACCCAGCTTTCCTAAGAGAAAAAGGCTATTTCTTCCCATCCAAACCCAACACTGGGAATAAATGTAATGGCTTAGGTGGCTTAGCCTGTTGTATGTAACATCTGTAATACGCCAGGTATTTTATTTGTCTTGGGCCATCTGAGTCCCACAACAGAATGATGACATAACTATTACAGTCCCCACATTTACAAATGAAGATACTGAGGCTCAGGTTAAGATACTTGGCCAAAGTCAAGGTGATAGTACACAGCCGATGGGAGATTTGAACCCTGATCAGCCTAAAGCCTTTTTACCTTTCAGCTAGATCTTCCTTTGACATCTATCTGCCTATCTCTGGGGGATTCAGCCACACAGAGAAAGCAGTGGGACCGCCTTTAGTGGGTACATGAGCCTTCAGTGCTACAACATTCTCTCCCTCTCTCCTGACTCATAGGGCGACCAACTGCCTGCCCAGATTACCTGAGACTGAGGGGCACCCCAGACACAGGCTTTCAGTATAAAATCCATTACAATCCTGGGCAAACTGAGATAGTTAGCCAAACTCCAATGGGGACCTCCTTGTGCTTTATGGCTCCAAAAGAAAGCAAATATATTTTTAGAATGCAAACATAATTGAAGGACGTTATCAGTAACCCCACTGAGGAAAGCAGCTTTAGGTCTGTCCCCTAGCATAGCCCCAAAGGGCCAGGTCACACAATCAAAGAAACCTCTCTGTGTCCCAGCTCTAAGCTAATACTGAGGGTAACCAATCTGAGTTGAACTGGGGATTGCAGGAGGTGGACAGAGAAGGGAAGTAGTCTGTAACTGAAGCCCAATGGGCCAGATTCCTTAAAAACAGAGCCATGAAATGCCCATTGCACCCCCATAGTATGGGGTCACTGGTCCATTTTACAGATGGAGCAGCCATCTTGGCATCTTGGAGGCCATTTAGAAGATCTTCTCTGAGTCTCCCAAACATTTAAGAAGGCTAGATCCCAAGGGACTCACCAGGAGACTCCTCTCCCAAACTAAGCAAAGTCCCCATGACGCAAGACCATGGGGAACTATTTCTATGGGAGAGGGAGGCCAGGCCAATGCCAAGTTCTCCCAGCTCTCACTGGGCAGCTGATAAATGACCTTGTTCAGGTCCATTACTCCCAAATGTATGTATTAAGGGAGAGGACTCCTCCCTACCACAAGTCCCTCATCAGACACCCCTAACCACTGTTCCCTTCTACCTGAGGATAGAAGACCAAGAGGGCAAAGCCTCTCTCCTGCTATGCAAACTTTCTGCTTCCGTCAGGCAGCACCTCCTCCAGGAAGCCATCCCAGACTACTCCAGCCTGCAGCGTAACCTCCTCCCTTGACCTCACGCTACTGCTTCATAATGCATCTCACGTGCTTGTCTTGTACTATTTAACTTAATGTATAAGAAGATGGGTGCTGGTGAGAGACCAACTGGGTTACAATCCTGGCTTCTCTTCCTACTAGCTGTGTGGCTTTGAACAAGTTGCTAAACCTCTCTGTGCCTCAGGTTAATTAAATGTGAAAGAGGCATGGCAACATCCCCATAGAATCATAGTGAGAACTGAGTAAGTGAATAGGCATAAAGTGTTCAGAACAGTGCCTGGTATGTGGTAAGCACTGGTTAATATTTTCTAGCATTATTATCTTAACGTTAATATCGACGTTAGTAAGCATTGTCTCCCTAGCTAAACTAGAAGTTCCTGAAATGCAGGACTAGAATCTGATACTTCTTGTATTCTCCACAGACTCCAAGTCAGAGCTGAATAATCATTTCCTGCGGATCGACCTTGACAGAAAACATTCATCTTACCTCCTGGGAGAGAAGTATGTCTGCCTGTCAACTACCAATAGCTGCCTTTACCACCATCCCCCAAGGTGGTCCAAGGAGCAGCACCAGAGATCTTGGGGTGACATTATAGCCCGTCAGGCCATGTGGCCCCAGGAGCAGAACACAAGGAAGCCAGAGACCACAAAGCAAAACCCCTTTTTTCCCCAGGAGCTGTGTCATGCAAAAAAGCCAAAGCTCCGCCAAGAGTCCTGGAGGAAATCCCAGAGGCTTTGGTTCTCATTCTGACTCCGAGCTCTGTGACCTTTCACAAGCCCCTGAAGTACCTCCCTGGGCCTCTGTTTACTCAGTTGTTAAATGAGAGAGTTGCTCAAAGACCAATGACTTAGTTCCTTCCAATTATGACATTCCATGAGTCAATTTCAGAGTAAGGGAAAAAGCATCTTTGAATGAACCTGACACATCATTTCACGAACAAACGGCTCTCCCCATTTATTCACTCTTTCATTCATTCCACAAACATTGCCTGGGCTTTTACTACAGCCAAGCACTATTCCGGATTATAGCAGAGGGGGGAAAAAGAGACAGAATCCAATAATCGCTCTGAAGAAAAATAAAGATGGAAAGGGAGAGCCAGGGAGGGGACAAAGGGGGTTTTATTTTAGATGGGAAATGAGGAGAGCCTCATTGAGAAGATGACATTGGAGGAGAAAACTGAAAAAGCAAGCAAGCAAGCCATGCAGATATCCAGGGAAAGTGTTCCCAGCAGGAGGAACAGTACGTGCAGGGGCCCTAAGGCAGGAGCGTGTGTGGCTGTTTCAGTTACAACAGGGGCGTATAGAAGGCCCATGTGCCTGGAGTGAGCAAGACAGCGACAGGAGATGAATTCGGGAGATGGAGATCTAGCCATGGGGAGGACTGTGGCTTTTATTCGGTTACAAACCCAGATCATTAAGCTCTAATGTAAATGAATTTGATGCCGTTCACATATATGATGAGGGCAAAATACCAAATGCATTTGTTCTTTTTCACCTGCACCCCCACCATCATGGATCTGCAATCTATTTATAATTTTTATTATCCTTATGTTCGTTTTGGGGCACAAAAACCAAGGCTTGGGGACATCTGTTTCTCTGTCCAGGACTATATCCAAATGTTGGCCTGGGCTCCATTTCAGAATCTCAGACTCAGTTTACCCACCCCTCTCTGAGGGTGCAGTCCTTCTTCAGACTCAGACTCCAGGGGTTCCATCGTAGGCTCTTCTGAGGCACAGCTCAGTGACTCACGCCTGACCCGCCACTCTGCCCCAGGTCCCTAGCTGTCTGTCGGCCCTTGTAGGCACAGCCCTTTCTCCCTGCCAGGGGCATATAACTCCATGTTCCCCTGCCTGGGATGCATTTTCCTTCTGCCTTTTCTCAGTTTTGCCTTATCTCCCTTCAGGCTGAGCTCACACATCACTCCCCAGGGAGGCCCTGCCCTGATCTCTCCGGATAAAATCTTCCTGTTGAAGAATGCTCTCACAGTGTTAGGTTCTTCTCCTCAAAGCTCATAGGTTGCTCATATTCTCACATTTATTCGTGTGATTTTTAAAAAGTAATATCTCTGTTTATCATCTAACCGTGAACCCTATCAGGATAGAAGCCACCTGAGTTTGCCCACTTTTCTATCCCGGACACCAGGACAATGCTGGGCACATGCTCAGGATACTCAATATACCTGAGGAATAAGTGAATGAAAGAATGAAGACATCCTCAGGCCCTCTGTTCATTGAGCCCAGGGGATGCACAGTGGGGCAAACTCAGGGTTCATTGGTGGGTTCTATGGGTGTGGCTGGAACGATGGAACAAGTGGGAAAGGGCAAGGCTTGAGGGGAAGGAGCTGCCTGTACCATCCGAGCCTGAACCACTTTACATGGGGCTGTCTCCTTTCGTGGTCCTGGCAGCCACCTGAGTTGAGAACTGCTGTACCATCTTACAGATAAGAGAACCGAGGCTCAGGAGGTAAGTTTTCCTGAGTCATATCACAAGTGTTCTGTAGGTAAGCCCAGTCTTTGATTCTAAGGTCTATGTTCTTTCTGCTCTGTGCCGACTGCCCTGGCCTGGGCAGTTTCTAACCCTCTGTCACTGATTTCCTGGGTGACCTTAGGTAAGTTACTGTCTAATCTCTGAGCTTCAGTTTCCCCGTATATAAAATACAGAGGGACAGATGGATGGATGGATGGATGGACGGTTTCACATGTCCTTTCTAGTTCTGAGATGTTCTGACTTGAATATGCTATGCTTCTAAATTTATAAAATCAAAAAATGAGCATTAAAGTACCTCACTCAATGTCAAACACACAGTAGACATTTCATAAATGTTCATTTCCTCCCTGTCTCCCTCCCTGCCTTCCTTCCTGCTCCCTGTTACAAAGATTCTCTGCTTCACAGCCCTCCTTGAGGCCACCTATGCTGCCTGGTTCTTCCAGGACACCCAGAGCACTGCTTCCCCTGCCTCCCCAGGCTCTAACATCACTGTCCCGGCCAACTCAGCGTCCTTAGTCAGCTGTTCTAGCTGTACTCCCCGCAGAGGCCCACGGCCCACAGCCTTCCTGCCGGCACACTCCCTCCTGCCTCTTGCCTCTGAAGAGGCTCCCGGGTCCTGTGCAGCACTGTGGGGAGAGAGAAGGATGTGACGGGAAAGGAACCCACACCTATGAATACCTTCTGAGGCCGGGGCTGGAGCAGGATCTTTGCTGCTGTCACTGTTATCCCATTGAATCCCCCACACAGGGACACTGTTATTCCCATTTCACAAAAAGGAAGAAACGAAGGCTCAAGCAGGTGAAGAAGTTGCCCAAGATCACATTGGCAGCAAGCAGCAGAAGCTGGCCTTTCACCTGTGCCTCCCTGCCCCCAAAACAGGTAACTTTTGCAAACTCTGAGGATGCCCGAACCCTCGGCAGGAGGCCGCTGGCTTTCCTTCTCCTGTCCATGCAACCGTGGATTTACAGCCTTAGTGCCAAGCCCACCAGTCCCTCTCTAGCCCTCCCCTGCTGTCTCTCCTTACTGCCTCCTCCAAATTACCAGACTGCAAAATAGTCACAAATTTTCTTCAGTGTTTCCAAAGGGAAGACACAGCCTTGGTCACTGTACCAAGTTCTCAAGTTGACCCCCTCTCATGTAGGGGAAGAGGCCAGATGTGCCAAAGACTCTTTCTAATAAATATAGTCCCCCCGTGGCTGGTGCTGGGCAAAAAGAGCTGAGTCATTTCTCCCTCGCCACAGCTGCTGCCCATGAGGGTTTTCTAGAAATCAGACTCAGTTAAGACCTGAACGTGAACTTTGCAAGGAAGCCCTAGGGTGTCACCAGAGCCCTGACTGGGGCTGTTGGAAGAATGCGGAAGGGATGCCTGCATTCTGCATTGCCTAAAGGCTCCCCTGAAAACTATGTCCTCAAGGAGCATGGGAAGGCATACGAGGGGGACGGGGGGACTGCGGGAACCGCATCCTGCTCTGTGATGCAGCAGGCAGGGAAGCTCAGGTGACGGGAAGCCCTGGCATCATTCTCCTGGTGCCCGGCTGTCTTCCCCTCACCTTGCCTGGGATGGAAAAGGAGACGTTGGGGAGAAAGGGGTTGGTCAACTCTATCCCTAAGAAGGGCCTCACCAGAGGGACGAAAGTCAGCATGATGTCAGGCAAGGCCAGCCCAAGGTGGCCAGGGTTCTTACGCCTGCTCTTACCTAGTTCACGGCAAGTCTCCCTTCACGCCTTAACTTAAAGCTCACTTCCGCCGGGCACGGTGGCTCACGCCTGTAATCCCAGCACTTTGGGAGGCTGAGGCAGGTGGATCACCTGAGGTCAGGAGTTCGAAACCAGCCAGACCAACATGGAGAAGCCCCGTCTTTAAAAAAAAAAAAAAAAAAAAAAGTAAAGCTCACTTCCTCCAGGACGCCCTCCAAGACCCTCCCAGACCCCCACAGTAGGTCACACTCCCTGTCGAGGCCCTCATGGCTTCCTGGATTTCTGGATGACTCTTGTAGTTTAACTAATTACCTACAGAACTTGAACGGCTTCTTCCCCCATGGTCTGTGAGCCCTCCCGGCAGGGAACCCATCTGTCTAGTTCACGGTCATATCCTTGGCACCTCTGCAGGGTCTGACACGTAGAAGGTACTCAGTAAAAATCTACCTAGTGAATGTGACTAGCAAGGAGAAAGCCAGGGCCTGCTTCAAGCCAACGGGACCTGGCGGAAGCCAACTACTCCTCACCTCAGGCCCCTGACAGCCTCCCACGCTGCATTAGATGCGAAAACCTACATGAGAACAACCACAGCACTTAGGAGGCCCCAATTCGGACTGGTTGACTCAGAGCTGGAATTGGCAAAACCACTGGGTGCTCAGGGATCCCAGGAGGACTCGTGCCTGCCTCAGGCACAGGGCAGTCATGGAAAGCCATCCTGACAGCTTTGAATCAACTAAACACGGTTGTCATCACGTTGTGAATGAGTATGAGAAGGAGTGTGAATTTGTGTGTATACTCTATTTTAAACTAATAAGAAACATATAGTCTGTGCCAACCAATTTTCTCCCCCACATATTACATGCAAGGCACTGTGTAGGCGCTGTCATTTATGTTTATACAACATGTATAACACATCCACATACACTAACTCACTTGATCTCCCCCCAAGCCCTGATGGTAGGCATTACTGCCACCAGTTGACGGATGGGGAAAGTGAGGCCATCTGAAGGTTCCACAGTGAGCAGAGGGCTGAGTCAAGGCCCACATCTAAGCCTGTTGCTTGTTCTACACTGGCCTGCCTCCCTTATAGCTGGGTGGCTTTGGGCAAATTTTCTTACCCTCTCTGAGCCTCACTTTCCTTCGTGGGTCTACATCGATGACTCAACAAAATAGTGTGAGTGCTCCCAGCACAGGACGCAGCGCAGAGCCCACCACACAGCAAAGGACACAGCAAAGGAGCCTCTGCTTGTCCATGGCCTTCATGCTAGAGGTCCTGCACAGCTACCCAGAAATCACAGAGCTCAGGAAACACTCTGTTCCTGACTATCTGCAAGCTAGCTGTGGCAGCCTGTCTCCCCAGAGCCCAGTTCCACCATGGCCAGGCCAGGGCGGCCAGCACCAGGACTGTGCAGCAGAAATGCTGGGAAGTAGGCAGGGTGCAGTGGCTAACACCTGTAATCCCGAAGTGGGCAGATCACAAGGTCAAGAGATTGAGACCAGCCTGGTCAACATGATGAAACCCTGTCTCTACTAAAAATTTTTAAAATTAACTGGGCATGGTGGTGCATCTTTGTAATCCCAGTTACTTGGGGGGCTGAAGTAGGAGAATCACTTGAACCTGGGAGACAGAGACTGCAGTGAACAGAGATCATGCCATTGCACTCCAACGTGGGCAGAAAAAGAAATGCTGGGAAGTTCCCATTGCCCCTGCCAGCAGCCAGTGCTGCTCCACGGAGGACTGCCTGGGAATGAAGCTTTCCTTCCTTCCTTCCCTCCTTCCTTCCTTCCTTCCTTCCTTCCTTCCTTTCCTCGAACCCAGTGGAAATGACTTTGAAAAGTATTCCAGGAGACCAGATGTCCAGCTTGGGAAGGGGCTCCCCCCACAATCTGGAAGTCAGCAGGAGTTAGCAGTCCCCCATCTTGTGGCCGCTAAGAGGCTCTCATGAATGGAGGTGACTTCTCAAGGAGTGCTATGCCAGTGCTGGAGACTAAGTCAGGTTCCCTGGGAACAGGCTTCAGGGAAGGCTGGAGGAATCCTTTCAAGCTCCTTGGCTTTCCTCCAGAATCTGTCTCACAAGTCGAGAGAGTCCCAGGGGACCGCTGCCCTCCTAGGAAGCTGGTTGTCTCCTCCCAGAGCGGTGGGTAGGGGGCAGAGTGGGAGAGGGGCTGGGGAAGGAGCTCCCTCCACCACCACTATGTGGGGCACAGGGCAGCAGTGGCCTTGAGCTCCCACTCTGCCAGGTTCTCCTGCCTGATTTCTGTCCCCGTGACCCTCCTGGAAGCTGGGGGACTCCACAGGGCCCTTCTCAACAAGAGCTCTCACAGCCCCTGCAGACAAATAAATGAGGCCAGCTACCTTTGCAGTATACCTTCCCACCCCTCACCCGGCTGGAGGAGGACAGGCCTTCCTGTTGGGCTAAGTGTTCTCTGGTGTCCTGTCACCTTCTACAAACTCAAGGTGCCTGATGGACTGGACCACACATTTCCCATGTATAGCCCATACAATACTAGAAGAATAAATTTGGAAGGGGCCTTGAAGATAGTCAAGTGTAACCTTGTTCATTGTATAAAATGAGGATTCTGAAATCTAGAGAAGCTAAGAGATGAGTCAAGGTCACATAGCTTGTTCTCAATTTCATGTGCATTTTGTTTGGTCTCCTCATCAAAAATATGTAGCTCCTGGAGGATGAGGCCACTGAGTGTCCCACACAGCATGCTAATGGGCACTAATTAAATAGTGAGTTCAGGCCACACCTGTTAACAGATGGATTCTTAGGGAGGAAATGAGAATGAGAACAAGCACCTGTCGCCCCTGGTGCCTGGGCATACACTTGACTCTGGGTGTCTGTCTCTTTGTCCTGGTCCTGGAGATAGAACTGTCAATCTCCACAAAGGAAGGTCTTCCGGGAGGAAGGTGGGACAACTCCTCAGAAGGAGGGGTTACATCACATTCAGACCGTGCACGGGACTTGGAACAGAGGCGCGTCCACTCCTCAACAATGCACTGTAGACTGAGGACCGACCGTGAGAGGAAGCTCTGGGGTGGGGCTCACTCGCCGCTACTCCAGCACAGACACACTGTGCTACCCTGTGCCCTCCCTTTGCCTAATAGGAATTAGACAGACGCTAATGGACTAAACTCTGGTGTCTGTCAGGCTTGATATCTGTCTGGATTGTGAGCTGATGACCATGGGCATGAGCCCTCGAGGGAATTCTTTCCACCCAGGGGTCCAGCCCACACCTGGGCTGGCAGACCAATGCTATACTGCAGCTCCGCCACCCCACTCACAGCCATGAGACATCCCCTGCTCCTAAATCTACCTTTACCTTAGTGCGGGCCCTCCCAGCCCCACCTGAGACTGAAGGCTTTGTGGAAGTAAAAATTGGATCTTCTAGGTTTTGGTTTCTGTAACAGTATAGCTCTTTCCAGCATTTGCCAAACAAAGGTTTAGGTAATGTAGGAGATGACTTCAGCTGGTTCCCTTATGAAAGATCCCAGAGAGGAATAGACAGAGCTCAGGAGCGGCTTGCGTTGTCTACAGAAGGCTGCAGGAAGAACCGTCCTTGTAGAAGACAGGACTGGGCTACCCTAGATAACATGCTCCACTGCTACAGACAGACACATCTGCACCCACTTCCTGGACCTGCCACTTTAGCCACTCTCTGAGCCCCAGTTTCCCTTACCTGTAAAATGATACAATGCCCATGTTACCTGTTTCACAAGACTGTGAGGATCAGACAAGGGCACGTGAGAATGAGCTTTATTAGGAGAGAAGGCTAATATTTATTCACCATGAGCTGACCATGTGCCAGCCACTTACAGATGTTTTCTTCTAGAGTTTTCACAGCAGTCTTAAATATGTGTGGTATTGTTATTATCCTCACTTATGAAGCTAAGAAATCGGAGGCTCAGAGAGGTTAAGTGATGTGCACACTGCTTGGTTGTAGTAGAACCAGCGTCGGAACCCAGAATCCGACTCCAAAGCCTGTGTTCCTTCCCCTGGCCCCACGCTGTCTCAACAAGAAAAGTAAACGTTGCTTTTTATGAAGAAGCCAGTGAGTCTTCAGGCTGAAATTGCTGCCTCATGGGGCCAACCCCTATTGCTAGGACATATCCATTTGCCCCAAGCAGGCCATCAGAAGGGTTAGAGCCAACCCCCAGCCCCGCACTGTCCTTAAGACCACAGGGACCAAGCCCCTGCAGTCTGTTGAATGTCGTCATGTTTCTTTGCTTGGATTTATGGTGGTGGTGGTGCTTTCAGTGATTGCCTAGCCACGAAGCATCCAGTTGGGAGGAAGCACAGAATCGTGGAACTCGGAGCGGAAGGAGACCTCTGAGAGCAAGTTCAAGCTCCTCATGGGATAAGTGAGGACACTGACACCTAGAGAAGGTAAGTCCCTTGTTGAAGGTCACAGTCCGTCAGTGGCCAAGCCTAACGTGGAATCGGCCATCCTCAGACTACCAGTCCCGACCGCATTCTCTCCACCATCCTGACCATCCTGGCATCTATCCGCTTCACGGTTCCTGAGAGGGGAGAGGGCTGGGTGTGGGCCTATAGTCTCTGCTCTCTCTGCTTGGGGAAAAAGGGGATCTCAGGTGAGAAGCCATGTTGCAACCAGGAGTGAAGTGAGTTTGTTTGCCTCATGCACCAGCTCACTGGCCTAAGTTCTACCCACTGAGAAGTCAACATGGAAGTTCCGCTCGGAAATCCCTCAGTGTGTAAGGGAAACTGGACCCCAACAGGGAGTCCTACCTGGTGCTCCTGGGGTAGGGACAGCCTACTTCTGGCCACCTGGGATAGGCAGAGGGGGCTGAACACCTCTGTGTTGATAGGACAACACAGAGCACTGTGACCTGGGAGGCCATGACTGGTGTTTCACTCCCCCGCTGGCCGGCCCGCTCAGCCAGTCCTCCCTTAACACTCTGCAGAGAGCTCCCTTCCTCCCAGAAGTCCACCCTGTGACTCCACTCTGTCCTGGTCACTCCACATCCTGCCCCGCTGTTGCCTCCTGTGGGTAACATCTAGTTGGTGGCTTTTTCCACGTCACCTCTCTGTCCAGCATTTCTCATGTTTGTGTGTTGAATGTGCCCCCTCCACCATCACCCCCAAACATCCCTCACCCCCAAACTGTCCTCAGGGTCTATGTACCTATTTTCTACCACAACCCCTGCCAGGGCTGTGCACAGCGGGCAGCACCAGGCCACAGCATTGACTGGCTCTTTGTGCAACACTTGTTGAAGGCACCAGTGACCTGGGAAAGGACCCAAGCCAGGTTCTGGGGAAGCAATAGGAAAGGGAAAAGATAATCCCCCAACTGGATCATCAGCTCCAAAAAAAACATGACAGAGGAGAGTAAACCATGACTGAGTCTCTCCTCTGTGCCCGACACCGTGCTAGGGACTTAACAGACGCCCTCTCCATGGTCCTACGAGCTATGTGCTTCTACTTCCCCATTTACAAATGGGGAAACTGGATCGAAGATGTTGAGCCACTTGTCTGGATCCATATGACAGGTAAATAGCAGGGCTAGACTCTAAATGAAGTTTTGTCTGATGCTAAATAAAGCCCATACTCAACACTGTCCCCACCACAAGCAAGCTCCTTGAGGACAGACGTCATGGCAATATGTTTGCTTTGTTTTTGCCACTGTCTCCTCAATGCCTAGGCCTGTGCCAGGCACACAGAAGACGCTCTGTAAATATTTGCTGAATGGAGGAAGAACACAGGGAATGAATGAAGGCCATGCTGCCCCTCCCCAGCAGGACAGGGCACCCGCTCAGGATGCCAGACGACTGGGTTCTATTTCCAAGAATCTCGAACAACTATTTGTTCCCTCTCTCCACCTAGAAAAGTACCCTGTCGATTAAGGTTCCTCCAAAGGCCACGTGTACTAGGTTTGGAACAGGGGTGTGACTAGAAGCCTAAGTTGAATGCAAAAGACTGTGTCCTAATGAGGTGGAGGATTTACAAGCCTCGATGCCCTGTGACCTGCCGCTTCTGTGGCCGCTTTCTGGCCCATCTGGATCTGGCCCCTCCTCTACCCCAGCCCCTGCTCCCCGACTGGGCACCCCCACTGCCTTGACTGAGCTGTACTGAAATTGGCCACGTTCCTAAGCAGAGAACTAACAGTTACGCCACCCACCCGGCCCTATCAGAACCCTCCAGAGTCTGCTCCGGGCCCCAGGGCCAGCTGCTTTTCTCCACATTCCAGCCAAAAATAATACAAGAACGAAGCTGTTTGGTGGAGACTTAATCTAATCTTCATTGCTTCAGTTTTAAAATATCCTGCCTGGTTTAGGGTTTCTTATTACATGCAGGGATGTGTTTTTAGTGAGATAGGTCTTAGCAGAAACGTCCATCTTGTAATTAGAAACCCAGGCAGGCCGGGCCTGCAGTGAGGCATCCAAGCCAAACAGCAGATCCCCCTGAAGACAACACGTTTGCAGCAAGCTCTTCCTGAGCTCTGCTTGACTTCAGGAGATGAACTGAGCTGCCCCAGTCTTGCTTCTCCCCATCTCCTGGGGGTTCTGGGCGGGAGGAGAAGCTGGAGTTAGGTAGAAAGACTGTGTCCTCCAGCTGTTGCTCCCTCAACTCCTAGGCCAGTCTCTCACTCCCAATCAAAATGGAGACTAAGACGTTGCCCTGACTGGCTGAGAAGTAGCTACGGCAGAAAAATTACCCCCAAGGAATCCCCACGGACTAGGGAGAATTAAAGACAAGCATTCCACCAGAGCCGCGTCTCCAGGATCAGAGCTAGCTTTTACAAATCAGGTACCAGAACAGAAGGAGTCTACGAGCGCGCACACACTTTTGTGTAAGTGCCGGGTGTAACTTCTTGGGCTTTCTGGCCCAGAATCTGCTTTGATCTGCCAGCAGAGACTGCTAAGCGAGGTTCAGGCTGTGGCTAGCTCCAGACCAGCACCCATCCCCCGCAGCTGACCAGATGTCACACACACCAGTCAGGGCTCAGGCCTTGCCTTCCCAGTGGAATATAGAGAAGGAGCTGCATTTCTGATAAGTGAGATTTGCATTCATCTGATGCATGAAAGCTATTCCAGGTAACACCATTCGGAAGAAAGGGACTGGATCCCCCAGCTCAGCCAAAATTGCCCCTCTTGGTAAAGTGCAGGTGGTTTTTGAAATCACAGCAGGCCTTTCAAATTCTAGGATGTAAAGCAAGGCAGGTTTTCAGACTCTTTCCTACAGCCTAAGAACTCCTGAGAGTTGGGGGGAAGGCTCTGGAGCCAGGCAAGGAAAGAAAACACACCGAAGCCTGAGAAGCCTCCATCTCCCGTTTTCTTTACTCAGAGCAAAGCCTGTGCTTGATCCAAGCCCATCCTCACCCCCTACTGAGAATTGTGTGTGATATATTCCACTTTACAGGTGAAAAAACCAAGGCCCAGAGGCGAGATGGCCCACTGGAGTCATGCAGCCCAGGCAATATAGAGTAGAAAGAGGCCAGGTCCCTAAATTTCCGCCTAAACACTAGCTCAGCATGCTGACCTGCCAACCTTGATTATCTGCGGACCACTTCCCTCCCTCCTTCCTCCCTTTCCCACCAGGTATTAGGTTTAATTAAATTAGCAGATCCCCATCGCAACAATCCTGGCCATGCTGCCTGGATAGAACCCAGCCCGTGCAGCTCCTCCCTCTAAATTCTGCTTCTCGATATAATTCAATCTTCAATAAGTCACGGATCTCACATGAAGTGTTTTATACAAAACATGGTGTGTTGGCTAGACTCAGGCTAACGGTGGTTCATGATGATTTCATTTTCCATTATAACTTCCTCAGTTTTTCCTCTGCAGCAGCGTTTTCACCCTCTCCATACTCGGATCTGCATTTTGTTTGATCCAGACACTTGGCTTCACATGCCGTCACCTCCAGCAATTGCATCACACGTTTATATATAACTTACAGCATCGCAGGCCTTGTGCCACACAGCGTAGGAAAAAGGAAAACTCATAACAGCCTTTCTCACCCTCCTCGAACTAATTTAGAAAATGTGCTCCAGATTAAATAAATCGGGAACAAAAGTCTGAGATTAGAGATAGAATTTCAGAAAGTGGGGGGGGGGCAGGGAGCTAAAAAAATAGCAAGGAAATCTTGCAACATGTTGGAAGCCTATAAATTTTATTGGTTGTTTCTTTAATAAAAACAAATTCAATTGCTAACAACGCAGTATTATTAAGCCTCTAACATTTAGACATCTAATTTGCCCCTGCTCTGCTGCTGTTTATGTTGCGCATTGGATCCACGGAAGGTAAGGAAGTCAGGTCGATTGGTTTGGTTTGGTTCCTAAACCAGGCTAATAGAGACCCCTTTAAAACCCAGCCTTTTTGCTTTCTAGGCATGCCTTGGTTTCTAATGAGTTACAGCCCAGGTTGAAGATGGACATGGCAGAAAGAAATTGAACACACACTCTGGTGCACCCATAAACTTCAAGGCCAAGGGAGAGGAGGTATGTTTCCAGTTAAGCTAGAACTCCATGAATTCAGGATCCTCCACTCACAAGACAGTAATTCTCCTTATTTCATCACTAACTTACTTCAAATGTGTTTATACAATTTATTGCTACCGAACTTCCAGGCAACTGGTGTAGAGTTAATGAAACCCAGCTTGGAGAAGCTTTGAGCTTTGAACAACTAACCACAGTTTAAATGGTTATGACATGCGGTCAAAGCCACAGCCCGAGGCCACTGCAGTTTCTGTGTTAGGACCTAGTCAAAAACCTTGTCATCCCACCTTTTGTGCCAAATAGATTGAAAAAGCAAAAAGCACTGAAAAACAGCCTGCCTTGTTCCTTCTCAAGGTTCCCAGCCATTTAAACACATTTATCTTACTAAACGCGAGGCAAAGCCCCTCCCCCAGTGCCGAGTAAATATTTTAGTTGCAGTTTGAATTGGCAGCTGGGCTGAAATCCTGAAATCCAGTTTGGGTTTAATTGAACAGGGTCAGGCCTACCTAAAGCAATACTGGGAGGGGCTGCTGGGGAGACACCAAAGCAACATTTAAAGGCAGACTCAGTGAAAGGCCAAAGGCAACACAAGAATAAACAGATGAAACTGGATTGGAAAAGAAGCGAACTCGTCTTTCAGAATCACTTGGACATTAACTTTTATTAATTCTCATTGTCACATGGCGCCCTCCCCCAAGCTCTGTCCATGTGGGAACTCCAACAAGCTCGTTCTTTTTAAACGGCCCATTTTGGAAGAGTAAAGTGTGGTACTGGATTTGCTACTGCCGCACAATAAAAGCCCCTTTTGAAAGCAGCACTTTCATTAACTTAAAGCAATCTATAGACTTAAAAGCAGAGAGCAGTAAACTCCCAGAAAGGATCATAAAACAGCCAGTCTCAAGTTGGGTATACTTCAGTGCAATTTGCACGAGGCATTTTACTGTGAGCGGTGGTCGGGCCCATCTCCCTCCAGTAACCCCCTGCCCCTTATTTGGAGCAGCCTCTCTTTCTCTTGGCTTTCATGCCTTTCCCGCTCACAAAGGGGAGGCGGTGACCAGGGAGTCTCCGTGGGGTCACGGCTCCCTCCCCCCTCGGGCTATCGGCGGGAGAGAGCTCTCACGAATTCCAAGCCAGCAAAACAACAGCCTTGGAGCTCCGCCGCAGCAGTCGCCGCGCCCCGGGCCGCTGAGGCCACTCGTGGGTCGTGGGTCGTGCGTCTTCTGTGTCCTCTAAGGGCTGTCTGGCTCTCCCTGCAGGGGTGCAGGGGGCTGGGAAGGTGGGTTCAATATTACAAGGAGGAAATTTCAAATTTTCTTCCCCGCCCCCCCAAAAACCCCCCCCCCCCACACACACACACACTTTCTCTAGTTGGCCAGATAATAACCTCGCTCCTGGTCCGGACCCCTTCCCACCCCACACCCCCAGCTAGGCCCAAGCTATGGTGATGCAGCCTGAGTAGGGGCTTATGAGACCAGAAACGGGACCCTCCCTCCCCGCTTCCATCAAGGTCCTGGGGCCTCGAAAGACCAGAAAGGCAGAGAGAGCAGGAAGGGCAGGGGCAGGGGCTTTGGAAAATACATCGTGTTATGTTTGAACATCATTTTCTCAGATTTGGGACGGAGAGGATCGTCTAATCTGCCTGAAATGCGAAGATTTTGGCTTCCACCAGTTATAGAGCATTTGAAACCCGAAAAGCCAATATCCTGAAGTCTCCGGTCAGGAGAGATGACAGTAGGGCATCCCAAGCTTCCTCCTCCCCCGGGCGAGCCAAGGGCCGGATTTGTGGGCTTCCCAGCCCGGCTGGGGTAAGGACAGGAAGCAGCTCCCATCATGGCACTGGAGTTCCAGCAGGTCCTGCCCTGGGCCACAGCCCAGACTCCTCAGCCCAAAGTGGCGCTGCCCCCACCCTCATAGCAGGCCGAGGCCCCTGCGGGCCGCCGCTCCCGCCCCGCCGCGCTGCGCCCGCAGACCCGAGTGGCTCCCGGAGTCCTCCGAGCCGCATGGGTCGGGTCCTCCGATCCACTCCGCGCCCCACGAGGGTGCCCAGCGGCTTCGCCCAGAAGGTCTCTGATCTGTCCGCTTTCCGGAATTGCTCTCCTAGGACCGGGTCCTGTGTGGCCCAAGTCCTCTCCTCCTCCAGAAACACTTTCGGGAAGAAGCAGCAGAAATTCGGGGCTCGTCTGCCATGACTCAGATCAACTACTTTCGTCGCCTACCTAAACGCTTTTTCACACGCGGAGTTCCAGGAACCTCGCGTGTGACCCTCCCCAAATTCCAATAGCCTGGACCCCAAGAAAAAGCTGTGACTCTGTTACTAAATCCTAAAAACGCCACCCGTTCTCTAGCCCCTAACTCCGACCTCCAGCCCTCTGCTCTGGCCAGCGTGTAAACTACTTATCGGTCCTTCAATCCCGATTCTGTAAACAGTCTGGATCCTATAACCCAAACTCTAGCCTGGTCCTAAACCCAGCCCTAATTCAGGGCCGATCCACAACCCCCTACCCCTCAATTCCCAACCCGAGTCTCCCTACCGCGCGGGAACCCCCTGCTCCCGCGTGAAGAGCCCCAGGAAACGGCGGCCCGTTTCGCTCGTTTCGTCCCGGGGATCGGGAGCCAGGAGAGCAGCGTCACCTAACCCGAAAGAAATGCAAACTTTGCGCGGCCGATTCGGGACCCTGCCCCATCCCCCTCAGCTCTCTGCTCTTGAGCGCTTTCGGTCCCCTCTTTTACGAACTCATCCTCTAGTTCTCGAGCCAGAAGGGCTCCCGATCCCCAAACCTCGCGCGGGCCCCTACGCCCGCCTCACCAAAGATCCCCAACAATCACAGAAAGGCAGTGACCCTACTACACGTTCTCGCTCCTCCCTGGGTGAGGGTCCCTGCGCGTAGCCCCTCGGATCGTGGCTTCCTGGACCCCACCGGTGTTCCCCTGTCCCCACTGATCCGCCTGCAAAACCCCATTCGCCCTGCCTCCCCAGGCCCGGCCGGCCGCCGCCGCGGCTCCTGGACTCCTCTGGTCACCCGGCCCCAGTCTGGGGCCGCTCCCGCTTCCAGCCGCTCGGAAGCTGCTCCAGGCTGGTGGCGCCGAGTAAGCGCCGGCCCCAAGGACGCCCGAAGCCGGGAGAAAGAGAACCTGGAGCGGGCCCGCGGTTCCCAGCCTCGCCCCGCGGAGCGCCCGGCCGGGAACCTCCTGCACCCGGGCTCCGGCCGGCGTGCCCTTCCCTGTTCTCGGGGCCCGGGGCGCTCCCGGCGCACAGCTTCCCGCCCGCCCGCTACGGGGTTGGGCCCGCGGCGGTCCGAGTCCGCAGCCCAGCTCCTCGCACCCGCGGACAATGCGCGGCCGGCCACGGGGCCCGAGCGCGGCGAGGCGGCGGCGGCGGCGGGGTTGCGCGCTGGCCGGGCCGGGGAGCGGGCGGCCCGCGGGGCTCTCGCAGCCTCCGCGCCCGGCCTCGCCGCCCTCGCGCTGCTCCGCTCCGCGCTCTCCCGGCGCTTCCCCAGTTTCTCTCTGCACGCTCCCGCCGTCCCTCGCTGCTCCCTGCCTCCCTCCTCCCTGCTGCCTCCCTCTCTCTCCTCCCTGCTGCCTCCCTCTCTCCCTCTCTCCTCCTTGCCCTGTCGCAATGAATAATACTCTGGCTTGGGGACTGGAATAAAACACACGCGCTCTGAGGCAGCCGCCCGCAGCAGCAGCCGCCGCCGCGCCGCCGCCGCCGCCTGCAAAAGCGTCTCTGACATGGAAATGAATGACAGCTTACCTGATGCCAATCTTCATCAGACTGACACCGGCGTGACAACACAGCCTATACTTCCCAGCACTGCTCGGGACGTCAGCGGCACAGGGACCCGCCCCCCGGACCCCCCCTTCACACACCTCCCCTCTCCCCACTCCCCCTTTCTCCCCACCCCCCATCACCCCCACCCACTCCCGGCCCGGCCGCTGCCAAGTCGGAGGAGCCGCTGGAGTGTCTCCCTCTACCGGAGGCTCTCGGGCGGCGGGCGCGGGCCTGCTCCTGCGGCGGGGAGGCGGGCAGCCTGGAGAAGCGGCTCCACTCGCGGGGAGCCTCGGATGGGGAGCGCGGGGGTACCCCCCTCCCCAGGAACTCAGGAGCAACCTCCTTCCCCACAAGGCAAGTCCTCCTTTAGCGAACAAGCGGGGCCGAATTCCAAGACAACTGCTGGTGCTGAGGGGACCGAGATGAGGTGAGATTTTCTGTGGACCCCAAGAGAACTCCCCAGAAATGATGAAACTTAAAACGGGCAAGAAATCCTTCCTTCCACAGCACTCCACCTCCCCCCTTTCCTGCCTGGCTGGCCTCATTTTTATGATTGCATTTGAATAATTCTCATTACCCTGGCCCCAGAAAAGGTGTTCAGATGACACTCGGGTTAGTTATTCCTGGTCTCAAGAGCTTTTTCTGCTGTGGGCTTCCCGGGGTGTCTGGTTCAAGGTGGGGCAGAGGGAGAGAGGAAAGAGTGGAGAGGCTTTGTCAGTAAAGCACCTCTTTGCAAATGTCAGGCAAGCCGCTTCTAAGCCACTGCTATTTCCATTCTAATAAAAAGTCCTCAAGAAACTCAGTGAGTTCCCAGAGTTCTGGGGGCTGGGGTGCAGTCATATAAAGGGAGAAACCAGCTGGGCTGCTTCAGCCTAGGCCTGCTGCGGTGGCTTCATCTACATCAGGGAGGAAATCCGCCTCTTACCTGTGCCGCCTACAGCGGAAGACAAAGCAGGCATGTGTGGACCCACAAGTGCCTGCGATCACTCAACGGAGATACAGTCCTACTAAGAGCCACCTACTAGAGCATACAAGCCTGCTTCCACACTTAGCACATGGTCCTCTGCATAAAGGGACAAGAGAATCCCTTCTGCCCCTGGAAGTTTGCTTCTTGCTCCCCATAGCCAGTCTGCCAGCCATGATACTCTGACCCCAGGCCAGGCAGGGGGCCTGGATGAAGCCCAGACAAAGACACCAGTGTAAGCGGGAAAGCAGAAAGTGAAACCAGCCACCAGGTTTTCAGTAAAGAATTTGACCCAAGGAGTAGAAGGCTGCCCCCAGCTCTTCCCAGGCCTCTGGGTCACCGCTCACCTGCCTCCATCATGGGCAAAAGATGAGAGCTGTTAGCATTGCTGGGCTCAGGGAGGCAGTTGAGACCTTTCTTACAACACATCCCAGATGCACACACTACTGCTTGTCCAGATCCTCCCAGTACCCCTCAAATCCATACTCCAACATTCCTTGTGGGAGAAACTCTTCAGTGGTAGCCCCCATTACAGACAGAGTAGAATCCTCTCACCTTCACATAGAACCTCCAAAAACTTCACTAGATGGATTTATGTCACCCTAGCCTCTGATCTGCGGTCAGAGTCTCTGGCTGCTGACAGCGTAATCACTATTATATATTATACATTGTATAATAATATAATAATAATGAATGCACTTGCCCTTTTTATGTGGTACAGAAGCGGCCAGATTCTCCAACCCAGAGGCTGGAGGTCAGGCTGCCATAAACTCTCAGAGGGAAGCCCTCTTCAGATAAGGGAGGGGGAGGGGAGATCCATTTGTCTCTGCCCAGGACCCCTAGAGGGAGGCGTTTCTCTCTTTCCCATGGTTCCCAGTGAGTTCCTACAGCCTGCAGAGTCAGAGGGGAAAATCAGGCTGAATTCGACCCATCAGAGAGATGTCAGTGAGCCATAAATAGGGCCGCAGGCAACAGCCTTGCATCACTCATTTACACTGGTCACACCCCTCATTTTCTGACATCTAGTTCAGTGCCCAACACTTTCCTGATATGGGAGATCCATTGCCATGAGCTATTAATTTTTGGAGTCTTTACTATGATTTTCATTAATACCTTTTGGGTGCTTTAAATTGCAGATCACAGTTTTAAGTAAATATATCTTGCTTTGACTATTTTTGTCACTTGCAAGAGCTTAAAAAATGATTATCCAAACTATAACCGTCCTTTTTATAAGCACTGAAAGCAAATATTTGCCCTGCACCCACCAGAAGCTTTGCTGTGTGTTAGCACTAAGAATAAACAGCAGAAGCAAAGAGGCTCAGGTTATGGTTCCTGTCCTCAAGAGGCGTTCATTCTAGTTGAAGAAGACAAAGCACCCGTATGTAAAACATTAAGTAGCAATAATACAGGAATCAACAGAAGACACAAGCTAGTGAATAATTAATGAACAAATGAGTTGCCAATACGTCAAATTCCAAGAGTTCCACATATCAGTTTTGGCTCTGTCAGTGAGGAGAGTAGGGATAGAGTAGAAATTAAGGATTCACTACAGATACTCTACAATTTCTTCCCCACCATCCCTTGAGGATGAAGAAGAGGATGGAGAAGAATGCACATGCTGTATTGTATAAGCTATTAACACATTGACATTATAACCAAATAGGAGTTTCTACAAATCTTAGTCATCACTCCTAAATGTTGGAGTTCCTGTTTGGTTCTGGGCCCTCTTCTCACTCTACCTGCACTTTGTCTTACGTATAAGCAGCCCACACCAGCCCAGACTGTCTCCTCCAAGCTTCCAATGTAGGTGATCAATGGCCCAACTGAACTCTGCCTGTGACACTATGAATAAAAATATAAGACCTGTCTGTATCAGTTTGTTCTAGCTGCCATACAAAATGCCATACACTGGGTGGATTCAACAAGAGACATTTATTTTCTTACAGATAGGGAGGCTGGAAGTCCAAGATCAAGGTGCCAGCAGAGTCGGTTTCTGGAGAGGCTTCTGCTCCTGGCTTATAGATGGCACCTTCTCACTGTGTCCTCACATGGCCCCTCCTCTGTGTACACAGGCAGAGAGACAGCTCTGGTGAGCTCTCCCTCATCTTGTAAGGACACCAGTCCTGTTGGATTAGGGCCTATGCTTAGGACCTCGTTTAACCTCCCTGAAGGCCCTATCTTCACATACAGTCACATTGGGGGTTAGGGCTTCAACATATGAATTTGGGTGGCGGGCACAATTCAGTCCATAATACCACCCAGCTACCAGTTCCCTTCATTCTCAGCTTAATTTTTTTTTTTTTTTTTTTTTTGAGACAGAATCTTGTTCTGTTGCGCAGGCTGGAGTGCAGTGGAGTTAGCTCACTACAACCTCCAAACTTAATTATTTTTAATGAATATTGATATATTGCGAGTTCCCTGAGGATGGGGACAATATCTTATTTCATCTTAGGATCCCTAAAACCTGGTACAGTACCCAATCCAGAAAACATTAAAGAAACGCTTGTTGGATTGAACTGAATGAAACGTGTTTCTCCATCATTGTTCCAGGCCTGGTTGACAGACTTATCACTGGTCACCTGGAATATTCTGATAATTTTCTAACTGGTCTAAATGCCTCCGATACCTCCAATCCCTCCTACACACTGACACAAGAATGTTCTTCCTAAAACAAAGGTTGGATCAACTCCATGGTTTCCCTTGAAAATCATCAGTAGCTTTCCATTGCTTATAAGATTTAGCCTAAAAAGTTACTGGGCCTTATAACAAAAAGAAGTGTGCTCCTCGTCTGGCCCTGATTCCCTTTCAGGCTAATCTACATTCTTGCCTACACCTCCCCAACTCTACCTTCTAGTGATTTCCAGTGGTTCCTGCTACATCAGAACCACCCCCCACCAATTCCTGGGGAACTTCAGAATTCAGGGTTCCAGGTTCCACCTCTAGAGAAATCAGTCTGGAGAAAGGCCCAGGAGTCCATATTTTAAAAGCCACTGCAGTTGTGAGGTTTGGGAACTTCCATTCCAGCCAGCACTCCTGCTCACCTCATGGGTCCCAGAACACATTCTGGACTCTTGGCCTTTCCCGTCGTCACTCACGCTCTTCCTTCAGCCTTGGGTTTTCATTCCCCTTTTCCCTACCTTCCGAATCCTATCTGCTTTTAAGCTTTCACTGAAACATCACCTCTCTTCAAAGCGCCCTTGGATCCCCCAAAAGAGAACACCAGCTCTGGAATCACCAGGACTTGGCTCAGATCTCCACCCTGTAATGAAATGGCCAGCTATCTGGGACGTTACTGGCAAGTGCCAAGTCTTAGTTTCTGTGTTTGCAAAATGAGGATGATAATAGAATCCAACTCATGAGACCATGGGGATTAAATAAAATCACAAATGTAACAAGCTTAGCACAGTCCCTGGCACATGGGAGGCTCTTCAATAAATGAATGGCAGCATTAGGTTTAATAGCCCTTTACCCAGGGCTGCCCAGAGCTTTGCTTTGCCTTTGCCTTTGCCTTTATTATAGTGCTTATTTAATTGGCCTGAGGAAGGAAGATATTGTTTACTGAGAAAGCTGCCACAGGCCCTGAGGGCTGCAACACGGATAATGGGAGCCAGGAAATGAGGGCAGGAGGACCCTTCTCTCTACCTAAGGCCTCCTTCCTGACCCTGGATCCAGGTGGGGCTAGGGTGGGAGGAGCCAGGGCCAAGTGAGGAAGACTCTGTTCCTAACAAAATGATGCATGAAGGGCGCATCCCTTGAAGAAAAGGGTAAGCAGACTGGGGAGACCTGAGAGGTATAAAATCTCAGATGCTAAAAATCCTCCAAAAGGGAGTTGGGGGTCCAGGATTTTGCTCTGAGCTAGAAGCTGGAATGTCCAGGCCCCTTCCCTATTTCTGAATTTTCTTTTTGACCCTGAGAAAGCCTCTCAGCTCCTCATCCCACTCCTACCCTCTGAAGCAGGGGCATGAAGCCTGTCCTCTGGGCACACGATAGGCAATTAATTGTGTCACGCCTTGAACCAGCTCCTCTAACATAGGAGCAATATAATCCCCAAAGCTTTTGAAAAATCCATCTTCATTATGGCACTGATACACTTTGGGGAAGTTTTTTCAAACACTGTCTCTTCCCCATCTCTTACTTATCCCAAGCACCTCCCCACCCTACCCCAACTCTACACACACACACACACACACACACACACACACACACACGCACACACCAGGTCTCAGGTGGGAGCTGTCCTGGCCTTAGCTCCAGACAGGAGGATCTGTGGGTGGCAGGAAAAGAAAAAGAAGATTTCTGAGTAATTTCAAAGTTCTTTCTAGGTTCTAGCAAGGGGTGGGAAGGATCACAGCCAGCTTGAAAGAACTGAGAAAGAGAGAGATTGGAAGAGAGAATATTTAGACTATATTTAGGAAGAGAAGAGAGAATGTTATGATTTCCAAAAAGAGCCATTTCTGGGAAATGCCATCCCAAAAGTTTGGCCAAAAAAATTTGAGAAAGAAGGATTTAAACCTGTGCTGTCCACTACAGCAGCCACTAGCCACATGCAGGCCCTGGGCGCTTGAAAGGTGGCCAGTCCCAACTTGGATGTGCCGTGCGTGTACATCATTTCTTTTACTTTTTCAGTGTGGCCACTAACAAATTCAAAATTACTATGTGACTTGCATTCCATTTACTGAAGCCTCCCTTCTGGGCTTCGTTTCTGTTCTGGTAGAAGCTATGTTTGGATACTGAAACCTTTATTATTTATCAGGTATCACTCCAGCTCACCAGCTCTTCCATCTCTTCTGCTCCTGCCGACCCCACAGAGGACCAGTGTGAAAGGAGATCATTAGGCTATTCAGGCTTCCCTCAGACTGCAGAGGTGGCTAAGAACTCCCCACCCCCAACCCCTGCCCAGGGTTACATGAAGATTTGAAAGCTCTATTATCCCCAAAAAAACCACCTCTTCCATCTGCACTGGAGGATCCATCCCTGAGACCCTTGTCTCCTGTCTCCTTTTTAGCACCCTCCTTGCCATCACAACTGTCACTCCCCTGCCATCATCCTTTCCCTCCACCCCAACTCCATTCTCACCACTGCCTCACACAGAACCGCCTGCATCCTTCTGCTTACCCAGTGGACCCTCTTCTCCCGTCCCCCGGGAGGAACCCCATCAGCATTTGCTGCCTTTGATGCTGTATCCAACCTCTAAGCCCTCCTGAGCTGAGGATTTTACATGGCTGGGCTCCCAACTTCATTCTGGCAGCTGGACCCCATGGCAGCCAGACTGCAGGGCTCAGAGAAACAACCAACAACCCTGGGAGGGGGTGAAGGCCACATGCCCTGCAGAAGGTGGTCCCCTCTTATTGCACTTGAAGCGGACAGTGAAGAAGAGTGACCAAATGAGGGGGCAAGAAACCCCCAGCTTACCTAGCATAGGGACCACAGTTTACTTAGCAAGGAAGAACAAAACAAAGCAACAGCGATAACACTAGCTAATATGTATCGCTTATTTGCTGGATGCCAGACTCCATGCTGAGTGCTGAACATGCATGGTTCATCAGATCTCTGCAGCACCCCTATGAGGCTTAGGTAAGTGAAAGTACCTGTCGCCAGGCGTGAACTCAGAGAGGCTGCCACCAGAACCCACAATCCAAACCACCATTTGAATTGCTCCCTCATAAAGCATAAACTTCCTTGCCCCCTCATCCATTCATTTATTCGCTGATTCACTCATTCAGCATTCATACACTGATAGCCTCTAAGAAGCTTACCAGCTCATTGGTTCCCATTCAGCATCTAGGCTGTCCAGGCACATAGAAGGCATTGGGCTATGAAGATTGATAAATCACAGTCCCTGAATTCACAGACATCTTAAAGGTTTTCAGGGGCCATGAGAGATGTGGAAAAGCCTAACTCTGCCTTCAGATCACATCTGCATTTTACAGCAGAGAAACTGAGGCCTAGTAGGAGGGTCATGGAAAGGGTAAAGTTCAAATCTTGCCCGATTTAATAGTCAAGTAAGAGTCCGCTTGGATTCTCAACACAAATCAACGTTTGTCTTCCAGCCTCACCCATCTCCCAAGATTGTGCATGTGTATTGTGTCACTGCTTGGCTACGTGGTCCTTTTGACAGACTCAGTACGTCTCTTTCTGCCTTTATCCCCACTGGCTACCTTCACAATGCCCAGTGATAATGTCCACACCCAAAATCAAAACTCATCCACTCCAGAAACTACTCAGTTCAGGACACTCAGGTCCTGTATCCCCTGAGCTTATGTGTTCGCGTTCCCACCGTAATACTATACATTTGTATGTTGCTCTGTACATGTTCTTAAATTTCAAATATGTGTGCATTAGTTCAAGCAGCTTTTGAACTTCATGAAGGCAAGGACTAAGTGTTTCTTTTATATCTTATCTTCTCCTTCCAAATCGCTGAAGTCTATCAGCATCTGGTAACAATCTCAGCCTATTCAAATTAACTAATAAATGTGAATTTTTTGATCTGCTATGCAGACATAATCTGCGTGTGCCTGTGTGTGTGTGTGTGTCTGCCTGGGTTGTAACTTCAACCAGTATGGATAGCAGGGGTGTTTGTATATACAAAATGTCAGTATAAGCGTGTGTGTGTGTGTGTGTGTGTGTGTGTGTGTGTGTATGTGAATTCTCCATTAGAGTTAGGGAAGCTTAGACACACATCAGCACAATCCATCAATTTCCAGACATTATCTCTCATGATAATTTCCTGCCAAATCTTTGAGTTGCAATTAAGAAAGTAGATAATTTGAAACATTTTCCTCTGCATGTTGAGATGGATTATAATCCTAATTTGATAAAGACTGTTAATGACTCATTAGCCACCCTTGGCTTCTCCTCAGGTCAGCCAACTTCCCAGGCGCTGGAGGCAGCTGGCAGCAGAAAGGCTGCGACGCTCAGGTCATTACATGTTATTGCTTCAGCAGCACTAAAAGAAAAACACACAACAAAGACACAACCGCACCACAGCCCTGGAATTCTCTTTTCTTCAGCTCCTGGATTTGGGCATCAATTTTTGTTTCTTGGCTTTGAACAAAGCCTCTAATTTCCTGAAAACCAAAATGCTGTCCCCAGGGTATGCATACCCTGCCGGAGTGGCAGACAAGGCATTGCAGCCTTCCCTCAGCACAGGTGGGGGTACAGGGACTCACTGTTCTCACAGCTCTGGGCCCCATCCCCAACACATTTTTTTTTCTGGGATGGGCTCCCCAAACCAAAAGGGTGGGGACTCCTAAAGAGAATGGCAATTTCAAGCTGTTTACAATCACCACATAACATAACAACCTTCTTTCTGCCTTGGGTGAACAAGGTCAGAAAGCACAGAAGGCCATCTACAGGGTCCCAGTTCCTTTCCTCCTGGCTGGGTGTCACCTCTTCAGCTCGAGGCTTAGAGAATTGAATTCTTCACAGAAGCCAAAGTCATGGCTTCCCCTGGGTCATCCACTTAGGAATGTAAACCCCTGACTCTCAGGAAGGTCTTATATTGCTTGGACTCCTGTGGACCTGTGTGCAGCTGCAAACACACGCATGGCATGCACTTATCACAGCTGGACAGGTAGGACACAGATACAGTCACACTTACACATGTTCACACAGAAACAATCACAAGTTCACATGGAAACACTGACACATGGTCACACAGACACACAATCACAGACACATGGTCTCACAGGAACACAGTCATAGTCACACTGACACATGTTCACACAGAAATACAGTCACAAGTTCACATGGGAACACTGATACATGATCATGCAGTCACACAATCACATAGACACACAGTCACAATGACCTATGGTCATGCAGAAACAGACACAGTCACACAAACAGTCACACAGAAACAGCCACATAGTCACAGGTCACATGGGGACAATGACGTGGTCACACAGTCATATAGTCACATAGGAACAGTCACAGACACACATTCACACAGAAACACAGTCACAAGTTCACATGGAAACACTGACACATAATCACATAGACACAGCCACACTGACACATGGTCACACAGAAACACAGACACATAGTCACACAAACACACAGTCATACAGAAACATTACACAATCACAAGGTCACATGGAGATGCTGATACCTGGTCACATAGACACACAGTCACACTGACACACATTCACACAGAACACAGAGTCATAAGGTCGCACGGAAACACTGACACATTATCACACAGTCACACAGACACATAGTCATAAGGTCACAGAGAAACACTGACACAGTCACACAGTCACAAAGTCACACAGACACCACAAAAACACAGTCACAAAGTCACATGGAAACACTGACACATGATCATACAACCACACAGTCACAGAGTCACACAGGTACACGGTCACAGGGACACACAAGCACACAGTCACACAGTGTGTGAGGACTTCACCAAATGGTTTTGATCCCAGGCCCAGGTGAGAAATTAAGGGAAGAAAGAGGATGCAGTCAGTGAGTGAACACGGATCTGTGTGGCGTGCCTGCTGTGTGCCAGGCACTCTGTTGGATGCTGGGGACTGTGCTGCACAGGGAGGGTGGGGAAGCTAGTGTGGACCCATGTGTTGCTCATTCTAAGCTGGAGCAGGAGTGGGGGCAGCATCCTTAGTCGGGATCAGCCTTTGAGCTCTAATTCCCTTCCTGCACCCACCCCCACCCCCAGGTGTATTCTCACCCCTGTCCAGGCTCACTCCATCCCAGCTGTCACAGGGCAGGCTTGGGGTGAAATAAAAAGCCTCCACTGTCCCCACCCCACCCCTGCCCTGTGCATTCCATCAATGTGACAAATGCTCTCTGGGCAGGACCCCTGAGGCTGTCTTCTCTGCCACCAACCCCTCCTTGCTTCCCAATGAGTCCGGGGAGATCTGAGCAGAGGGGTGATGGATAGCCCTGTCTTATTGTTCCAGACTCCGAATCCAACAGGGGCCTGGAAGAGCTGTATAAATCATAGCCTGGGCTGGGCTCTCACCAGCACAGCTCGACAAGAGGAATGGAGGGCGAGGGGCCATAAAACTGTCTTTGGGCTAAGTTGTTTCATTTCAAGCCAGGGCCAGGGAGAGAAAATGTTTGGTTCTTGGGAGACAGACTCATTTGAATGGGATAGATAAGCTGGTGGAGGTCTGCCTGTCTGATGCTGAGAGACTGAGGAAGGCTGGTCTCACAGGAGGACAGTGAATGAGTCGAGTCACCCCTCATCCCTGGTACCTCGTTCCCACAGTACAAGACAGGTGGAGCAGCCCAAACTGTGAGAATGTTTGGAAAAATTCGCCTCTAGTGAGGAATGAAGATTCTCATCCCAGCTGGCGGATAAATGATACTCTTCCCTTCTCTGAGGTAGGAAGAGCTGGGCAGGCTCTAGCCTCTAGCCATCAGACTGCAATCAGGTAAAGCAGGAGCCATTCCAGTTTCATTTGCTCAGACATTAAGTGGGCAGCTACTATGTGCCAGGGGCTGTGCTAGGTGCTGGGACACAGGGATGAAAAGAACAGAATCACGTGGCCCTGCTCTTGAGGCTCTCATGGTCTAGTGCAGCAGACTCATAAATCCATGCTTGTAACTCATGATTGCTTATGTCACATTTCTTTATCACCTTCAGCATCTATGACAAATCCTTGTATTTATTGGTTTGTTTACTTTTCTCCCCTCCTCAGACTGGGAACTCCTTAAAGGGAGAAAGGAAAGGGAACCAACATTCCAGTGCCAATTACGTGCTGTCACTGGGCAGTTGGCAGTCACTTCACCATCACAGCAGTTCATGAGAGGTTCCACTATTCTTATTTCACAGATGAGAAGACTGAGGCTCAGAGAGGTTAATTCATTTGTCCGTGGCCAAAACTAGCATGTGGGGGAGCTGGGACTCAACCCAAGCTGGTGTGGCCCCAGAGCTCAGGCTTGCTCTCCACGCATTGCTCAGAGGGTACCTTCAGCAGCTGAAGCAGCACCTGCCTCAGGAAGCAGTGGGGAAGGAGTACAGAAGAATGTGGGGTTAGGAAAGACTCCACAGGAAGGGATTATGGCAAGTTTCAAAGAACAGATGGAATTTGCCAAAACGGCAAGGAATGGAATGTCCAGTCTACAGCCATCCCACTCTGAACCCGCCCGATCTTCTCTGGAACATTCATCTAGGTGGAAATGGCATGGAGGCATGAAACAGGTTCTGGCCACCTACTCTAAAGCTCCCTGCTTCCTACATGACTTCCCTTACTCCTCCCATTCCTGTCATGAAATAGGAGCTCAAGAATTCGATAAGAACCACATAGGGCCAGGAGCCATGGCTTATGCCTGTAATCCCAGCACTTTAGGATTGCTTGAAGCCAGGAGTTCAAGACCAGCCGGGGCAACTTAGCAAGGCACCATCTCTACCAAAAAAAGCTTCTTTTTAATTAACCAAACGTGGTGATGCGCACCTGTTGTTCCAGCTAGTCAAGAAGCTGAGACAGGAGGGTCACTTGAGCTTGGGAGGTTGAGGCTGCAGTGAGCTATGATCGTACCGCTGTACCCTAGCCCGAGAGACAGAACAAGACCCTATCTCAAAAAAAAGTGGGGCCCCCAATGGGGCCACTATACAATGGAGAAGAGTGTTTTTGTTTTATTGTTATTGTTATCTTTTCTGGAACTAGATTATAACTTCCATGAAGGTAAGATCCAGTCTGCTTTGCTCACAACTATGACTTCAACACCAAGAGCGGTGTCTGACTAATTTTGGAATAGAACTGGAACAGGAAAGGGGGCATTCTCTATATCTCTGCCCTCCCAGAAAGCTGATATAATTGGGCCAAGCTGGAAGCCGCTCGTATTTGGGGTCATGGAAACCAAAAGCCAGACAGGCACCAGGTGGGGCCCAAAGGAGGTCAGGCCCCGAGTCCTTGAGCAGCCGGTACCATCCCGTTCTGCCTTCTCTCTCTTCTCTGCCTTATCCTGTCTAATTCAGGAGCCACCAACAGGACATGTGATCAGGGAAAGGGGCCAGGGAGCAGGACTTGAGCCTGCCCCAGGCTTCAGCTCATGCAAAAGTGCAAGAGTCCCTATGGGGCGGCAGCTTCAGGAAGACCAATACTGAAGGGACAACTCAAAGATGAGGTGCCCACAAGGGGAACTGAGGAGTGTCCAGAGTGCTGGGATGCCCGGAACAGTGCTGGTTACCCCCACCTTCTTCTTTGGCATTGTGGCTGTCATCCCAGAGAACCTGTGAATCACCAGCCCAACCTCTGGAAGCTGCAAAGGTAATAGCCAAGGGGAACAGGAATGGGAGAGGAAAGAGTAAGCGTAAAAACAGTGGACGAGAGAGCTCCACCATTGTTTTTCTGAAAAAGAAAAAAAAAAAGGAAGAATGGGAACTGGCTCCACAGAGAGAAGTCACAGCCTCAGGGCCTGTGGCGGGGCTGAGCGACTCTGCAGAACCCTGTGGGGTGGAGCCCTCTGAGACACCGGGCGCAGTGGCCTGGGGTCAGGTACCTGGCTGGACAGCGGACAAGGGTGGGAAGTCAGTTTTTAGAAGAGGGCTCCACCCACCCCACACAGCCACTCAGCCAGTCTCCTGTGTCTCCAGGAAATGAATTTTTTTCTTTGAAAAAACTGAATAAGAACAATACTGGATTTGGGAACACCAAGTATGGTGGAAAGTGAAAAGGAGCGATCTGCATGCTCACCGTGTGCCCTTCAGTCCTTTCCTGGCCTTGCTGGCAACTCCCCAACACCACCACCCTTCGCCAGCAGACTGGAAGGACAGAACAGCCTCAGAGGGAACTGCCACTACAAGGCATCTCAGTAAAAAGGTTGGCTTGTGACCCAATAACCTACAGCAAGCCCACTGATCAACAGACTGCCCAGTTACATCCCAAGCTCCCAAAATCAACTTTCAGTGCTTCTTTCTTAAATATGAACAACAGAGGATCACCACATACTTAAAGAAATTTACAAACATGGAAAAGGGAAAGTGAAACAGAAAAAACGGAGAACTGGAGCAACAGAGCTTTTGCAAGGAATGAAAGAAACATTCAAAAGGGTAGTAACGTGTCTGGGCACGGTGGGTCACGCCTGTAATCCCAGCACTTTGGGAGGCGGAGGCGGGTGGATCACGTGGTCAAGAGATCGAGACAATCCTGGCCAAGATGGTGAAACTCCATCTCTACTAAAAATACAAAAATTAGCTCTGTGTGGTGGTACATGCCTGTAGTCCCAGCTACTTGGGAAGTTGAGGCAGGAGAATCATTTGAACCCAGGAGGCGGAGGTTGCAGTGAGCTGAGATCGTGCCACTGCACTCCAGCCTGGTGACAAAGTGAGACTCCATCTCAAAAAAAAGAACAATAATCCTTCAAGAAAACACTCTAAAAAAGAGGAAAGATTGTATTCATAAAACAAGAACTGATCACAATGAAAAGAGAAAATTTTAATTTTAATTTTAAAAGCCTCTTTGAAATTAAAAATATAACTAAAATTTTTTCAAAAATTGAATGTAAGGTTTAGAAGATAAAGTTGAAGAAATTTTTCAGAGTGGGGCAAAAAGGTAAAGAGATGGATAATAAGAGAGGAAAAAAAGGAAATTAATCTCCTAATGAGCCCAGCACAAAAAGTAGAAAAGATATATACCAATGCCCACCACCCTCATTATTATGACACTTTAGAACATAAGACATTTTAAAAGTTCCTAAAACACAGGTAAAAGAAACAAGAATAAAAACATCAAGCTTTTAAAAATAGCAACCTCAGATGTTAAAAGGTATCAGAGAAATGCCTTTTACATTCTGAAAGAAACTGTTCTTTAATCTAAAATTGGATACCCAAATAAATGATCAGTCACATATCAGAGTAGTCTAGAGATATTTTCAGATATTCAATGACTCAAGAAAATGACCTCCTAGGCACCCTATCTGAGGAAGTTATTGGAGCATGGGGTTTAATAAAGTTAGACTATGGGGCAACATAGAATACATGGACTTCAGGAAATAGGGTATTTACCACAGGAAGGCAATAAAGGAAATATTCAAAATGATAGTAAATTGAAGCCTCTGGATGACAGTTAAGCCGCATTCCTATAAAGCAGCTAATCCAGGCTGAAACAGAAAAACAGAAGATTCTTGGAGGGATTACTATAGGCGGAAGAACTAAAACAGATGAGCTTGAATGCATAGAAAGTAAATTCCAGGAAGAACAATGGATTGCACAGAAAAGGACACAAGGTCACAGTGTACTACTTGACTTGGTAGCAGATTATATTTGCATAGTCATTAGCATATAAACACCAAATAGTGATTGAACAAAAAAGTAAGTTTATGTTGAAGAGATAGGAGGAGCGGAAGTGCAGGGATGGAGTTGGGAGAGAACACCATGAGAGAATTAAGTTATCTACGTGGCAGTAAATCAATACATGATTCCTAAAATTGGTAAATTAAGTAGTAACAATGTAAGCATTTTATTTAGAAACACAGTGATATACACAAAAAGGAAAGGAGACGTAGGAGTTGATGGTAACTGCCTTCGGGCAGGACTTGGAAGTGTGGAGAGGTGAGGCAAGGCCACTGCTGATTTCCACACTATGTATATATATTCTTTAATGAATAAAAATTAAACTTTCATAAAAGAGTCCACATGGTTCACACACAACCCAGCTCAGCTTTTCAGGGTATGAGATCAGATGAGGATGCGTGGTCAAAGCTCTGACCAAAATAAACAATGCATTTTTACCCATGTGTCTGCAGATACCCCTTGGGGACCCGACACAGTGGTTGAAGGCCAGTAGGTTACAAAGATTAAGAAACCTGATCCTCGTCCACAGTGTGGATGGTACGGGCAATTCTCAAATATGCTGTGGTATTTCATGTCTATGCACGCTGGTCTCTCTGATTAGAGTGCCTCAATAAATAAAGCTCTAATCAACTGATGTGGTGGGCATGTCTTCAACCTCTAAACACTTCCAATCTATCTCGTCTCCTAGAAAGCCTTTCCTGATCCCTCCTTCCCAAAGAGAGTTATTCTCTCTTTTTACCTAATTTTGAATCTTCCGTGTACACATCTAGCAAAGCATCCATCACCCTGTGTTTCAGTTGTAAATAAACTGTCTCTCTAACTAATTTGTGATTCTCTCTAACTAATTTGCGATTCTCTCTGTGGCCATCAGCTTATGCTGATTATGCTGTGGGATAGACAACCACAAAATCTCAGCGGCTCACCACGCAAAGGTTTATCTCTCATCATGGTACACATCAGCTGTGGCACTGGCTCCACTCCGTGTCATCTCTTCATTGTGGAACCCTGCCAGAGAGGCCTGGCCTTATTCTGGACATGCCACCCTTCTAGAAGATAAAAAAGAGAAAATGCAGCGGGATCACAAAATGTCCCTGAAACCTCCTGCTCTGGATTTAGTTGAAAGCTTCTGCTCAAATTTCATTGGCCAAAGCAAGTCAGGCATCAGACCTCGTCATGTGACTTACAGGTCTCTGTAACGTCACAGATAAGGAAAACTCTTTTACAGGGCAAGGCAGCAAATAACTGGGTACACTAATACCATCTATCACAGTCTCCTTGGTAGTAGGTTCCGCATCTTATTTTTATATCCTGGCCCTAACGCAATGCTTGGCACCAAGTCAAGTACTCAGAGCATCTTCATGGACTTGAACTGATCGTCAGATAATAACCTGGCCTGATACAGAAATCTAAGATCAGAAGGCAATTTGAAGAAGGCGAAGGGCCTGCTGTGGAGCTGGGAGGGCATCAACAACAGGCTCACAGCATGGGAAGCAGCACCAGGCTTGGAATCAAGAGGCGTGTGTTTCAGTTCAGCTCTGAAACCCATTCTACTACCCTGGCTCAGCTTTCAAATGAAAGGGACGACCTCGATAAATCCCTGGGGTTCCTTCCAGTTCTCACTTCTTAGGAGCCTGCCATGAAACCCCTCAACCTGGTCCCCTAGTACCCACTTGCCAATCTGCCAGCTGCCACTACTCAGGGCATCCAGCTCTATGATTAGAAAGAAAATAAGCCCCAAAGTCACTTCATGTGCCGAACTGAATTTCTAAAAACCAAACATTCACCCATGGCAATAGAAGAAAATACAACTATACTTCAAAAATGAATGCTTTCAGCAAAAAATATTAAGCGGCAAATGCTTCTTAAACCATTTTCTATGTTGAGCACGTGGCTCTGATGGTGATCTCCAGTTAGGTGAAAGCTACTTATGGCATTGCTGAGGGTCATGATCACACATCTGAACGTATCTGCACTAAGTTCAGGTTCACAAAGGGAACCATCACATCAGTTGAAACTGTCTTGCACTTAGTAGGAGTTCGGTGTGAGTTAAATGAATGAGTACCTGTCTTAGCTGGACATCTTGGGCATTGAAACTATCATTCCCAATCCAAATTATTCCTATTTTTCTGCTATTTTTGAAAGCTTCGAGGAAAAAATATTAATCTAAAAGGGTTGAGAAATCCTGTAGCTAATAGGCTGATGTACTAAGAGAATTATTTAGCAGATGCCAAGTCCTAAGCCTTGTGTTCTCTACCAGAAGGCAAAGACTGTGGTGACCCTGTTTGATTAGAGAAACTTGTGCCTTTAAGTTTCTACCCATAAATCATGGATGGAAGCCTGGGTGTTCACCACCATCAGATAATAATAGCAACATATATATATATATATATTTTTTGTTTGTTTGTTTGTTTGTTTTGTTTTGTTTTGTTTTGTTTTTGAGACAATCTTTCTCTGTCTCCCAGGCTGGAGTGCAATGGCACAATCGGCTCACTGCAGCCTCCATCTCCAGGGTCTAAGCAATTCTCCTGCCGCAGCCTCCCAAGTAGCTGAGATTACAGGCATGTGCCATTATGCCCAGCTAATTTTTGTATTTTTAGTAGAGACGAGGGTGTCACCATGTTGGTAAGGCTGGTCTCGAACTCCTGACCTTGTGATCTGCCCACCTCAGCCTCCTAAAGTGCTGGGATTGCAGGCGTGAGCCACCACACCTGGCCAGCAACATGTATTAATACATAGCATTTTCTTTATGCCAGGGCCCTTCCAAGTCCTTTACATGCATTAACTCTCATCACTATCACAGCAACCCTAGGAAATAGGCACTGTTGTCATCTCCATTTTACTGATATGAGAATCAAGGTACAAGGAAGGTGAGTTAACCCATCTAAAGTCGCACAGTAAGGGGAGGGCCGGCTTTGAATGCAGGCAGGCTGGCTCCAGGGTCTGTGCTGAAGTCACCTCTACATTATACGGCCTGAGCAGCCGCAGACAGCCAAGTGAGTTGGAGTCATTCCTGGATATAGATGTAACCTGGAATCCATAAGCATTTCATCACCTCCTCACCCTTAAAGACTCTTCCCACCCCGTCCTGCAGCAGCCCGGGAGACTGATTTCTACGTTCTAATTGAGCGTGCAAGGGGAGAGGTGAGTGTGACTTCAGCTCTCCCAAAAATCAGCATGGCTAATTTTTTTAGGTGGATGCCTATGTGTCCCTATCCATCTCTACATTTCTGGATGTCATACCACTTTGCCTGGCAGGGGAGGGAGAGGGTATAATGAAAGTCACCTTTCCCTGGGACTACAAGGTTCTGTTTCTAGTGGCCACAGCACTGCAATCACCAGGCAAGGCTCTTTCCTGTAAAGATCAATCAATACTGCCCCTATCCCACGTTCCCACCCTTTCCTGTTCCTCAGCATGCAACTGCTATCGATTACAGCAGAGCAGGGAAGCAAATGCCAAAATATATCAATCACCAAGGTGGCCAAGAGACTTTATTAAAACCATTATGCCTTCTTCTATTTTCCTGCCCACCCCAGCTTCCTCGGCCCAGTGGCCATTTCTTTTGGAAGGTTTCCAAGAACTTTGCAGACATGATCTGATGGCTGGTGGAATTTCCTCTATGTGGGGAAAATTTAGACCCAGAGAAGGAGTAAGAACAAGTCCCACAGTGAGAAGATGGAAACCAGGTGTGTGAAAATATGTGCAAGTATCTGCGGTGCACATACGAAAATGTGCAAGCATGTGTGTTTGTTTAAAGAGAAACCTAGAACTTAGTCACATTTCAGAAACATTTGGTAATTATCGCTGAAGTTTTTACAAATCAATTCCTTCTGGTCGCTTAATGTCCTTCACTAAGTGGTTTAATTGTGAAATTTCACTTTATAATTGGGTTCATTTTAATGTGGAAAGAGGTAGATTTGCATAAGCAAATGACAAACAGTTAACAAAACCCATTAGCAGAGAGGCAGGAATCCAAAGAACTGCACACCTGGGTAGTCAGCTCGGAATCAAAGCCTGTGGCAAAGAGGTCCCTGCCCTCGCCCAGGCCAAATTCCAGGCCTCTAAGCAGAGGGGAAGCAGGACACGCATTTCAAGTGCCTTAACACATTGATAGGAGGAGAGGAGACCCTCAGAGAGACAAAGTTTCATTTGCTTGTCAATGAAAAACCAAAGACTTTTTTCTTTTTTCTTTTTTTGAGACAGAGTCTCACTCTGTCACCCAGGCTGGAGTACAGTGGCATGATCTTGGCTCATTGCAACCTCTGCCTCCCACGTTCTGGTGATTCTCCTGCCTCAGCCTCCCCAGTAGCTGGGATTGCAAGTGCCTGCCACCACATCTGGCAAATTTTTGTATTTTTGGTAGAGATAGGGTTTCATCACATGGACTAATCCGGTCTCAAACTCCTGACCTCAGGTGATAAACCCGCCTTGGCCTCTCAAATTGCTGGGATTACAGGGTGAGCCACCGCTCCTGGACCAAAGACTTTTCTTTCTAAGGAAACTCTGGACAAGTATTTTTTTTAACCAACAATTTTATACAGCTGTCTGACAACTGTTACTCTGGGTGAAAAGAGCATAGACTCAGAGTAGCGGTGGGGGGGACAGAGAGTCTGACAGCCAACTCTCCTCTGCCACAAGCTAGGAAGGATCCTCATGCCTCAATTTCCTTTTCTGTAAAAAGAGAACCCAAGACCGGGTGCGTGACTCATGCCTGTAATCCCAGCACTTTGGGAGGCCGAGGCAGGCAGATCACGAAGTCGGATCAAGACCAGCCTGGCCAACATGATGAAACCCCATCTCTACTAAAAATACAAAAAAATTAGCCAGGTGTGGTGGCGCACACCTGTAATCCCAGCTACTCAGGAGACTGAGGCAGAAGAATCGCTTGAACCCAGGAGGCAGATGTTGCAGTGAGCTGAGATTGCGCCATTGCACTCCAGCCTGAATGACAGAGCAAGACTCTGTCTCAAAAAGAAAAAAAAAAAAAAAGAGAGAACCCAAAACTAGATTATGAGCTCTTATGTTTCCCAGACCTCTGCTACCATCACAAGTAACTGACTAACTCATTCATTCACTCAATGGATATTTATTGTGCCCTTGCTATGTGCAGGTGCTGTACATATTAGAGAGGAGCTAGGGCTTCAGTGCTGGGGAACACGTAGCCACAGACAAGGTCCTACACTCATGGAATATATTATCTAATGGGGTCTTATGGATTGAATTGCATCCCCCAGCAAATTCACATGTTGAACCCTTAACCGCCAATGTGACTGTATTTAGAGATAGGGCCTTTTTTTTTCTGAGATGGAGTTTCAGTCTTCTTGTCCAGGCTGGAGTGCAGTGGCACGATCTTGGCTCACTGCAACCTCTGTCCCAGGTTCAAGTGATTTTTCTGTCTCAGCCTCCCTAGTAGCTGGGATTACAGGCTCATGGCACCATGCTCAGCTAATTCTGTATTTTTAGAAGAGATGGGGTTTCACCATGTTGGCCAGACTGATCTCGAACTCCTGATCTCAGGTGATCTGCCTGCCTCGGCCTCCCAAAGTGCTGGGATAACAGGCATGAGTCAAGGTGCTGGGATCATAGGGTCTTTAAGGAAGTAATTAAGGTTAAGAAAGTCACAAGGGTGGGGCCCTAATCCAGTAGAAAAAACAGAGATTCCCTCCTCCTCCTTCTCCCACCTGTGCATGAAAAGGTCATGGGAGGGCATAGGGAGAAGGCATCCACCTATAAGCCAAATGGGCTTCCGCAGAAACCAAGCTTCCTAGTACCTTGATCTTGAACATCCACCCTCCAGAACTGTGAGAAAATAAATGTCTGTTGTTTAAGCCTTGCAGTCTGGTATTTTGCTATGAGGCTGGAGCTGACTGCTATGGGAGTAAGCAGGAAAGGGCACAGTGTTACAGGAGCGCAGCGTAGGGCCACTCCACCCAGGCTACAGGGGGAGGGAAGGTTTTTCCAGAGAACCTGCCAACCAAATATAGGCCTGAAGGGTCAGGAAGATGAACAGGTGCAAACAGGAAAGAGTACTCGGGCAGGACGCCCACACCTGTGAAGACCCAGAGGAAAGAGGAGGAAGTTCTGTCAGAGGACCTGAACATGTTTCTTTATAGATGGAGCCTGGAGGATCAGAGGAAGAGGGGGTAGAATGAGGCTGAGGAGGTCGGGGGAGACGGCATGGGGGATGTTTCATAAGCAAACACCCTGAAGATCCCAGAGGCCAACAAGCTCCTCTACCTTTGACACTTCGGACTCACCTCTTTGATGCTTCTGATTCTGCTGGAAAAAAATTCCAACTCGGGCTGTGCAGGTTCCAAGAAGTGGCGAGGTTTCCTTGCCACCTAGTTGGCTGAATCATTCCTCGGCATGGCTGCATGTGTTCCTTGTGGAAATGCTTTGCTTGTTCATCCATAAGCTTCCTCCTTGCCTTTCAAAGCCTCTTCTGTGACAGCCTCTCCTGGTGCTTGCCTTCAGTTCTACAAAATTCCTTTGCTTTTTATTAATAATTGCTAGTGTTTATTGCGTTAGTTAATGCTAGCCATGTCCCCGGCGTTGTTTTAGGGGCTTTGTGTATATTAGCTCTTTTAATCCTCACAACAACACTGAAGCAGATTCTATTAATTCTAGTTTATGGATGAGGAAACTGAAGCGCAGAGAGATTAAGTAGTCACTTGCCCAGGGCCACTCAGCTAACAGAGGAGGCAGGATTAAAACCCAGGTAGTCTAGCTTGGGTGTCTATGTGCTGTCAAAAAAAAAAAAAAAAAGATGGAAACTGAAGCTTTGCTAGGTTCCCCTGGCTGGGTTAAGTGTTGGCACCAGGACTAGAACTGAGGTCTTCTTGATCCCATGGTCTCTGCTGTTCCCTCAAGGGCTGCCTCTTGAGGGAAAGGAGGAGAAGCAGATGAGTTTGATGATCACTCAGGAAGGAGACGAGCTAGGACTATCATGGGGTAATTGAAGAATAAGGGATACAATAGGAAGCCAACGGCAAAGCTAGGTTTCTAGGTCAACTGTGTAGCCAAACCTTCATCATCTTCTGCCACTTTACTCTTTATTCATGCATTCTTTCATTCATTTGACACATACTGTGTTTCAGGCACTTGCTGGGAAAAGCAGGAATTGGGGAGCAGGTAGATACTGAGACTGGCCATGACACTCACCAGGCCTTACTCCTTCCCCTTGTCTATGGAACTCAAGGGCTTTGCCTTCTAGGGATGGAGTTGACAAATAAATTATTACAGTGTGATTACACATATATCAATATATCTACATCTATCTGTCTATTAAGGCATCTACCTACCTATAAGGAAGTTTATGGATGGAAGACAGCCCATCTCTGCCTAAAGAAGTCAGGGGAGGCCTCACCCTAGAGAGGGTACCACTGGAGCCAGTGCTGAAGGTATGATAGGAATATCCTAGGAGAGTATTGGGGATCCTCGGAGCTTCCCTGAAAAGTCTGTGATTGATGCCTGAGCTCTTGGACCACAGGGTCATTAAATTCAGATATTCACTCTGAACGAAGCCTCACAGGCCCTCTCTATCCACAGGTGAGCCAGCTGAGCAGAGCCAGGCCTGGCGTGAAACGGAATTTCAGGAAGCACTCCCTCTTCAGCCATGCAGGCGCCAACCCGCCAGCACCACCCTGCAGGCGAGGCCTCACCCTGTTCCCAAGGCACAGCTCTCTCCAAGGGTCACACGGGGGTGGCAAAGACTCAACAGCCAACAATGCAAGAACCCCCCAACATGCAAGAACCCCTGCCGCCTGCACTCCAGTCTTCTGTGTTTTGTGACTATGACGGGCAAGGGAGAGGGAGAAGGAAAAGAAGGGGAGTGGGGTCAAGGAATGCACCGTGATCTCCTGTTCCTACAACTGAAAAGACAGCTCTGAATTTCTATATCCATCCACTTCAAGTTCCAGCCTTCCTTCCTCAAGCCTGATGTTTAGAAATGAGGGTCACTTCCCCCACAGAGCCCTTCTCTCCCCTCTCTCTACTACCTGCTCTTCCACTGCCACACCTTTTCAACATTTATTTCAGCTGCAGATTCTCTTTCAAAAGCTGGCAGGGCGAGCCCTGCAGCGCCCTCCTCCGAGGCCAGAGGGTTGCAGTTCTACAATGAGCCAGCAGGGGGCAGGCCTGCTCTGAGTCTCCCTCCTGCCCCGACCATCCCAGCCCCCAGCACCAGTCACAACTCCTTAGAGATGCAAATTGAGAGGCCGCCTTCCTAACCCGAGAGGGCTGCTAATTTTCTGACAGTATGCAGATTTCCATCTTGCCTGTGCCTGGGTTTATTTGTTTTACTTTGCAATAAATTTAATACAGACTCCCCGAAGCAGAGAGGCAGATGGACTATAAAGTGCATTTTGAGCAGCCTTAGTTACTAGGTTAGTGTGGGTTTTGATCCCTGCTTAAATTATATCTATGAAATTTGACATGGATTTGGGTCTGGGGTTTGCTGGCTCCTTGGTGCTCTGGAGCGGCTTTTAGAGAATTTACAAGGGTTGATTTGATTATTGGGGCTTTAATTTCTCACAGAGGCTAACGAGGAGGCTGGGCAGCCCGGCTGGGGCCTAGCAGGAAGATGGAAAGGCTGGAAGACGTTGAATTTCTACCTGCCCCAGTGTTCACGGTATCAGTATCGAAATCATTTTCTCATGCCCCTCGAGGGGCCCTAAGTCACTCTCACCAAAGAGCTGCATGCAGAAACCTGTTCTGATTCCCGGGGTAGTTGTGCAGCAAGGAGCTAGCTCAGAGTCTACGGAAAAAAGTCAGACGCACATATGGGGCAGACATAACTAAAACATCTATAAAGAAACATTAGCAAGAATGCACAAATCAGCATTGTATAACAATGTAAATTGGACATGAGGGGACTTGGTAGAAGGACAAAAGTCACAACGCACTCCTGTTAACCCCTTTGCCTTGTGCGGGAGTGTGCGGTCTCCCGCTTCCCTGCTGCCTTCCAGCAGACCCCTGAAGAAAGGAGGCAGAAGGAACTAGGAATGCGATGAGTTGAGTTCCTGTCCTGGCTCCACTGATGACTTCTTTGTTCAGATATTTGGGTAATATATTTAATTTCTCTGAGCTTTAGTTTCCCTTTGCCCAGTTGGAATTCCATTATCATGAAGATCAAGTAAGAGAACTTTGGGAAGAATGAGCGTAGACTATAAAGGACCAGACCATACAAAGTGAGTACATGGACAGATGTCATTCCCCAGTTGTGAAATGATCCTTGACGGATGAGGGTAGCAAGGCTTCAAGGCCAGAGGGGAGCTATTAATGGAATTTCCAAAGCCAGTCCGTGAGGCGACACTAGTGGAATGAGTTGGGTTTCACAATCTAGGCAAGGTGTGACGGCCAGTTTTCTCACTGGTGGTGAGTTCTGCTCACCTGTGTGTGAAGCCTGCCTGCCAGCAGAGGACACCCTGAGAAGGCTCCAGCAGCAGCAGCAGAGGATTGTCCCGAAGAGCTCTGAGGGCTTAGCCACCCTGGCTGTGGGAGACGGGCAGGGGCTGGTGCTGCAGATTCATCTTCTCCCACGGGAAACCGAGTGTAGGCAGAGCCTGGAGACAGGGGAGGAAGGAGGGGAGGGAGAGGAGGGAGGGGAAAGAGCGGAGGGAAGGGAGGGAAGGGAGGGCTACTTCCCTCCACTCCTTCCCCCTGCCTCCCTCCTATGCATCTTCACCTCTCCTAGGCCAGAGGCTGGAGCGGGAAGGGAAACTTGAGGGAAAACTAAGAGGAATGTGTTTAAAGAGCCAAGAAGAGCAAAGATTTGGGAGCCAGCAGAGAAAAGGGGTAGACAGTAGGAAGAGGCAGGTCAGGGAGAAAGGAAGGAACCATGACACGTTGATATTTACGTCTGAACTTTGAGGAGGATTGTGAACTGCTGGGGGAAGGGGAAAGAAATGAGAGAAGAGAAGGGAAATAACCAGCTTCACAGGAAGGAGGGGGTGGGGTACAGGGGAGGTGGAGGCTGAGATTAAATGGAAATGAGGGGCTTGGTCACCATGGAGAAAGAAGCTGGAAGCTTTGGCAGCAGTTTGTCTATTAGGAGGAAAGGCGGGGATCAAAGAAGCTGTGGTGTGTCTATACACACAACCGAATTGGAAAATAACTAGCTGAATTCTGCCCAAAGCAGGAGGGAGGGGGAAGGGAGGGAAAACTGGCTGCATTCTTTCCCAAACAACAATGGCTCTCCCCAGGCTCCTGTCTCCCTTCTGTCTGTCCCTCTATCGCCTTAAGAACACACTAAACTGAAACTGTTGGGTTGTGAAGATTTTGTTAAAATAAATTTGGTGACTTCCCCTCCGCCCCAATGACCTGTGTGTTGAAGGGAATGGAAACCCTACATCCTGTCCCAGATAGAGGAAGGGAGATGGTAGCTGAGGCAGGGAAGGAGGACCAACGGAGGGACGCGGCAGTGAGAGCAAACCAGCCGATGCTCTGGTCTTCACAGGACCTCTGAGGGAGAATGAAGAAATCCAGAAGCAGTGGCCGCAGGCCGAAAGGCCACACAGGCTCTCCAGAACTGCAGCAGAGGCAGCAGCACCGGGACCCATGCTGAGTCTCTGCCTGACCCTGTGCTTTCAGAGAGCCCACAAAGCCTCTCCTCCAGGAGCGCCCCCCCACCTTCCAGACCACTTAGCAGGTGCCCAGGCGGGCCAAGGGAACGCTGTCTGGGCAAAGGTGGAGGTGGAGTGTGGACAGATCTAAGGCCAAGGCCCACAGGCTCCTCAAACACAGAACAGAGCTGGGGACAGGAACTGGGGTGGAGCAGGGGGCCTGTGGCCAGGGCCTCCACGTGGATGCCCTAGCCTGTAAGAGTCAGCAGCAGTGCTGAGTGGGGAGGAGCCTGGTTTCCTGGCTGGAGGCAAGGAAAGAATCGAGGTTGCTGAAGGTTAGAGGCTTTGAGGGGAAATGGGGCGGGGGCAAGCCTCCGACTGTGTGTGTGTGTGTGTGTGTGTGTGTGTGTGTGGTAGAGCAGGGTGGAGAAACAGAGCCATACATCTGCCTCTTGCAATCTTCAGGATACACCGTACTAACATTTTAAGAATCATTCATTGTTTATCTGAAATTCAATTTGACTGGCTAGCACGTATTTTGTCTGGCATCCCTATCCCTGGGTCCAAGGGATTGCAGTGGCGACCACAAGGCTTGTGTCACAAATCAGGTGAGGCCAGGGAACCCCATGGGCCTCAGAGGTCAGGGTCTTACGACGTGCCATTGAGCCTTACCCATGCCCGGGTCCAATCAGTGTGTCCCAGCCATGGCTGGGGTTGGGAGAGCAGTGTCATTTGCAGGCACCCTGGCCCATGGGAGAGCTTGGCCAAAACCTTATCTCTGCCAGTGCCTTTTGGAGGGAACCAGGATCCAGCAAGAAAAGAGCAACACCCCAGAGGGAAAAACTGCCTTTTTTCTACATCCGCGGGAGTCTTGGAGGCTAGCGAGGCCCGAACCAAACCAATAAGAAAGAATTTCCTCCCCAGGGAGAGCAGCTTCCCTCGGTCCTTCTGAGGAGTGTAACTAACACTTTTCTCAGGCCCTTCCCAGTTCACACAACTCGAAACAATCCTTCCCTAACCAAAAACCCTCCTCCTTCAGCGGATGCTCTTTCAAATTCTATTCAGAAGCCAGCCTCTAAAATGCTACATTCCAAGAGGAAAGAAAATAAATAAATACATAAATCAATAATAATCGTACAGGAATTTCAAATTCAGTTATGAACACAGAAACTCAAGGGTGGTCGAATGAAAAAGGGCAGACTGAAAGGATTTCTTAATCCAGAAAACTTTTACAATGATATGACAAATAACAGAGAACTAAATAAAATTAAAACAATAAAAAAAAGTATACCCAGCAAGCAGCGTCCTGTTAAATAATTGGATGAGATTCATCAGAGTAGCAACTGGTGCTGAGCGTTTTTTAATTTTCTCCCTGCTGGAGCCTCTCCTCTCACAGTTTCAACAAATAGATTAACTACTTGTCAGAGACGAGGACTTCACACAGCAAAATTGAATTCTTAAGTATTTATTTTCCCCTTTACACCCCCTGCCCAAGGAGGAACATCCAATCACTTTTTTTTAAAGACCCCAAATCTAGAAATGATTAATTTTGTCCCATGATGCAAAGGGTTAATTCCACCATGGTTCACGAAGGAAAGCCAGGTTTAATAAGAATTGCTAATTGCCTTTTCCTTAGGAAGGAATGAACTTTGAAAGGGCAAAAGACAGAGGCAGCTTCATCCCTTCAGTGAGGCATCTGTGACCAGTAAAGGCCCACTGGTGTCTCACGGTGTTTTAGACAAACGAAGGTTCTGCAGGGGTTGGACTAGAGAAGAATGGCAAGCCCACGGAGGCACGGCCTGCAACAGAGCAGCCACGGCCACGGGCCCGCTGTGGCAATGCTGTCATTTCAAGAAAACAACGTAATGGTTCAAATTGGACTCATATTGTTAACTTAACATTTTTTTTTGCTTCAGAATTTTGTTAGCATTCAATTCGTAGTTAGAGCTACAAACATTGGGAGGTCATACCTATTTTTGGTTTGTACTTTTTAGGTTACAGTATGATATAAATGATGTAGGTCAATATTAGATGTCGGGGGGAATATCCTTCCTTTTTTAAAAATGGTGTGATGTTAATCAAATATGAGAAACAATGGGAGGCTGGGAGAACAGCCTAATCCTCACATAAGGTAACGTTACCTCACTAGGTAACATGGGCAAGGCTGTGGCTTACTCAGGGTTAACTGGAAAACAGGGATTATTCGCCGGTCGAGGTGGCTCACACCTGTAATCCCAGCACTTTGGGAGGCTGAGGCAGGTGGATCATTTGAGGCCAGGAGTTTGAGATCAGCTTGGCCAACACAACAAAATCGCATCTCTACTAAAAATACACAAATCCACCAGGCATGGTAGCCAGTGCCTGTAGTCCCAGCTGCTCAGGAGGCTGAGGCAGAAGAATCACTTGAGCCTGGGAGGTGGAGGTTGCAGTTAGCTGAGATCATGTCACTGTACTCCAGCCTGGGTGACAGAGCAAGACTCGGTCTCAAAAAAAAAAAAAATAGTTTTGAAATAGTTATTCTACACCCATTATCTCCGGATCAAACAAGATAATGGGTGTGGAAAAACTATTTCAAAAAGTGCTGTTTAAACCATTAAGAAAACTGTTTTTCCATGGCGTTGTAATAAAGGGTAAGCAGTCTACTCTGAGGCAGATTGTTCTTGGATTTGCATGCTTGAACTCACTGAGAGGAAAGAGCTGTCAGCTCCATCATGATTAATCTAAGAAGACCTCAGGGAGGAGAAGGAGGAACAGGATAGAGGAAGGAACTTGTATTTAGCCCATTGGTACCTGGCTCAGCTCAGAGACCCTGCTGTGCAGTCTGTCCAACCATGCTCCATGAAGCCGTCGGCCACAGGCCTTTCTGTTCTGTCCAGGCCCTGCTCTGCTTCCTCTGTCTCTTGCCTCCCAGGACCCGTTTCTGAGTTAGTTTGAGAAATGAGACAGAAGCGATGTTACTTCATGGGAAGACACTTGTCAGTTTTGGCCTGACCCAACTTTCTAATCAGCAGTTTTGCATTCAAGATTGGACCCACCTAGGTAAAACTCAGGCAGATGCAATTCAATCAGACATTTCAGGGGCTGAGTTCTCTGAAGGAGCAGAAGCAGGAGTGGTGCATTGGTGCCAAGTAAGCATGTTTCAAAAAATAGCATGGAAATATAAATTAGTGACATCTTAGGAGGCAATTCAGACGCTTGTTATTCCCAGACTGCCGCAGCAATCTCAGAGTACTTGGTTTTTCGACATCAACAGGTAAGAGGCTGCTCAGCTATTGGGTTATTTTGGTATATTACTGGCTAGTGCATGAAATATCAAACTATCTCACCAATAGAGAATGAAATACAATCTTTTTTTACAAGTAAAGAAAAATTAAAGATTCAATGTAAAATAGCATCTCATTTACAATAGCAACAAAATTGTAAAGAATATGAGAAGCAGTCTAACAAATAATATATAAAACATTTTATGCAGAAAGATTTTAAACCCTATTAGAGAACATAAAAGAAAACCTGAATAAGTGAAAGAATCTTTCATGATTATGGAAGAGATGACTTTATACAATGCCAATTCTCCCAAAATAGCCTATAAATTTAATTCATTCCAATAAGAATCCCAGTAGATTGGGTAGAGGGGGATGAATTTGACAAACATTCAAAAATTGGTGATGAAGAATACAAGTCAACTAATGCTAAGGTGGTTTTTAAAAAATAAAAATGAAAAAGAGCAAAAAGAAGGATCAGACTCTACCAGACACTAAAAAATATCACAAGAACAGAGTTATGAAAATAGTGTGGTAGGCACAGAACAGATAAACAGGCTGATACAATGTGCAAGTCCACAGTAGACTTACGTGTGCAAGAAAACCTGGCACCTGGTGAATCCGGCATCATAAATCAAAGGGTGAAAAGATGAAGTATTTTATAAGTGATGAAATACATTTGAATATCTATCTTATTACTGGATATGAAAATAAACCCTATATGGATTCAATATCTAAATATGAAAGGTAAAGCCATAAACTAATAGAAGAAAATATAGTATATTGTGACCTTGAAGCTGGAAAATACTTTTTTAAACAAGATCCAAAAGCAAAACCATAAAGAGAAAAATGGATGAATTTTACACTCAAAGTAAGGATTTCTGTTCAGTGAAGTACACCATTGACAGAGTTAACAGATGGGTAATGCCTGGAAGAAGACATTTGCAACTAACAATTGTTCAGGGAATCCCAACAAATTAGAAAAAAAAAAAAAAAAAAAGGACAGGAAACAATAGAAAAACGGGCAAAGCATATGATTAGGTAGTTCACAGAAAGGGAAATCTTACAGGCTAATAAGTATTTGAAGTGATGCTTAATTTCACAAATAATACAAAAAATGCAAAACAAAACTAAGATCTCACTTTACAGCTAATAAATCAGTAAAAATTAGAAAGCCTGATAATGTCATGCGCTAGCAAAGATGTTCACCAGGAACAGCTGATGAAGGTGAACACTGGAGCAGTTATTTAGCAGCACTGTTTTGTAGAGTGTAGTGGAAGGAGAAAAGTGGATAGCCTATGACCCAGCATCGCCTCTTGGTGCATTTATATGCCCGGAGAAACTGGCACGGAAGCACAAAAATGTTCATCCCTTGCCGATGGTGGTAGCAAAGTATTGGTGGCAACCTAGGTGCTCTTCACCAGGGGAATGGAAGGGTGAATTGCAGTAAACAGAACTGATGAAACACTGTGCAGTGGTATGAAGGACTGTGTTAGATCCATGTACAGCAACATGGCTAGGGCTCCAAATCAGAGTTGGGAGGAAGGGGTGTGAGAATAAATTTATAGCATGATACCAATTACACATTTTTTTAAAGACACAAAGCAGCAGTATACATATCTCAAAAATAAACGTAAGGTGGATCGGAAGGGCATACATTACTGTGGATGAGGTGGTGCGCCAACCACAGACCTGATTCAGGGCCCATCCACCTGAGTCCTTGGCTGCTGGGAATATTTTCACGGAGGTGCAAGGCAGTGTCCTTCAGGGGAATTTCTAGGCCACAAGGAACAGCCTCACCTAAGATCATCCTTCTCCTAGGGAAAGGCCAGTGGTCACTGGCTGATTCCAAGATATAAAACACTAGTTCCCTTTGCTTCTGTTTGCAAAAACGATGAAGGGCTCAGCTCAGCTGCAGCCACAGGGGGATCCCCTTCCCCTTCAGTGCAATCCGACCTTCCTTATTTCTGTACAAGTGTCTCTCTTGAGGGCATTCATGAATAAATCTGCATGTCACTCCCGTCTCAGAACTTGATTCCAGAGAGCCCCATCTAAAAGACATGTTAAGCCATCAAGAGTGAGAGCCTGTAGTGGGGAAAGGGGAACAGAAATGGGATGAAGAAAACAAGAATTCAGTAAATTATCAACAATGATGACAACACACCATGAAATGAGGAGTATGATCAACCCCATTATGTGCCCCCAGAGTCCAAAATGTAAAATAAAAAGTTGGGGAACGTAACATCTGCCTGTGACCGTATGCAAGCTGTCCCTCCTTTGTTCACTTTGTAGCTCAACATCAGTTAGTCTTCTGCCCACAGGCTAGTGGTGACCAAGTAACAAACTCAGAAACAAGTGATGGTCAAGGACTCATGTTTTTTGTCCTTGTAACTGGCGGCATCTTCAAGAATCAGGGGATGGGAGGGCTGTCTCTTTTGGCCCAAGTCTATCCTTGCTTCAAGGAGCTGTGAGAGATGGTTCCATCCTGACCAGCCAGGGAAGGAGGAAGCAAATGAGTATGGGGTATGTGCGGTGGGGTAGAATGGTGTGTGGCGGGGCAGGGTGTAGAAGACAGAGAGACAGAGAACACATCTCCACCTTAGGCAGGGAACAGCCCAATATTCAGCAGAGACAGAGATCCTGGTCTTGCTATTGGCTGAAGCACCATAGGAGCAGGATTGGCACTTTCCGACACTCATAGAGTGCGGCTCCTCACATCCAGGATGCAGCTCAGTCTGCCTCATGGAGCTGGACATCGGGCCCTGCTTTCTGCACCCCACGCATCCTGCCTCTCCCTTCTGCTCACTCTCAGGTGTCATGGGTTCCATACTCTTCTGTGATGGAGACACATTCGCTTCCTTGGGCCCTGACTCACCCGTCTCCTCTCCACTCCCCCAAACCCACCTTCAGAGTCCTTCACCCTCTTCAGTGTTTCTGAGAGTCTTGGTGACTCATACACCCATGCACTGAAGCAGATGAGGCTGCGGAGAAGAGTCCTGTGCCTACGAGTGATCTACGGGAATGACTCACCACAGGCTAGAGTGCCCAGAATTCTCTCTCTTTATTTAAAGAAATATAGAGGAGCATGTTTGAAGGAGCATAAAAAAATTATAATGCAAACTCACCAACTCACCCTTTCAACAAAACTATGTGGAGCTCCCGCTATGCGGCACGTAAGGCAGGGACTTCTACAACAAGAAGGGCAATCTCTGGTCTCCAGGAGCTTGCAGCCTGCTAGAAAGGTAAGGCTTGCACACAAATACCTACGATGAAAAGTGTAGCACGATGACAGTGATAAGAAGGTCACTCCCCAGATGCTCTGGGTATCAGAGTAAGGACATTCACTCCAGAGGGAAGACTCAAAGAAGGCTTCCAGGGCCCTGCAACTTTTGAAGTGAGTTGCAACTGAGAGCTAGTATTCGTTATTGATTTATTGTTTTAAAATTAATTTTAATATATTCGGGAAATACATTGACCAACATAAAAAATAAGATTATCAACAATTGTAATACCTTTTAAAAAATACATAAAGCAAAATATCAGTATTTCCCTTCATCCATCCCATTCCATCTCCCCAAAGTAACTACTGTAACAGTTTGGTATGTATTATCAGCTCTTGTCTTTTGATGGAAATGATTTTAGCAGAAAGAGGTGAGAGGGATATCACAGGAAGAGAGCAGGATGTAAACAAAGACGAGAAAAGGCCAGTTGTCTGCCTGGAGTGCATGGCAGAAGTGGAAGATGAGAGATGACATCATAAGAGGAGGTTGGAGTCAGATCGCAGAGGGTCCTAAATGCAGGAGGCTGGTTATTTTGGGCATTATCCAATTAGCAATGCCAGATAAAAGAGTGACTGAAGGAATTTGGAGTTTTGAGCTAGAAGAAGAGAATGTCCAGGGAGCACAAGGTAGCATTAATTCAATTATAAAAAGTGCTATCATGAGGAAGAGAGATTCAACTTTTAATTCGAAGATCACAGGTCAAAATCTGGGTCAATAATTGGAAGTTTCAAGAGTGGTATTTCAATTCCATATAGAAAAAGACCTTCTAACAAACAGGCCTGTGCAATACTAGAATGGATGAGTGAGCTGGTGAGGAGGTAAGCTCTTCACTAGAAACGTCCAAGCAGACGCCCCATGACTAGCCACTGTGGACAGAGGATTTGTGCATCAAGCAGTGAGCAGCTGCAAGGAAGCGTAGAGCCTTGTCTAATGTTAAGATTCTACAGTCATGTGGAAAAGCAGTGGAGGATTTCAACTGAAGACTTATATAATATAATTACAGCTGTGCTTTGGAAAGATGAATCTTGCAGAAATATAGAGATTGGGTCAAAGTAGAATCAACTTTCAAGGAGCTGAGCATGAGGCTGGCAGGACAGTGAGGACTCCTGGTTGTTATCTGTACACTCTCATAAAACCCAACCAAAATGACAGTAAGTGAACTAGAAAGACATGAACCTTCAAAGACCAAGATGATGGGAGAAGAGAAACAGCCAATGAGCGAGGCTGACAAATCTGATTTGGAATTCCCCAGGTGCCTCCAAAGGCCAAAAACCTGGGTGAGGCTGGAAACAGGGAGTCAGGTAACTGCCTCCTCCCAGCAGATGACAGGACTCCCTGGAGAGACTGAACTAGAGGGGTGTCCACACACAGAGACTAGTAGCAACTGACAGTGGAGGTGAGGCATAATTCCAAAACCAGGGGGTTAAAAGATTTCATACTGAATGGTGTCATCTCATAGTTACCCTCCCTGGCCAGGCTCTCCAGATGCCAGCAGCCAGGGTGATGCCCACCTCCTCAGGCAGAAGAGAGTTCCTTTATTGGAAAACATACTAACTCAAGAGAAAAGACTGACCAACACTGACATTATGGGCCCTCGGCTAATGGGTCTGATCCCTGTCCAGTCACTCAACTGTAAGGCCCACTAGTCACCAAGACCAAGCCCTATACATACACGTGTGCGCGCGCACGCACACACACACACACACACACACACACACACACACAGCCCAGTCTGATCTTTAGGGCATCATTTTTAAATACTAAGGAACAGGTAGTGATCACTAAACATTTGAGGGAAATCTCTAACATGAAAGACAGGAGTCAAAATAAAATGACTTTGAGGAAACAGACCGTTCAGAAAGAAAAAGCAGCTTCAAAAATAGAATGAACAACTGCAATCTCAAGAAAATCAAGGGACAACACTGCATTCCCCCAAAAAACAACAGGATGCTATGAAATAGAGCAAGAAAGAACTTTTTAATATTAAAGTATTAATTAGAAAAGTTGGAAAAGATTTGAGGAGCTCTCCCAGAATATGGAAATAAATAAATAAATAAATAAAAGGGATAAGAAGATTTGAGAACCAGTCTAGAAGGTCTGAAATTCAACTGCTAGGAAGTCTAGAAAGGATGAAGAGATAATTGATAGAAAGAAACTGTCAAAGACATAATATTAGGACACTTCTTAGGCTACAGTTCCCCAAACTGAGAGGGACTGTTCAGTGCCCAGCTCAATGGATGAAAAAGTGACACCAAGGAATGTCACTGTTAAACTTCAAAAGAACAAGCATAAAAAGAAAAACCTATTCATGAAAGCATTATTCACAACAGTCAAAAAGTGGAACAAACCAAATGTCCATCACCTAATTAATGGTAAAACAAAAGAATGAAACACTGAGACAAACTGTAACATAGACGAGGCTTGAAACATTCTATTAAGTGAAATAAGCCAGTAATAAAGGGGCAGATATTGTATGATTTCAGTTATAAAAAATGACTAGAAGGGGCCAGGTGCAGTGGCTCACACCTGTAATCACAGCGTTTTGGGAGGCTGAGTTACACCGATCACAAGGTCAGGAGATTGAGACCATCCTGGCTAACATGGTAAAACTCCATCTCTACTAAAATAAAATTTAAAAAAATTAGCTGGGCATGGTGGTGCGCACCTGTCATCCCAGCTACTCAGGAGGCTGAGGCAAGGGAACCGACTGAACCCAGGAGACAGAGGTTGCAGTGAGCCAAGATCACGCCACTGCACTCCAGCCTGGTGACAGAGCAAGACTCCATCTCAAAAAGAAAAAAGAAATGACTAGAAGAGGCAAATCTATCAAGATGGGACGGGGACTGGTGGTTGCCTGGGGTTGGGGGTTACTGAGAGGAAATGGAGACTAACTGCTTAATGGGTATGGGGTTGGTTTCCTTTGGGGAGTGACAAAATTTTTTTTTTTTTTTTTTGAGATGGAGTTTCACTCACGTTACCAGGCTGGAGTGCAATGGCGCGATCTCGGCTCACCGCAACCTCCGCCTCCTGGGTTCAAGCAATTCTCCTGCCTCAGCCTCCTGAGTAGCTGGGATTACAGGCACACACCACCATGCCCAGCTAATTTTTTGTATTTTTAGTAGAGACGGGGTTTCACCATGTTGACCAGGATGGTCTCGATCTCTTGACCTCGTGATCCACCCGCCTCAGCCTCCCAAAGTGTTGGGATTATAGGGGTGAGCCATCACGCCTGGCCTTGGACTTCTTAAAAACAGGCCTAGATACACAAATGATGAAACAGCAACGTCTTCAAAATTCTGAGGGAATAGGAATTTTAACTACTATTTCTATATTTTGACAAATTATTAATCAGCTATAAAGTTGAACAAAGACAATTCCAAAAGTGCAAGAACTAAGAAACATTCACCCCAGTGAATCCTTTCCATGAAGACTTGTAGAAGATATGCTTCCAACCTAAGGGAGTAAACTAAGGAAAAAGAGACCCAGGATCCAAGAAATAAGAGGCTCGCTTAGGAGAGGAATGAAGGGCATTCCTAAAACACTGATGCAGAGGCGTGCCACAGGCCTGAAAATAGGCCTGACTGGAAAATAGGCCTGACTTGCTCTAGACTGGAGCAAGAAGAGTGATGATCCAGGCATGGCCGCATGCAAAACAAGATGGAACCAGGCTGGGCGCGGTGGCTCATGCCTGAAATCCCAGCACTTTGGGAGGCAGAGGTGGGTGGATCACGAGGTCAGGATATCGAGACCATCCTGGTTAACACAGTGAAACACCATCTCTACTAAAAATAAAAAATAAAATTAGCCAGGCGTGGTGGCACATGCCTGTAATTCTAGCTACTCAGGGGGCTGAGGCAGGAAAATCACTTGGACCTGGGAGGCAGAGGTTGCAGTGAGCTGAGAACACGCCACTGTACTCCAGCCTGGGCGACAGAGCAAGACTCCGTCTCAAAAAAAAAAGAAAAAAAGATAGACCCAAACTAATGATGAACTGAGAAATTATCTGATGTGCATGATCAAATTGGAAAGAAGTCACAGTTCTCCTAGAAAGTCTGTAACACAGGATGATAGCTACCTAAAAAACTAAGCAAATGAAAACAAGAACCAATAACTAAAAAAAAAAAAAAGAGAGAAAATATACAAGAAAGGAAATGTAATCGTAGTATACCACATGACTTAGTCACAAGCAATATTTCCATAGTCATAATACTATGAATACTGAATACCAATTTGACCAAAAGTTCTAGAGTAACTAAATTTTCAGGGAGGAGAAGTATATATATGTTTATGTGTTATATGTATATATATGTATGTATTATATGTGTATATATGTATGTGTTACGTGTGTATATATGGATTATATGCTTATATAGATATGTAGTACATGTGTATATATGTATGCATTATGCATGTATATGTGTATGAATTATGTGTATACATTCATGTAGTATTTGTGTATATATGTATTATGTGTGTATATATGTGTTGTGTGTGTTATATGTGTCTATATGTGTGTTATATGCATATATATGTGCAGTGTTGTATGTGTTTAAATGCCTTGCATATGTGTTATATGCATATATGTGTATTTCTTATATGTGCACATCTGTGTGTGTTGTATGTTATAAGTGTATATGTGTGTGTTACGTGTGTGTGTGTGTGTGCATATGTCATATGTGTTAGAGAGTTAAATTATCATCTTCCAGAGGAAGAAGGTAAGGACAATGTCAATGTTGGGGGATGGAAATCAAGAATTAGAGGCAGATTTTTTTTGGGTGGGGGAAATATGGAATCAAATGCTGTAAGAAGAAATTCATTTTAAAAGGGTAATAAGGAGGCCTGGCTTAGAATAGTGGCTGCTGGAGATGAAAATCAGGAGACGGAGTTGAGAAACGCTCTGGAAGCTGGATTTGGGGGCTGATTATTTGGACAGCAAGGGAAAGAAAGGGAAGCACAAAACACACAGAAACAAAGATGATCACTCTGCAGTTTTCAGTCTGGGTTTGAATGACAGCGGTTGAGGAAAAAAAGAAGAGCTTGCGAATGTTAGGGGCATGCATGGAAGACCCAGATAAAGGTCACCTCAGCAGTGCCCAGTGTGGGGAGCACCCTCTGCCTGCCCCTCTGCTGGGCCCGTGGGGTTCTGAAATCTAGTATACTGATTGCAGCTGTCTGGCAAACAGGAACCGAGAAGATTTTAAATCTATAGGATTCGGGCACCAAAGGAGATCTTAAAAAGCACTTACCTAATTTAAATCCTCCAACTTTCAGCTAACCAAATTGAATCCCAAAGAAATTAAAATCCTAGGGAAGAAACGGTTTCAACCTACGGATGGTCAACAGTGTTAAGAGCTTTGAAGACAGTAAAGACGCGAAAACCAAGAAAAGGCCGTCAGATTGGGTGGTTGGGTGATCGTTGAGAAAGTAACCGTGCTGGGCAAGGGTGGAAAACCAGTTAGCACGGAAGTCAAGATACAATGGGGGCTGAGGCGGCTGCACCTACCTGGCGACACCTGAGCATTCTAAGTGCTCCACAAAGACTAGCTGTTGCTGCTGCCTACCTCTCAGAGAAACATGATGATTAAATGGAAGGAAAAAAGGGCTACTAGCTTAATGAAGGGAACTAAAGGTCTTAAAGGTGTTTGGGGAAAACAGTGGAAATGGTGTCTAGACCGAGGTGAAAGCTCAGCAAAGCCAGATGACTGAGAAGCAGAGACGTGCAGTGACAGACAGCAGGAGACCAGCTTGGCTGGGATGGACTTTAATGAAAGAGGTCCCTGCGGTGATGCATCTTGAAAAAGGGGGCAATGCTAGACTAAGGGGGAAGAGAAGGGAGGATGACTATCTGGAAGAATTTTGAATGGGCAGAAAGGGATATTTTTAAAGCCTCGATCAGATAACGTCCTTCTAAGGAAAACAGGAGACATAATTATCAACTGAAAGTGGGTGTCTGAAGGTGAGCTTGCAAGCATGAGGAAGAAGAAAAATAGCATGTCTCAACTGGGGGTGATTTCAGAATAAGGTGTTTCAACCAGAGGTGATTTTGGCCCCTGCCCCCAAGGGACGTTTGGCAATGCCTGGAGACATGTCTGCTTGTCACGAAGGGACATGGCATCTGGTAAGCAGAGGCCAGGGATTGTGCTAAACACCCTACAATACCATAGCCTCCCCTTCCCCCCAGGTTTGCTTTCATTGGTTTCCATTACCCACGGTCAACTATGGTCCAGAAATATTAAAATAAAAATTCCAAAAATAAACAATTCAAAAGTTTTAAATTGCCAGCTGTTCTGAGCAGCGCAATTAAATCCTGCACCAACCCACTCCATCCTGCCTGGGACGTGAATCATCCTTTTCTTCAGTGTATGTAGCTGTATCCACTGCTGGCCCATTAGTCACTTAGCAGCCATCTTAGTTAACAAATTCAAAAAGCATAGTATACATAGGGGTTCTGTGGCTTCAGGCAGCCACTGGGGGTCTTGGACCATATCCTCTGCAGCTAAGGCAGGGAGCACTGTACACAGAAAATCCACCACAACAAAGGATTATTCTGCCCAACATGTTAATAGTGCCAAGGTTGAGAAACCATGTTTAGATGAACAACTATTAAGGAAATTTCACTAAAAGTCAACAAGAAATAGGTAGAAGAATTTTCCAGCAGCTGTGTAGCCTGCCCCTCAAGCTTAAATAGCATAAATGTGTAGTCAGTCTAAGTGGTAAGGTTCTTTGAAGTTTTCTAGTTACATGAAGCAGAGAGAGCTCATATAAAAAGAATGGCTCATTTTGAAGAGCTTTGCAAACATTTGCCAGGGATCAATCACTAAAGATATCAATATCTAACATTTATTTTCTCAAACTAACCTTTGACGTAGGTAACTTTTTTTAGTTTTCCAGATGAAGAAACAGAAGCACAGAGAGATAAAGTAAAATCACACAGCCAGTAAGAGATAGAGCCCGGATTCCAACAGAAACAGTTGGACATGAGTGCCTGTATTATTATTAGGATGCCATGCTGTCTTTAAGGGACCTCTAAGAGTTGCTTCCATTTCTCATTTTGACAGTCTTCAAATGGCCTTCCCATTCTGGTGTGTTGTGTCCCAGCAGAGGCTTTTTTTTTTTTTTTTTTTTTTTTTTTTTTAACAGTCTTACACTGCACATATCTCCTCTCCTTCATATACAATATCCAGCCTTGATTTCAATAACCCATTTCCTTGATGCTAAAGGGTAGGAAGGTGATCAGGCTTTCCTTAAAGAAAAACTACAGTACTTGATCTATCACCTCTGAGACAACTAATTTTAATGAAGATCAGCAATCTAACCACTTAGAAATTATGCAAATAGCCAGCCTGTTTTATGAACCAACGCATTACCCATGTCCCTTTCTGAGATGGCAGAATAAATGAATGCCTCTGAGCATTATTCATTCTATCCAAAAAGCCTTTTTGACTACTGATCACTGATCATGTGCTCTGATAAACTAGGTTTGGAATTTTCAACCTCCTAGGATTGCGTGTATCGGGACTTTGCAGAGGTACTGCTAAGGCGCCACCTTTCATGTGCATCAATTCAAGAACTCTTGGAATCCTGATGACTGGGAATACTGATGCTGGTCCAGGATTAATGTGGTCCTGAGAAACATACGGGAATTAGACAACTTAATTCATCTGCAGAACCTGCTTGACGTTTGACCCAACTCTGGCACCCAACAGCAAGAGAGCTGAAGGCTTGTGATCTCTTGCCTGTGTGGTAGCTAGCCGAGGTAAAGCTGCTGGAATAGGAAACGGAGAAGCAACCTAAAGGACATTAAGATGAGAAGCAACTGAGAGAATGCCAATAGACCAGGCTGCCCCGCGGAAAGAGCTTGCACCCTTGCTCCGATCTCCTCATTCCTCTCTCCAGCCTCTGGCAGCTCTGCCTCTAGGGTCAAGAGGCTCACGGAAGTCCCCAGGGCTTTCATCTGCCAGCTCCCTCCTTTCTCTCCAATTATTCTCGTAGCCCCTTCATCTGCTGCTTATGTTCCCTGCTCCCCGTTGGCCTTGTGCTATGATCCATCCTAGATGCCTTAGATTCAATCTGCATCCACCAAGTTACATGCTTTCCTTGGATATTCACTCCTGGAAAGACTTTCTCGATTACATATGGACACATGAGAAAGATAGGACAAGGACTGGAGAACATTTCTATTCTAAGTATGACAGTATTTGATTTTATGTTTTTTTCCTGATCTTGAGTCTGGTTCTTGATTAAATACATAATTGATAGAACTTACTCCTCAAATCACTTCTTATATTTCCCCAGTAATTTGAAGCTAATGACTTCCATCACTTTAACTACAGTAAAATCAAGGTTTTCAACATTAGCAGCTTCAGGAGATCCTCACCAAGTAACAGATACTTGAGATTTTGAGGCTAGGGCACTATGTGGGAATTACATATCATCCAGGGCATGTGGCCCGATTTACTGGTCTTACGTCCCTCACCATCAGAAGAGTCTTGCTTTGTCTTACTTAAATGTACCATTCTCCTGGGCTGTCCATTCCAGGGGGAATACAGATGTTCATCACAGCCCCCTCTGGAGACTCTCACAGCCCTTTAACATAGTCCCTATGCCACCCTTCTGATACTGCAGTAAGGGACCTGGGATGGGGAGTAAAATTTACCCCTTCTTATAGATGAGAAACTGATGCCAAAGAGGAGAAGGGGCTGTATTAGAGTCATGAACTTAGAAAGAGCCAAGAATAGAGCCCAGATGCTCTGATCCCCAAACCATTGTAGCTTCTTGTTGGAGAGTATCCATTTTGGAAGCTCCAACAAGAGCCTCCATTTTGGAGGCTAAGACTTAGGTGTTCAAGACCAGCCTGGCCAACATGTCAAGGCTTGGTTGGTCACTTGCTCACTATCAAGTGTCGTTCCCTCTCTGCAACCTGCCCCCTCCAGTATCTCCATCAGAGAAGCTGGTGTTAGCTAAGAGGTTTAGTTTGAGTCTTTGATTCTAACTACTTGTTATCAGCCCTACCTAGACCCCTTTCTTAACCAAGAGACCAGCTTTCATTCAGCATCTCATGTTGGTTGATTTCTGGGAAGGATGTGGTACTCCTATCTGAAGCTGCCTTGTATCCTGATTTCCAGCCAGGATGATCGAAATTGATTTCTACCAGGAGCTGAAGAAGGATAATCCAGTCAGGGTTCCTCTGTGGGGGAAGACAGTCCCCACAGGGCCACTATACTTTTTCTTAAGATTATTTAGGGCCAGACATGGTGGCTTATGCCTGTAATCCCAGCACTTTGGGAGGCTGAGGCCAGGAGTTCAAGACCAGCCTAGCCAACATGGCAAAATCCCGTCTCTACTAAAAATACAAAAGTTATCTGGGTGTGGTGACGCACATCTATAATCCCAGCTGCTTCAGAGGCTGAGGCAGGAGAATCGCTTGAACCTGGGAGGGGGAGGTTTCGATGAGCCAAGATTATGCCACTGTACTCCAGCCTGGGCGACAGAGGGAGAATCTGTCTCAAAAAAAAAAAAAAAAAAAAAGATTATTCAGACCTTGGAACTAGCGATCTGCTCAGAGACCCTTAGGCTAATAAAGTGATGAAGGGTAGAATATCTGATACACTTTGTTCCTTCTATGAGCTCCTTAAGGAAAAGAAAAACATACAGAAGTCTATCTGACCCACTGCGAAGAGGTGTCATCTGCCAGGTCAGTCTCTCATCTGGCTATCATGCTAGTTTCTTGGAACACTTCTGACCCAAAAGAACAATGGGTGCACATGGAAAGTGCCCAATAAATAGTTGTCAAGTTTAATGAAAAAAGTAGTTTTAGCAATCTACAATATCTCTGCAGTATTCAGAAAACTCTTGCTCTGGTGTAGAGGCTAAAAGACACAGAAAAGGAACTAAAATGAGTTTGGCACTGAGGCAGAGTAAAGAAGTGTCTAAACATGAGACAGAGATCATGTCTTCCTGTAGCATCCCAGATTCTCCACATGCAGTAACACAGGAGCTAATGCTGGCAGACAGAAGAGAATGAAAACTTATTTCTAAGACTCTCAGATCAGTGGAAGTGCTCCATCTCCATGATCCAAGGAACACCCAGTCCTATTTCTGATGAAGAGAAAAAGGAAATAAAAATTCTTGCTCAGGAAACTAAAAAATTTTTGCAGAGCTGAAGAACTTGCTGTTTCATAGCTTTAGCTAAACAAGTCTAGCTTGATTATCAAATATTAGAATTGGGAGAAACAAGCACTGATGCAAGTAAAAGAATATTCTGCTGCTGATTTAAAGACAAGTGAATCGCTAAATATTTTTATTAGCAGCAAATTTGCTGCTTGCTGGAACTAATTTCACGCCCTGTAGATATGGTGCTTAAGTTGGAAATGGCGTTAAATTGCTCTCTCCTTGAGGCGGGTAGGGTCTCTGGTGGCAGCAGCCACTAGATGGCACCGACAAGGTAGCTCCTCGAAGATAGGCAGCTTTGGAACCAATGATGGGAAAGTCCAGAGGAAGTCCCGCCTTACATCTCCCTTTGTCCTTCCAAAGAAATGTCCGTGCTCCAGATAGCCAAACCTTTCAGAAAGGATGTTGCCTAGACAGGAGCATTCCTCCTAAGGGTCTTGAATTTCCCAGTTCAGTCTTTCCTCTAAACTCGTATAACACTTTTAGTTAACATGTCCAATTTGGCAAGCAATTAGAACTTATCATTTCTTGCATGTTAGCGCTATCTCTTCAAGCACATGACAGCTTCTAGAAAGGAGAGGTTACATTTTATTGCCAGTACTGGAGCCCAGGTGAGCAAACAGGTGCAACTTGCAGCCAGGGGGCTAGAATAGAAGAACTGAGGCCGAGACAGCAACACAAAGAATGAGACCAGTTTAGATCCAAGGTAGGACAGAATGCAGTGGTCACAGCAGAATTGGGCAACTGAAATCAGGTGGGAATTCCAAAGCAGAGGCAAGTCTAGGACTGAGGTCAGGGAATTGCTGTGGCTCAGAATACAGTAAGTGAGCCAAAGTCAGAGGACATGTTAAATAGTAAAGGTCAGAGCAAGCTGTGGGCAGACAGACAAACCAAGGGAATGCAGAACACAGATGCCTAAGGGAAAAATAAAGCCAAGGGGCCAACAGGTCAAAGTGAAAGTCAGGAAAAACATAATATCAGGGCAAATCACACACAAAAGAGGTTGATGTACTCATTAACCAGATGTTTAGGGGTGAATTCATGCTAGAACAAAAGTGGGTTCACTAAGAATAAGTTTTGCTAAATTGAACTTATTTTCTTGTGCAATAGAGTTATGAAGTTGATCAATCTGTTCGTGTTGCTTACACTCTTGCTTAAATACTTCTGACTTACCTAAACCCTTCACCTACATGATAAAGCCAAAATTCCTTATTATAGCATTTGAGGCCCTTCACATGCTTTCTCAGCTCTTGACACTCATTTCCCTGAACCTGGTACTTTACTCACACTAGAATATTTGCTCCGTTTGAACCACGCCAAAGACATTCACTCCTCTATGCTTTGCTTCTCCTGTTTCTCCACTCTGGAATTTCTATCTCCATTCTCTACTTATTTCACAAAACCCCTATGTCTTTTCTTTTCTTTTCTTTTCTTTTTTTGATACAGGGTCTCACTCTGTCACCCAGGCTGGAGTGCAGTGGCATGATCTCAGCTCGCTGCAACCTCTGCCTCCTGGGTTCAAGCAATTATCATGCCTCAGCCTCCTGAGTAGCTGGGATTATAGGCGCACACCACCATACCCAGCTTATTTTTTTGTGCTTTTAGTAGAGACAGCGTTTCACCACGTTGGCCAGGCTGATCTTGAACTCCTGACCTCAAATGACCTGCCCGCCTCCCAGAGTGCTGGGATTACAGGCATGAGCCACTATGCCCAGCCTAAAAAAAAGCTCTATGTATTTTTAAGGCCCAGTCTAATGTCATTTTTTTATGTGTGAAGCCCTCCTTTCTCTTTCTCCACCATGAAGAATTAACCTCCTCTTTCTCTAGGTTTTCAGTATACTTTGTTTATACTGCTACTGTATATTATAATACATATGAGATGTTACATTATCTATGATCTAGTATCTTTCTATCTATCCCCCTTTAATGCAGATTAGAGGTAACACATATGTTAACTATACCTATATTGATTTGAAACTGGTGTATATATGTCTGTCACCTCTGCTAGATGTCATCTCTTTAAGACAAAATTAATATCTTGGTCATTTTTATTTCCTCAACACCTAACACAGAACCTAGAAGATAGAAGGTCGACCAATATATGTTTATTGATGTGAATGAGAGGAAATACCAAATACAATGCATCTTCATTTAAACAAAATATTTAATAAATCTCTCAGGATTTCAATGGAACATTTAATAAATCTTCAACATTATGAATAATGCTGTACCGTGGGTCACTAGGAAAATTGAAACTGTCTGAACACATACTCAGACTGGAAGAAGGTCTCCAATGCTACCAAGTTCTATCCCAGGCAGCATTTTTATTAGTGACTTGGATTAAAACATACAAAGAATGTTTATCAGATGTGAAAGGAGACATACTGATATCATAGGAAAGAAAAATACGACTTTAAAAATAAGTCTAATTGGCCCAAATGTTGGGCTCCAACTGACAAGGTAAAATTTAAATAAGTGTAAAGGCCTATATGTAAATTTAAAAACTAAATTGCACATACCAAGTATGGTGGAGATTGGACTTGGCAGCAATTAATGTCCAGAAGAGTTAGAAGCTTTGGTTAATCAAAAGCTTTAAAAGCAGTGGGATGTGACCAATGACAATCTAAGGACATTGGGATCACTAATGGTCATAGATGTCCAGCTCAGAAGCAGCATTGTAGTCACATCAATGTAATTCATGCCTTTCAGGGCTGATTTAAAGTATTAGGAGCAAATCTAGCATAAGATTCTAAAAGATACGTTAATAAACCACAGTTCATCCAGAAAACTGTGACCAGAATGGTAAAAGAGTCTAGAAACAATCAAATAGACAAAGAATGAGGGAGCTCTGTGGAAACCTGGACATGTGAAAAACTGAAAACTAGGGGAAGGTTTGAGAGGCGTCTTCATGTATTTCTAAATGGCCTTTTATGTGTTGCTACAAATGGTAAAACTAGACAGGATGGGTAGGAATTGTGAGAAGACAGTTTGGCTGATTGTAAGAAAGAACTTTCTAATATTTCTGGTCATCCAACAATGAAGTGGGCAGCTTTGGGAGATTGGGAGCTCCCCAATCTTGAACAGGGTCAAGCAGAGGTCAATTGACTAGATAAGAGATTCATGGAAAGAGTTTTTTTGTTGTTTTGTTTTGTTTTATGAAGCATAAATACCCTCCTTCATAAAATCTTTTAGTGGCTCAGCAGAATCTGTGGGATAATGTCCAAATTCCTTATCTTGTCGTAGAAGCTGTTGTGATCCAGATCCCAATGACCCCCTGCCGGGTCATCTGCCTCTGCTGCCTCCCCTGCCTTCAGCCCCAGCACACCCCATACCAAACACGTTCCACACTGCTTGCCTAGTACCCATTCTGCCATGTTCTCTCATGCCACTCAACATTCTATTCCTTGTGCCTAGAAGCTTTTCCTGCTTTCTAACTTTGGCTAATCTGCATTCATGCAGAGATGCTGTGTCACCCTGGAAATGTCACCTTGGAAGTCACCCCAAGCCCTCTAGTTTCCTCCTGTGTACCTAGGAAGCACCCTCAATTTGCTACCTCTTGGTTTTTCTTGTTTATGTCACTCAGTGGAATGTGAACAATGTGAAGAAAGGGGCTGTGTCTTATCTCCCAATTCCCCATTTCTAGAATCTGCTTGATGGATGGGAGAACGCTCAGCTTTTAAAGTGAGTTTCATCAGGCCTTTATTCCTTAGGTCAAAACATGACCAAAGGATCAGGCAGAATCTGGAGTCTACCCAGTGGGCAATAACCTTCAGAAATAGAGGGTGAGGGAAATCTTGACCAGTTCAAGGCATGGTGATCCCTCTCAATCATGTACCACTTAAAGGAATGCACACTGGGCTTCTTTTTTTCTTTAGGGGATTTGGCTTCATTCTCCCCATTGCACAAGTATCCTGCCCTGTGTCACTCCCCTCCTTTCTTCTCCCTGTTCCTTACCCACATGCTGGCCAATACCCGCTGACTGTCTCCACCTGGGGGCCACACTGGCTAAGTAATCAAAGCAGTGAGTCCATGTATCATCATTTAAAATTTAAATCACATCTACTGCCTTCAGGGCCTCTGAGTTTTTGTGGCAAACTCATAATGTCAATATTTTCCATTGAGAATTGTTTGGCATGGTGCCATAGAGGTTAGCAAAACAGGGTTCTGGGACAGAAAGTCCCAGAACTGAAATCGAGTGGATCGCTTGAGGTCAGGAGTTCAAGACCAGCCTGGCCAACATGGTGAAATCCTGTCTCTACTAAAAATACAAAAGTTAGCCTGGTGTGGTGGTGCATGCCTGCAATCCCAGCTACTTGGTGGTGCATGCCTGCAATCCCAACCTGGGTGGCACAGGTTGGAGTGAGCTGAGATCACACTACTGCACACCAGCCTGGGTGACACAGCCAGACTCTGTCTCAAAGAAAAAGAGAGAGAGAGAAATAGACCTCAGAACTCTTTCCCAGAGTGAGAGACCTTCCCAGCTACCCAATAAGCCTAGTGAATCCAATCCTCTGGCAGCTGAGTGCCCTAAAACATTTAATTTGACTCTTCATAATGTTAAGGCAGACCAAGCTCCTCCTTGTCTGAAACAGCCCTTTCAGAGAATAGACCAAGTAGCTGGCACCCAGTTTTTGAGCCAAAAGATTGACTTTTCTCTGAAAACCATTCTGATTTATAAGAACTGGCAAATAATTCAGAAATTAGAAGCCTGTTACTTGTCTCATCCATCTCTGAGTCCCACCAAAGACAGAATCCTCCCCCTTCTCCAACACCAGAGGGGGGCAAAGGCTTTTCAGAAAGTACAATGCTGCATTAAAACTGAAGGAAGCTGCCCAGGTTTGCTTTCCGTTCTATTGTCTTATTCTGTCAGCTCCCACATCTCCCCAAATCCAGGCTTAATAATTTACAGCGGAAAGACATTTAATAAATAAGCAGCAAGATTGGAGCTGTCAGCTCTGCACAATGGGATTGTTTGCATCTTCCTGCTTGGCATCAGCACCCGCTCTCCCGCATGCTTCAATGAAACAATCCCATTTGCTATTTTCATAAAATTAGTTCCTCTGCAGTTTCTATTAATCAGAACCTTCTTTGGAAAGAATTATACTGGGATTTCATCACCATCTGAGTTCAATCATTCTGTGAATCTGATGAATTTTTATCGTTTCTATAATTGGCAGACAAGGTAAGACTTGGGTGGGCTGATATGCTTGGGCAGAGAGCTCTCCCGTCACATTGGCTGAGGTCCGATAGGAACCTGGATCGATCTCCACCACCACACATCTGGGCAGCTTTCTCCTCAAAATACGTCTCTTTTACATCTGCAGTTCCAAATCTTCTTTGGGGCATGGAATCTTATAAATCTTATGTAAGCTATGGATACTCTCCCTGGAAAAGCTCAAGCACACTAAACACACAATTTAGGACAGTCCCTCTCCTCTCCACATATATGGCCCATCCATGGATTCCAACGTCAAAACTAGATGCCCTCTTTTTTCTAACCATCCTCACTTCCCTTAAGAACTTTAGGCTGGAACAGAAATTCAGTCACCTCCAAAATCCTTTGTAGAGGAGAAAAAGAAAAATTTTTTTAAAGAGAGAAAGAACTTAAAAGAGAGAAAGTTTCTTTATGATGGCCATATACTTTCTGAGAAGAAAAATGGAAAGCAGAAGGTAGCTCAAATGAGCTGAAATAAATAATGAAAGCCCAAGGATTCATAAATTGATGCATACTGCACTGCAGTTGTGTGAAACCGATATGAGATCAAAGCTTAGCAAAATTTTGATGAATTCTCCTTGCTTTCAGCCTATGTAATGCCTATCCCATCTACATGAGGCAAGATACAGTCTGGAGGAAAAACAACCTGGGACCAGGGGAACTGGGGTGCTAGTATTAACACCACCTCTGTCCACTGAATATGTGATTTTAGGAAAGAGGTAACGTAACTCTATCAGTGTGAGATTTTTAAATTAACACTAAATGATTTCCAAAGTTTGTTTCAATTCCAACAGTTCATCAGACATGATTCATTAAAAATCTCTAAGGTAGTAAGAATTAAAATCTTTTCTTAAAGGGCCCAATAGTAAATATTTTAGGCTATGGGCCATATAGTCTTTGTGGTAAGTACTCAGTTCTGCTGTTATAAAGCAAAAGGAGACATAAACAACACGTAAGCAAATGAGCATTCCTGGCTTCTAGTAAAATTTTACTTATGAAAACCAAACTAAATTTAATATAATTTTCATATGTTACGAAGTATTTTTCTTTTGTTTTTTTCCCCAAGCATTTAAAATGTAAAATTTATTCTTAGTTTGCAGGTCATACAAGCTGAGATTAAGCCTACAGGCCATATAGTTTGCCAACCCTTGGTCTGTAACAACAGGTGAATATTGTGATCTGGAAAGTCATGGTGGTAATTCTGGGTGGCCTTGGAAGGTCAGTAATTTGGCTTCAACTACTGACAATAGTCGTTGAGGATATTTTTGTTTACTTGGTTTTTCAATTAGCAAAATTGAGAATTAGAAAAATTAGTCATTTTTGAGCCTCAGCCAATAATAATTACTTCATTTTTTGCTACATTTTCACACCTATAGAAATGCTAATAATCGCACAAGAAGTTGTATACAAAAAGTTCAGGGCTTACTGGCAGAAAGTTTTAATAGCCATAAAATGAGCAACAAAACTTTACATCTTCTCTTGAAATCATTCCATGCACTTGGTAACCCTAGTGACCTCTTTGTATTCTTCCCCTCTATTGGGCAGCATAATGAGTGATTTTATGCATTTGAGGAGGAGGAAATGAAACACTGATTTTTGTTATTGTTGCTTTGACTTTTTTGTTTAAGAGACGAGAAAATAAGTTAACAAAATGACATGCATTCATATAGGGCACCTATGTGCATTCTACAAGTATGAGGAATACATATACCATAGAGATGTGGAGCAATGTGTAGAGGTGCTGTAGAACACAGCATAGAAAAGACATTTTTTTTTTTTTTGAGATGGAGTCTCACTCTGTTGCCCAGGCTAGAGTGCAGTGGCTCCATCTTGGCTCACTGCAACTCTGCTTCCTGGATTCAAACGATTCGCCTGTCTTGGCCTCCCCAGTAGCTGGGAATACCACCATGCCTGGCTAATTTTTGTATTTTTAGTAGAGACAGGGTTTCACCATATTGGCCAGGCTGGTATTGAACTCCTGACCTCAGGTGATCCACCTGCCTCGGCCTCCCAAAGTGCTGGGATTACAGGCGTCAGCCACCACACCTGGCCAGGGATGACAATTTTTTAAAAAAGAAAGATTAAGGCCGGGTGCGGTGGCTCACGCCTGTAATCCCAGCACTTTGGGAGGCCGAGGTGGGCGGATCACAAGGTTAGGAGATTGAGACCATCCTGGCCAACATGGTGAAACCCCGTCTCTACTAAAAATACAAAAATTAGCTGGACGTGGTGGTGAGCGCCTGTAATCCCAGCTACTCGGGAGGCTGAGGCAGAAGAATTGCTTGAACCCAGGAGGCGGAGGTTGCAGTGAGCTGAGATTGTGCCACTGCACTCCAGTCTGGCGCCTGGTGACGGAGTGAGACTCTGTCTCCAAAAAAACAAAAAAAAAGAAAGATTAGATAATCAAATAATCAGTCTTTTTTAGAGTGAGGAACACAATTTTGATTCTGAGACAGCAAAAGATGAAGCACTATGATGACAGCACTTCTCTCAATCTCATTAAGAGGATATGATATCATTTAATTAGAAAACTATTAATAATACCCCTCTCCTAGTTAAGGGGTGCAGTTGGGGAGTATTTGGGAGGTGGGTCCCCTCTTAAGAGACAGAAAACCTAATAATGTTATACCTACTCAGGAAGATGTAAAAAACTTTGGAGTACCTCCTCATTCACGTCCATTCTTTTATTTATTTTTGACATCCAATGACTTCTGAAGTTTTCATTGGCCTCCGACTCCCCAAAGGGTACCATGCTTCTGCTGGTTCAGCACCTCAGAACTTTGGTGTTGTTGGTCTCAGACACCACTTTGCCGTCCACTATCCTGGACGGTCTTTTGGATGGTTTGCATAGAGTTGCTGCTGTCCAGGGCATCACCACAATTCAAGTCCTCCCCATCTTCCAGCCGACGGTGGTAGGTGGCAATCTCAGCCTCCAGCTTGATCTTGCTGTTCAGCAGGGTCTTAGACACCTGGGCCTGGTGCTGCCCCTCTTCCCGGGTCTGTGCCAGCTCTGAAACCAGGTGCAGCGGGACCCCATTGAGCTGCTCCATCTACATGGCATAGTGGGTCTCCACCTCTCTCAGGCTGTTCTCCAAGACGGCCTTCAGATTTCTCACTGAGTCTAGGTTGATCTCCAAGGACTGAACTATACATCTCAGCTCCATAAGCGTCATCTCAACAACTCCTATTTGGGTGGACTGTGTGATGACCACTGTGGTGTGCTCCTCAGTCTTCTGGGACTAGTACTTGTCCAGCTCCTCTTGGTTCTTCTGAGCTGGCTCATCATACTGGGCCAGGAGGTCTGCCATGATCTCTCTGAGGTCCTGAGATTTGGGGGTATTTACCTCCATGGCAAATGCCCAGAGTTGGCAATCAGAGCTTATAAGCCTTTTACTTCTTCCTGTGTTTCTTCTTCATGAAGAGCAGCTCCTCCTTGAGAGCCTCCATCTCTGTCTCCAGCTGTAGCCGAGTGACATTGGTGTCATCAGTGACCTTGTGGTGCCCATGGATGTTGCTCTCCACAGACTGGCACATGGCCAGATCTGTCTTATACTTGATTCTAAAGTCATCAGCAGCAAGACTCTAAAGTCAATCTGCAGAATGATATAAGCATTGTCCACAGACTTTGCAAAGATATGAGCCCCTCGGGTCCTTGATGGTCTTGAAGTAATGCCCCTTGGCTCTGACCTCGAGTCCCTTCTTCTCCAGGTACTCTCAAATTTTGCTCACCAGCCTCTGATTCTTAGTCACCAGAGTCCCCATCCTGTCCAGGTCAGAAGGCCAGGCAGTCATTCAGGCTTTGCATGGTAACCTTCTCATTGTGGATGTCCCCCATTCCTGCCAGATCCCAGGCCATCCCTGCAACCAGGCCTCCAGACCCCAGCCACTCCAGAAGCTGGTGAAATGGGACACTGAGGTCCAGGATCCCAGGCCCCTGAGGCCTGCATAGCCTTTGGCCACGCTGCTGATGGACAGGGCACTGGTTGGAGCACAGGGAGTGGTAGCTCGTGGAGGTGGTAGAGCAAATGGTGAAGCTCATGCTGCCTAAGGAGAAAAGCGAGAGGACAGGATTCAGGTTCTCAAGCCCTGCCCATTCTTAATTTATAACGTAGCCAATCTGATCATTAGAAGTGTAAGGAAGTTAACTCTTCCAATCTCAAACTTTGAACTTTTGACCACTTTCCTCCTAAATATTAATGTCTCAGAGCCATTTCCGACCAGCTTGTCTACACATTACTTGCCATCATTTGTCTCCACATTATTCTCCAGATACTCAGTGCTCATTCTTGCCTTGGCATCTTTGCTCAAACTACTTTCTCTCCCTGGATTCTGTTCTACCTTTCCTGTCCCTACTCATATGCTAGAGCCCAGCATCTGTTCTAGCTCTATTATAAAGACATACACATTAACTTCAGCCAAAACAAAATATCCCCCAAATAATACAAGGGAAGAAGTGCTCTGGAAACTACAAAATGTTCTGCAAATATGAAGTATTATTGTATTTTGGAGAAATTAATTGTACAATAGGGTTATTGTTATATCTTGCTTGAAAGTGTTTCCTAGTTGTTTCATGTGTGGTTGGCTAACACTACAAAACTGCAGGCCATTATGACAGGAGTCCCATCTCATTTCTTGTATATCCTCAGAGTTCCTAACAGCACGTAGATGCAGTCAACACTCAATTCCAATAAAATGAATTCATCAAAATAAAGGATGTCTTAGCCACAGAGCTCCTCACTGGGCCAAGTAATGTTAAGTTGCTCAACACATAAGAAATCACTGGTTAGTTTATGTGACTGCAAATGAAGCCTTGAAAGTAGAATAAATTTGAGATGGGCAGTTGATGAAATTCAAGCACCTTCTTTTTGGTTCATAAAGCTGTGATTCAGAATTCCTTAAATCAGAGATTCAGTGCTCTAGGAGAGACTAGATTGCTTCATGATATTTCTGAATTTTGTTTCAAGCCAAAGATTCAAACGGTACAGGTCTCCAATTTGGTATTGTTTTGATTATTGTTTGTTTTCCCTTCCTGATTTAGTGGTGGAGCATGCAGCCTCTGGTCCTACTTCCTTTGGTTGTCCTGACTGATGCATCTTTCAGTCTAACAAGCCATAATCTCAGAGCAAAGTCATGGCAAGCTTTAGCAGGCAGTTAGGTAGCAGCAGTCAGCCAACAGCCTGGGCCAGCTCCACTTTCAGTAGCCTGGCGGCAGAGAGTTTTCTTGATGGACCCCGGGCCGCTTCCCCAGACTGTCCCATGGGTAGAATGATCCTTGCCTCAGTCTGCTTCGCAAGGTTAATGGAAGAATTAAATGTCAAATAAAATACGGTGAGATAAAGATGAATGAAGTGTGCCGTTATTACAACTGGTGCTTTGTCCTCAGTTCCCTCCAGGAGGGTTGTTGGGGACACTTAATGACAGAGCCTGAGCTGACTTGTCCCCAACATCTTGCGCCCCACTCGAGCCAGTGGGTTTGGGAGTGAGGCGTTCATGAGACCCCGGCACAGGCATTAATGTCGAGATCGTGCAGCTCTCCGGACTTCAAGATCTGGGCTGCTCGAACCCGCTGCTTCGCTGCCCGGATGCGCAATCTCTATGGTAACAGCGAGGAGACCGGAAAAAGCTTCTCTCTTCCGCCTAACAACCCTCCCTCAGGCTAGACTGACCAATGGCCCAGTGAGTTACGGAGGGATGGTGTGATTGACAGGCGGGGGCGGTGTGCAGCTCTGACCGCCAAGATCTACCGAACTGAAGCTGGTCCAAGGGCCAACAGGCAGCACCAATCGGAGGGCGTAAAGAAGGGTGATAAGCCAACCCACCGCGCTCGGCGTTGCCGGGAGCCGCGCTAGGAGTAAGCTAATGAGGAGGAAGTTGTGTGTTGAAAGAGCGACGCTGATTAGTCAATCTTAAATGACGTTAATGAAAGCCCACTTGTGATTCGCTCTAAGTAAACCAGAGCCCAGTGGGCTGGAACGGGCCGGAATCTGAGGCGTGAGTAGGGCCCCGGGGAGAGTGGGATCCAGGTGAGACGGATCCAGGCGGAGATGAGGAAAGTGGGGTGGCTGCAGAGAAGGGAGAAAGGTGAAGGGTCGGGCTGAGGTGATTGGAAGAAGGCGTGGGCAGACGGCGATGCACGGACCGTCGCAGACCACCCTTACCGCCGATCTGGACCCAAGACTCGGCTAATAAATACTTAATTGGGGGCAGAAAAAGAAGGACTGTTTTATGTTTCATGCTCTTAAGAAAACGAAATGTCAGTGCTTGATTCAGATCTCTTATGACCGAGACCTTAATCCCTCTCCAGCTACTGGGAGGTGGCCAGGTGAACATTCTGAAGACGAGACGTGGGGGGCATTGTTTTCCTGTCTCCTGTTTGAATCAGCAAAAGGGTGGTGGAGAAGCTTAGAGTTCAAGTGGGGTGCTCCCAGCCTGCAGTGCTGTGAGATGCAGACAGCGGATAGACCGAGGCTCTGCAGTGCTTCCAACCCACAACACCGTCCAGGAGAGGGATGCAAGGACGAGACCTGGGTTTACTGATCCGCCTTTTCTATCAACGTGTTAAGAGCAGATGCTACATCGGTGGCATTTTGGGAGCTTGACAACTTGATTTTTTTTTTCTCCAGGCTTGTATTTTACCTAATTACAAAGGTAAAGGTGTTATTCTAATACTTTAAAATTCAAAAGATAGTGAAGTGTTTAAAGTAGAAACAAAATTGTACAAGTTCCAAGTTATTTTTGAAGGTTTGGGAAACAGCTATAAAGCAAAGTGAAAAGGACTCTTCCAGAAGAGCACTTCACTCCTGTAACCCACTGTTTAGTGTTGCTTTGAAGGGCTTGAGTCAGTGTAAAATCGGGGGCTGGGTGAGCTGTCTCCCACCAGTAGCAGCACTTAGGCCACATTACCCTCTGAGGAATCAGCATTTGTCTTAGATAGTAAGTCATCTTTTAAGTCATCTTATAATGGCCGTTAGTATTCTCACTAATGATGATCAGCCTGGTGGTGAGTACTGTATTTTTAATCCATTAGGTTACCTGTGCAGAGGTCAATCAATTTATTCCTGTTTTCTCTGACAGCTGAATGAAAGGGTATGTAGAAACAACCGTTAAATGAACACACACGACTAAAAAATTTTGAATAGACTCTTTCCAGAGAAAAACATCACAGCACTGAGCACAAAGGGAAAAAAAATTGACCCTGTAGTTGCTCTCGTTGTCAGCTGCTGAACTGTTCAAATTTAAATTATTTTTTCCAACTCCAATCTACCTGTTTTAAATGTCACAGATATTAGGTAAATGGACTTACCCTTGAAATCACATTGGCTAAGCCATCACTTCTCAAAGAACGTTTAAAGATGGCATCACCAGTAATAAAAACACTTTTATTTTTATATTTTATTGTATTGTACTCAATAACAATAATTTAGCTATTCCAACATGGAAATTATCAGATATTATTCTCACATTGAAATAAGATAAAAATTACTAGATGTCCTCTCTTCCCCTAGAGCAGCCCTCTGTACTATACCCAGCCCTTCTTTTCTATGCTTAGTAAGAAAATATATAGTTTGCCTGTAAAATTATCAACTCCACTCTTAGAAGACCTTGGGAATGTTTATCTTATTTCTTTAAAGCCATACCATACATAAATCCAATGTCTCATTAACTCTTAGGCTACTATGGGGGATTGAAGGGCAACATTTCTAATGGTTCCAGCCAGCTTCAGCTACCATTTGCCCTCTATTCTGTTAGAGTTGCTCCAAGTCTTCTAGGTTATTTGTGTAATATCCAGGCTAGCATAAATTACATTTAAATAGTTGTTTTCTTAAGGGCAGTACCATCAACTTGGTCAACTAAACTAGAAACTTGAGTCATTTCTAATACCTCCCTTGACACAGCTAAGACTAGAGTTCAGACCCTCAACATCTCTTATCTGGAGAACTGCAATAGTTTCCTAACTGGTTACCCATTCATATGCATTCTGCTACTCATTACCTTTCTTTTTCTTTTCTTTCTTTTTTTTTTTTTCTCTGAGACAGAGTCTCACTCTATCGCCCAGGCTGGAGTGCAGTGGCACGATCAAGGCTCACCGTAACCTCTGCCACCTGGGTTCAAGCAATTCTCCTGCCTCAGCCTCCCAAGTAGCTGGGATTACAGGCACCTGCCACTGTTCCTGGCTAATTTTTGTATTTTTAGTAGAGACAGTGTTTCACCATCTTGGTCAGGCTGGTCTTGAACATCTGACCTTGTGATCCACCTGCCTTGGCCTTCCAAAGTGCTGGGATTACAGGCGTGAGCCACCGCACCCTGCCCTTTTTTAAAAATTAAAAAGTATACCCCAAATTTTAAAAACAGAAAATGGTACATCAGGTAGTATGATATCTATGTCCACCAATCGGATTAATATTAACATTTGGCACACCAGCTCAAGTTTTTTTATTTTAAAGGAATAAAACATCACAGATTTAGTTCAGATCCCTTTTATTTCCACTCGCAGCCCCATTCCCTTTCCTTCCTCCTTCTCCAGAGGCAAATAGTCTCCTGAAATTGTCATACATCATTTATGCCCATGTTTTTATACTTCTGATGTATATGTGTACATCAGAAACAATATATATTACTGTTTAGATTGTATTTTAAAAATATAAATAGTGTCATACTATGGATTCCATTTTGCAACTTGTTTTTGTCATTCAACATTGTTTTTGAGATATATTTACAACAATACATATAGATTAATTTCATTCATTTTAAGTGTTCATTATGAATATATAATATTGTATCTGTTTCCTGATTCATGAATATTTAGGTTTTTTTCCTGATCTTTTGCTATTGTAAACAAAGCTGCAATAAACACCTTGTACATGTCTCTTTATGCAAGAGTTTTTCTAGAACAGTGGTTCTCCAAGGAGATATTGCTGCCTGTTTAGGGGTATTTGGAATTTGTGAAGGTATATTTTGTTACTCTTGTGATTGGAGGCACTACTAGGGTTTACAGATCAGGACTGGGGATGCTAGATGTTCTGAAATGCATGGGACAGTCGTCACAATGAAGAAGTGTCCTGTATCCTGTGCAACTTTTGAGTATCCCACAGGATACTCATTTATAATTATCTGAGTCTAGAGCCTAACTCCGGTTTTTGTATAAACATGATGTATTTTTTTGGCATAGTTTAATATAGTAAAATTTCCAGGAATGCAACTCTAATGTAAATCAGGGGAAAATTATACTTATTTGTGGTTTGGAACTTTAACAAGAGTTGTTCATCACTCTAGCAAATCATGTAACTGAAGGCAGCACAGCTCGTGGTATTTGAGTTGCCAGAACAACACACCTGCATAGTCTGCATTTGAAGCTTTTGCGTTCGTGGTGATTCTAAGTTTAGGTGCAAGCATCTGACTACTGTACTTCATTATGTATTCTAGTGTAGTCAGCCTGAACATTTGTATATTTAAACATATGCTATTTCATTATGAATTGCTTTCCATTTAAAATCGACTTCTGTATATTATATAGAGACCGAGTTTTATTATTTTCCTGTTGCAGAATCATTTGTCCCAACACCATCTATGAAATTCTTTACCCACTGAATCATAAAGCCAACTCTGTCCTGTAAAAAGTTCTCACAAATTCATGTATCTCTTTCTGGGTTCTCGATTTTATGCCACTGGGCCATGTGTCTTTGTGCCACTATCACACTGTTTTAATTACTTTGGTTTTTTAATATGTCTTGCGGCAGTTGGTAACAAGAAAGGCAAGTTGCCATCCTAGTTCTCAAAATTGTTTTGGCTATTCTTGGGTTTTTGCTCTTCCATATGAATTTAGGATCCGTTTTCAAGTTCCACAAAAAATTGTTTTTAGACTTTGGTTAGAATTGCATTGAATTTATAGGTTAAGGAAAATTAAAATTTTGTAGTTGAACCATCGCATCCAGGAACACACGTTATTTCTCTCTTCAGGTCTGCTTTATTTCTCTATTCAGGTCTCTTTCTCTCTCTCTCTCTTGTTTTTTTTGTCTTTGAATAAAGTTTTATGATTTTAGCTACACAAATCTTACTCACCTTTTGTTATGCTTCTTCATGCTAACACAGATATACATAGCCACATCTTTTATGAAAGTTTTGAATATATTCGGAAGTATAGAAAATAGAATAGCAAACATCTACACACTCATCACCCAGCTTCAACAACTAGCTCATGACCACTCTTGTTTCCTGTCACCCCCTTCACCTTCTCTCCCCCAGATAATATAAAGCTTCTAAGAAACCCTTTTCTGTTATCTGTAATGTGTTATTTGTGTGTATGTATATGTCTTTATGATAAAGAGTCTTTTAACAATATAATACCATCTTAAAAAATTTTTTTTTGCTGAAAATACAAACAGTAATTTCCTAATATTATATATTCTTCAGATTTCCCCAATTATTTCATGAAAGGTTTTTACAATGTTTTGTTTGAATCAGGACCAAAAATGGGTCCATTTACTACACTTGGCTGATACATCTCTTAATATTATTTCTGTAAACTTTTTAGTGAAGCGTAAAGCACATACAGAAAAAGTATATAAATCCTAAGTGCATGGTTAGATACAACATCACTGTATGAACAAAGCCAGGTGACCAAAACCCAGATCAAGAAACAGAATTTTATCAGCATCTCCCTGAACCCCCTACAGTTGCTGTGTTTCACAAGCCAACCATACTTCTGACCTCTAGCCCTTAAAATTAGTTTGACCTGTTTTTGAACATTATTTAAATGGAATCATATAATATGAACTCTTTGCCTCTAGTTTTTGCACTCAATATTTGTGAAATTCATCCACATTGTTGAGTCTAGTTGAGTGTGTTCTTTCTCATTGCTTTATATTATTCTCATTGCTTTATACTACCTAATGCTTTTTACACTGTATGAATGAATAGATTGTAAATACTATATCCACTCTATTGGTAGATATTTGGATTGTTTGAGGTTTTAGCTATTTCAAGTAGGGCTGTGATGTCTTTTGGTGAACTTATGTGTGCATTTCTGTTGTGAATACAACTAAGAATAGAAGAGCTGGATGTAGGGTGCATTTATAGTCAGCTTTATTAGACACTACCAATAGCCTGCAAAGTAGTGGTTAACAAACTATGGCCCTCGCCAGCAGTGTATGAGGATTCCAGTTACTCCACATCTTTGTTAACACTTGGTGTTGTCTGTCATTTTCATGTTAGCCATTCTGGTGGGTATATGAAGGTACTGAATTTTGGTTTTCATTTGCAATTTCCTAATGACTAATTAAAGTTGAGCACCTTTTTACACATTTATTCTCATTCAGATATCCTCTTTCTCAAGTGTTTATTCTTATTTTTTATCTGCTTGATCTAACAGTTTCTGAGATATATATTTAAAAAATCTCCCACTAAATTAATGGTTTTATCCATTTATTATAGTACTCCTGTCTGTTTTGGCTTTATGTATTTGGAAGTTTTGTTGTTGGGTTCACATTTGTTTCAAGTTGTATCTTTTTACTGAATTGTTCCTTTTTGTGAGTTTTCTTATTAATATTTTTCAGAGCTTTACATCTATTTTGCTTAGGATCCATTTTCAAGTTCCACAAAAAACTGTTTTTAGACTGGTTAGAATTGCATTGAATATATAGGTTAAGGAAAGCAAATCCACAAAAATATTAGTATATTGCTTCAGTAGCTTATATTTTATTTTGTTTCACTTATTTTTTTTCCAACCATGGCTAAAATAAATAAATAAATACAATTTTCTGTAACCATTTTTAAGGGTCCAGTTCAGCAGTGTTAAGTATATTCACAGTGATGTGAAACATCTCCAGAATATTTTCATCTTGCAAAACTGAAATTCTATACTCATTGACCATCTCCTTATTCCCTCCTTCCCTGGTTTTTGTCTTGTTAATATTTGCCTTGCATGCCTTTCTCAATCTCTTTATTTTCAGCCTCTCATTATGCTTTCTGCAGAGGTTTTGTACAGAGCTATTTTAAAAAAGAAAAATCTAAGAGAATTTCTTTTAGTAGTCAAATATAATGTTTCCATGTACTATGATTACTGTTGTATTTGGATTTATTTTTACAATCTTATTTTGTATTTTCCATTTTCCTTACATATTCTTTGTTCTGCCACCTACCACATTATCCCTTACCCTTGCCCCACTTTCTGTTTTCTTTATTTTGTTTTTACTTTACTAGTATGGAAGTTATTTGTTCTATTTCTGTTGCTTGCTGTTTACTTATTTTTTTTTAACATGAGTGCTTACCTTAAAAAACATATACTTACTCCAAAACAAAATAACTGTAGAATGCTTTAACTTTGAACTACGTTTTTCCATCTACCATATAACTGTTGAGTAATATTTTAGTTATTTCTTATTTTTAACCCCTCAAAAATTGTCATTATTACAGAAATCTTTACCGTCAATACTTCTTAGTATTTTTCTCACCATTCTTCCTCCATCTCATACCTCCTCTCGTGGTTCATTTTCCTTCTTGCTGAAGTATGTCTCTGAGTAGCTCTTTCACTGAGGATCCATGAGAAGTGAACTCTGTTTCACCCTCGGTATGTCTGAAAACATCTTTATTTTACACTTACTCTTGAGGGAGTCTCACATGCCAGCCTGTGGTTTTCATTTTTGTCTCTGCTGGGATCCAATGGGTTCTCACTTTTAGTCTAGTTTTCATGAGAATCTTTCTATTTAGGATTTTTGTACCACATTGGTAGTATTGAATCTCACACAAGCATATGACATGGGGGTGGGGAGGATTCAGATTTCTCTTGGGCTGTTGTGTTTTGACTTGTGGCCTGAAGCATCCAGCCAGCATTCTTCCAACTAAGTCAGTAGCAAATTTTTTAGACCCTATTTCAAAAACTGGTCAGCACTATGAGGGCCCAGCTTTCTGCATTGTTCTCATTTCTAGTTCTTTGCTGTCGTGGGCTTGAGACCTTATCTGCCCTGAAGAGAATCACCCCAAAGGTCTGTATCAGACACCAGCACCCCCATAGACTTTTAGGCTCAGCTCAGGCCTTCAGTTACATTTTTAATAGCACTTAACAATTTTCCTTTATTGCTTTCGAGCTCTGCTGTGTACTAAATTCTTCTTGTTCTACTTTACTGAACATTTCTGTGTTTGCTATTGTATGAGGCACTTCCTTTGTTAACTTCCATCCAGCATATTGACCAAAGATTACAGTCATCTTTGTAAAACTCCATGTGATCCTTTCACTCCCTCACCTGATTTTTGTGCATTTGTTAGCACTGTGTCATTTATTCATCCCATAGATTCTGTGCTAAGAACTGGGGTTACCACAGTGAGAGATATCAGGTCTCTGCCTTCATGAAGTTTACTACTCTAGATGGAGAGACAGAAAATAAACTTGTAAACAAGTAAATAAAAATGTAACTACAGTTTTGTGATGCTCTGAAGGAAATAGAGTGATAGAGAGTCAGTGTTTGAGGGGTTACTTTAGAGAAGACACTCAGGGAAGACCTCACTGAGGAGTGACATTTAAGCAGAAATCAGAAGGCTGAGGAAAGCCACTCCTTCAAATAGTAGCAGGCGTGGTTGGGGTAGAGGGTTAGTTCCAGGCAGTGGAAACAGCAAGTATGAAGACTCAGAGATGGGGAAACCCTGGGCATGTTAGATTGACCAAGATGACACCCATGTGGCTCTAATGAGGGGAGACTGTTTCCCAGAGAAGTTAGGCATGCTGGTGAGCCCCAGGTCCCATCTCCCCTCACTCTGTCATCTTTTCATGCTGAGTCTTTCCTAAATGTGCGTGTACAGAGTACTTCCTTCATAAAGCTCTTCTCACTATTGGAGTTCTCACTGCACCACACTTTTACCATTAGACAGAATGTAATGTGGCCAGTTGTTTTCAGGACAATGTTCTCCAGTAGACCATGAGCTTCTGTCAGAAGATATCTTATTCACCTTTGGTGTCCCCAGCTTATAGCACAGTGCTGTATATGGCAGGCACATCATAAATGTTGATTCAATAAATGTATTTTTTTAAGCAGTTCCTGCTTACACTCTCCTTTCCAATAACTTTATAGCTTCTCATAGCTAATATTTTCATGGTATTTAAACCATGAGGGTAAAGAAAATCAGCAACCTAGAGGAATGTGTTTGCTTAAGACTTGTCTCCAATGCTGAAAAGGAAAACCAGGGAGGTAGTGTAATGTGCTGTTATTCTGCTCTGAGTTGAATGGTGGTCCCAAAAAATATATGTTCACATCCTCACCCCTAGAATCTGTGACTGTGACCTTGTTTGACAGAAGGGTCTTTGCAGATTTATTTAAGCATCTCAAGTTAATACTAGATTATTTGTACAGACCCTAAATCCAATGACAAGTACTCTTATAAGAGACAGAAAAGGCAAAGACAGACACAGGGGAATGCCATGGGAAGATGGAGGCAGAGACTGGAGTTGTGAGTTAAAAGCCAATGAGCAGTGCCTGGAACCACCAGAAGCTGGAAGAGGCAGGGAAGGATTCTCCTCTACAGCAGCTGTCCCCAACATTTTTGGCACCAGGGACTGGTTTCATGGAAGCAGTTTCACACAGGGAAATGCAGGGGGATGGTTTTGGGATGAAACTGTTCACCTCAGATCTTCAGGCATTAGATTCTCATAAGGAGCATGCAACCTAGATCCTTTGCATGTGCAGTTCACAATAGGTTTCATGCTCCTATGAGAATCTAATGCCACCACTGATATGACAGGAGGCGGAGCTCAGGTGGTAATGCTGGCTTGCCTGCTGCTCACCTCCTGCTGTGAGACCCAGTTCCTAACAGGTCATGGACCATGCCGGTCCATGGCTCAGGGGTTGGGAACCCTTGCCCTAGAGCCTTTGGAGGGAGTACAACCCTCCTGACACCTTTATTTTGGATTTCTGGCTTCTAGAACTGTGAGAGAACATGTTTTGAGCTGCTAATTAGGAAACTAATACATACCCCATGCTTATTTCTCACTTACCCATTCTGTAACATGGATATAGTAATACCTCTCTCAGAAGCTTAGCACCAGGACTAAATGAGGTATGTTTGTATGGTACTTAGCACATAGTAGATGTTCAAAAATAGTGATGGCTGTTCCTCTTCTCTAAGGACTAAGGGTTTTCTTCTTGAATAAGAACTCAACAAGAGAGTGGGGATTATCTGCGATTGATTGCTTGGTGAGTCAAAGCTCACACCATGGATTTAACTTGAGAGCTTCAATTTCTGCTTTGGCCCTGAAGCTCCCATTCCTTGGTGTCTTCTAGCAGTTCTTAAGGTTTTATATCAAGAGAGGGTTCAGCTTTCTCCCATGAGCCGGGGGAAGAAGTCAAAGTAGAGCTCACATACCAAATTTGAAGGGAAACACTCAGAAAAAACTTCCAAGTGCACAGCAGAAATCACCCTTTTGGTCCCCGCCAAAGAGAAAGGCTTTGGGTTCTAAATTTCTAGTTCCATTAAGGGACTCTGGGACTAGACATTTTTGAAAATTAACGACCTGTACTGAGTAATCCTCCTAACACACTGATCGTCAAAAAATTCCCTGTTATGAGTTTAGGCTTTCTCTGAATGCCTTCATGGGAGTGTGCGGCAGGAAGACTACACTGGAGTGCTGAGGACACTTGATCGTGCGGCGTGCAGGGGGAGCCGCCGCTGCCTCTCCGCAGGATGACTGGCACTGTGCTTGGAGTCGGTGCGGGCGTCTTCATCTTAGCCCTGCTCTGGGTGTCAGTGCTGCTGCTGTGTGTGCTGCTGTCCAGAGCCTCCGGGGCAGCTAGGTAAGGCATTCCTTCCAGCTGAGAGTCCTAGGTAAAGCAATTAGAGGCAAAATTGCTGATGCTCATTAAACATTTAGAATTTAAGAGATCAGTTTATAATTACTGGCAGTTTGAATGAGTTGCATTTTAACCTCTTTTTATAAGCACAAATTGTGTTATTTATGCTCTGAAGCAGAGATGGGAGGAGAAGGAAGTAGTGTTCTTGAGTTCTAACTGTGGAGGAGATGGGGGACACAAGAGATGACAAGAAATTTTGCTTTCACTGCTTATTGAATTTCTGGAGGTTGTACACATGTGTTTCGGAATTGTTCAGATTTATGGCAGATGCTTCGTCTAGTCCCCAAGGCTCTAGCCCTGGACCCAGGAAAACTAAAGCAGCATTTGATGAGTTGGGCCTGCTTCCTTTATCAGGTGTTGCCTTCAGAACAGGGTTAGGCCATGAACCGACTCTGAAAACACTGTAGAGTTGCCTCTGGCAAGGTAGTGTTAGCATGAAGCAGAGAGTTGTAGAATTTTCTGTTGTAGAAGTATTCTGTTCTAAAAACAACAGAAGTGGAAAGGGAGAGGGGATGCTTTGGTTTTTCTTGATTATGCCTTTGGGCAGAAGTAAAAATAAAAACTACAAATTCTCATTCTTATGAAATGGGAATTACCAAGAATAAGCATGAATGCACCCAGATGGTACCTGTCTAAGAAGAAGGACTTTGGGATGAAGAGGTTGTGGGCAGCAGATCTCTGAGCATTGTTAAGGGACTGAAACATAGAATATTGGCCCCAAGAAAGAGACTGTCCAGACCTAACTGATCAGAGAAGAAACTGTAAACAGTGCTTTTAATAATTTGTCTTTTTGACCCCAGGTTCTCTGTCATTTTTTTATTCTTTGGTGCTGTGATCATCACATCAGTTCTGTTGCTTTTCCCGCGAGCTGATGAGTTCCCAGCCCCAGAGGTGGAAGTTAAGGTAAAGCTGTTGGTTTTGTTTTGCTTCCTGAGCTGTAACTCTTATTTCTCTTGGTCTGCACGTCCGCTCCGCCCTCGATGCTCCCTGACATCGGGTTGCCTGAGATGTCAGAATGGTAAAGTTCAACCAATGATGGGGAAAGTTCAGAGGGAGTTTTAAGTTACTCTGCCCCTTCACTGAGGAAAAGAATCTAACTCTGAATTCCTCTGCAACCCCACCAGGCGGTTATTTGCCTGATTTGGTCTCAACTCCAGTTTGCATCAAGTTGAAAACAGCCTGTTGGAAAGCCCCCTCATACCATGGGGATGGAGAAAGAGAAAATGAAGTAGGGATAGTCACAGGCCTGCGCTTGAGATGGAAGTGTTCCCATTTCTGGCAGCCTGGGCTCCTCACCTCAGATCCTGGGCTGAAATTGATGCAGTGCCCTGAGGGTGCTGAGGGACATGTGCTAGAATTTTCCTAACAGTTTTCTGGGAGTTCTTTGGTCCTCATGCCTGGGACCATACCTGCCAGCACCCAGAATTTAAAAATTCTTTAAATGAATTTTTATTATCTCTCTCCTAGTCCTTCTCTGGAGTTGTGGTTCATTCCTGATTTGGGGCTCCAGCTTTACCATGCATGGCTGGTCTCAGACCCATGGGATCTTGGCAATGGCATTGACCTCTTCTGTCCCATTACTCCTCACAGCTTTCCTCTCAACCTTCATTTCAATGTTTTAAGTAATGATCACGAAAATAGCTAACATTCTTTAAGGGATTTCTATGTGCCAGGTCCTGTGCCAAACACCTTGTTTGCACTGTCTCATTTAGACCTCAGGACAGCCCTAAGTAGTACGACGTAGGTGCCATTATTATCCGCATTTTATAATAAGAATACTGAATCTGTAAGAGGTTAAGGTAACTTGGCCAAGGTCACATAGCAAAAGGCAGAGCAAGAATTCAAGCTGAGGTCCGTCTTCAAAACCATCATTGTTCAGAACCTAATAGAATATCCGGGGCCGTCCCAGAGAGCTCGTGGGTTAGCATTTTGACACTAGCCAACAACAGTACACAAGGTTATACATGTAACTTTTGAACTAAAATCGACACTCTAGGATTAACCATGGAAAGAGGAAGGGAATTCGTTCTGAAAATTCCAAGGGAAATAGTACTTACCAAACAGACTTAAGAAACTGTTTCCAAGGACGCCAGTTTGTTGTCAGCATTTGGAAAACACTCTGGAGGTGTGAGTACCACATGTGTGAGCCAGGGGTAAATTCCCGCCTCATTTTCCTTGTCTTTTAAGGGGGAGAGTGATGTCGGCTGCCACATTTCTGGATGCTGCAGATGTAAACACTGGGAGAAGGGCAGAGAGCAAACACATTTTTAAAACCAATCCCTCGATCCTCTGCCATACGAGTTTCAGACCCAGGAGAGAAGAATGGGGTTTGAGCAAAATACGTTTGTCAGCATGGCCAGCGGAATTGGAGTTCTCATTTTCAGGTTTTGAGAGCTGGCCTCTGCAGCAGCCTGGCTCAGTGCTGTATCAATAATACATGGCCTGGGCCTTCTGCACCCAAGGCCTGCTAATTGGCTAATTAAAAAGTGAAACGTGTCGTACGAGCAAACATGTGGCCCGCAAGAGACTTGTTCAGTACTGGAGCCAAGGTCAAAGTTATGTTAAAGCTGTTTTATCAAACTGACCTTTGTTGTAAGTTGACTGTTGGGGTGATCTCTGGAGCAGCTGAGGTGTCTTTGGATCTCAGTGATCCTACCAGGGCTCAGGTCTAATAGGTGCTTTGCATATGGCTGCTGTATTAGTTTTCTATTGCTGCTGTAACAAATTACTGCGAACTTATGGCTCACAACACAGATTTATAGCTTATAATTCTGTAGGTTAGAGTCCAAAATCAGTCTCATTGGGCCAAAAGCAAGGGGTTGGCAGAGCTGCATTCTTTCTGGAGGTTCTAGGGGAGAATCCATTTCCTTATCCTTTCTAGCTTCTAGAGGCTGCTCATATTCCTTGGCTCACGGCCCCCTTTCTCCATCTTCAGAGCCAGCGACGTCACACCTCACTGACCACTTTAGTTCTCATCTCTCTTACTCTGACCTTCTCTTCCACTTCCCTATTCAGCTCAGAAGGATACTTGTGATTACACTGGGTCCACCTGGATTGGATAATCTAGGCTAATCCTATTTTAAGGACAGCTGATTGGCAATCTTAATTCTCCTTTAACATATAATCTAACATATTCACAATTTCTGGAGATTAGGATGTGGCTATCTTTGGGCCATTATTCTGCCTGCCACAACTGCCTTTCAGGTGTTTTGGATTCTCTCCTAGGTACTGGGATTTCAAAGCTTCTGTGAAGTCAGTCAGCCACCTGGTTTGTGTTATTGCTCTAATAGGTCTATAGATTAAATTGCTTTTTCCTGCCCAAATTTAAGCACCAACATTTGGATCTAGGGAGAGTGGAGCTCTGGCAGGGGACAGTGGACAACCTATAACACCAGTTATAGGTTTTTGTCAGCAAAGACCAACATCTTTGGGGCCTCAAGTGTAAGGCCAAGCAGCCCACTGATTTGGGGCAAGTTACCTATCCTCTTAGTGTTTTAGTATCTCAGGTAAATGGCCATTTGCCCTGCCCCTTGGCATGGGACTCTTCTGCTGATAGCTTTAAAGAGTTACCTTTAATTTTGAAAATGAACTCTCCTGAAATGACAATGGATTGATGATTTTAGGGGTTGGGTCCTAGACATGGGGGGTTATCATACGATTATATTTTTATGTATGTTTAAAATTCTCTGTAATAAAATGTGTTTTAACAACAACAAAAATGAGCCTTTCTAGGACCAAGCAAAAGCTTCTCATTAACTCTTTCAGATAGTGGATTTCAGAATATAATTCATCCAGGGACTTCAAAGTGTTTACCAACCTCCTAAATTGAGCCGTTTGTTCCCTGTACCGCATTAATCCCTTCTTGACCTGTGTCTCCTGCTCAGGGAGCTGAGGAAAAGATTCTTTTTTATCCATGTGAAGAGGAGACTCAGGGCAGGATGTTTTTGGGAGTTATAAACATGAACAAACTCTTGGCCCATTCACCACAGAGTTCAGATTAACCCAGCCAGAGTGCCTAAGTGGTAGTAATTTCATTCTGATGTTTTCTTTCTCCAGATTGTGGATGACTTTTTCATTGGCCGCTATGTCCTGCTGGCTTTCCTTAGCGCCATCTTCCTTGGAGGCCTCTTCTTGGTTTTAATCCATCATATTCTGGAGCCCATCTATGCCAAACCACTGCGCTCCTACTGAACACTCTTCAGGAAAATGAAAACCTGTTCTCTTCTTCATTGTGATGACACTGATGAGCAGAAAGTCACTATTCAGAGCCTTTGTTTTGACAGCCCTCACGCCTTAAGATTAGAGGAGTATCCGTCCATCACTAAGACAAATCTCTTGAGTCCTGGCTTCCAGAAACAGAATTGCCAAATTGTCTCGGTGGGGCTAGATTCTCACCAGCTTACGAAGGATATTGCTATCATTTTAGTACCTGTACCTTAGGATTTCCGACTGTTTTGAAAGGGAAATAGTAATGATGATCTGCTTAGAGTGGATTTCTAGCCAAGTCCTTAGTAAGTGGATTTTGGGGAAAAGACCACATTGGCTTCTGGTTCTTTTTGATAATATATAAAATTCTTCATTATGAGGTTGCAGTCATTTGCAAAGGAGAGGCACTCAAATTCAAAAGGTTATTTTAATGCGATAATTTGGAAGACTTGCTCAAATGTTGGTCATTGACCACTCTGTGCATATATTTCTGCAGAGCTCTATAAAGGCAATGAGTATCACTTCCCTCTGCTCTAATAAAGAATAAACAATAGCTGAAAGGCTGACTTTCACTTTGAACTTTTGGCCACAGCTTTTTGAATCAAGTATCTTTAGGTTTCCTTGGGATTAGAGGAAAGGTATGGAAATATCTTTTTCTTTTGTTTGTTTTTTTGTCTTGCTGTGTATCTGCAGGGTTTTTTTCTTTCATGATGTGGTGGGCTCTGTGTGCCTTATTTAATTACCATGAGTTCATTTTTGGGGGTCTTCTCTTTTCATCTTTATAGCCCTTTCTCCAAAGCTAGTGAGGAAGGTATATTCTCAACATTAGATGTAACTCTATACCTGTCTGATCTCCCAGACCATGTGAAATTTGCATTAAATGGAGGGGCTCTGGTTAGGTTCCACTGGAAATCTGATCCTGACTCTCTAGAGCCATTTGAAAAAGAGTCTTCTGTCTTAAAATTAAGAACCAAGAAAACAAGCTGGAAAGAGAACACTGATGGAGTACATGCTCTAAGCTAGTAGCACACTAATTTCTTTGGCGTTTAGTTTATTTAATTTTTACAACAGTCTCATATTTATCATCCCCACTTTAAAGTAGAAAAAAACTGAAGCTTCAAGAGATTGACTTGCCCAAGCTTCACCTAACAGCCAGTTCGCAAACCCAGGTGTGGCAGCCCCCAGGGCTTGCCTCGGAAAGAAAATACACTAGGCTTAGTGGAACTCTGATTGACAGCCTGAGGTAAGTGAAGGCCCCTGCTCCTTCACTTTCTCTCCTCGATCCTGTTTTCCCGGTAGAGAAGGTACCCAGTCCTGCCACCCCAGAGGCAACTAAGCTCTAAATTCCAAGAGGAGAGAACAGGTAATCATTGACAGTCATGGGCTGGTGAGGGCCAGGTATAGTTAGCCCTACATTGAACAGTCTCCTTTATCTTATTTTGGAAAAACTTCGCCGATAAGGCTTTATACAGAAAGCTTCAAAGGAAATAGTTTCCTAATCTGGCCTAGGGCACACAGGGAAGAAAAGAAGAAACATCTTCTAAACAGATTGAGGGAAAGAAAAAAGAATGCATGCATCTTAAGGGAAGTGAGACAAGTTGGGGCCCTCATGGTATTGTGCTTCTCCGTGAGTCTCTATCCAGCCCAAGTGGAAGCTTGGCTCCTAACAAACCCAGGGTGCCAGTTGTTACCCTATTCTGAGAGCCTTGCTGAGACAGTAACTCTGGGAAAACTATTATGGGTTCCTGACCATGAATCCATCTTTTTTATTCCCCGCAAAGATTACTCAACTATTCGATCAATGCGTAATAACTGTGAGATTTTGGGTGACTATTTAGATGGGGGAAAGTGTATTAAGGTTGGAAACTAAATTATATCCTTAATACTACTGTTTTCTAATGTTTTTTTTTGTTTTTTGGCATGATGTAAATGACAGGCTTATATGTTAAGGACTGGCTTTAGGCAAAAAAATATACTTTGTGCAAAGTTTATTTCAGCTTGACCTACTGTCTACAGACCCAGAGTCTATAATTACCAGCTGTGGTGAAATGAATGATAGATTTCTTTCTACCTTCATACTCAAAGCAGTTATGTTAAAAAAAAAAAAAAACAAAAAAAACCCTGAGGGGTTGGGATAAGACATAGAAGGCTGAGAGGGCTCAAAATGAATTTCACTGAGAGTTTGGCGTGAGACAACCCTATAGTCAATTTCTGGTATGGCACCCTGTATGCTCGTGGCCTTCTTGGAGACAGGGCTCAGAGGTCATTCCTTAAATACAGACAGAAGTCATCTCAGTGTTCCAGAACGATTCTTTGATCAGTGGCCTTAAAGCATGTTCCTGCCTATACTGTTCCCTATCCAGAGGGGATCCTGTGGCAGACTGGGGATCCCCACTGTTTAGAAGGTGAAGAGGGAGAGTAAATCTGGGTTTCTATATAAGAAAATAGGTCATTTCATAGCTTCTTAAAATTGTATCCTGATAAAAGCTGAATTAGCAGGATACCACCCTATCCCACAATGGATATCACAATAGGTAATTTTTTCATAAGTTCCTTAAATTTTTCACTTATAAAAATGGAAGTAAAGCTAACATTCTTTGTGTACAATGTAAATTTAATGTAAAACTGCATCAGAATTACCATACCAATGTCCAGGCACTAGGGAGTGCATAGCCATTCCTTCACGCATCCTGCCATTCATTCAGCATTTATCATGTGCCTGGAGGGTGGAAAGCACTAGTCCTGGCGGAGTAAGCCCATCAGAGAACTAGGCTGTGAGGTGTCTACACTGTCTTCCTCGCTCCGTCCCAGAAGGAGGGCATCCAATTTATTTTTAAATGTTTTTATTCTAACATAAAGCAATCCATTTCTTGTTCTGTTATTTAACAGAAACTTTTGTATCAACTCCATTTCATGGTCGTTGCAGTTGAGGTGTTTCTGGTTTATTTTTTGCTCAATGTGTAGAGAAACCTGCTGCGATTATTTTACAGATGAGAAACAGGCAGAGAGGACAAGGGATTTAAAAAGTTTCACAGTTAATTAGAAGTGGGGCTCAAACTTGACATCAGGATTCCTAACATCTCATTTCTCAAAGATCACTTTAGGCTTTTAAGCAACTCCTTTTTTTACATTGGTTAATACTATTTCTTAGCTATTTGTACCTTTTTCCTAACACATATCCAAAAAGGTGAAAGTTTTATTAAAGGATTCTAATGATCATTTATAGTACAACTAACAAACATTTGATCATAATTCCTTTGCTTAAACCTTTAAGTATCTAGCTGTTACACAGAAATGAATTTCCAGATGTGAGAATCAGAACCGTATGGAAACAAATCTGGAAAAGTGTTGATTATCCTCATAGGAGCATAAGAACTCAGGATCGGAAGAGATTTTATAGATCATAAAGTTCAACCTTTAATCTCTATTTCCATCCCAATACTTGGAAGTAAGTCTAGGGTTCCACATGTCAAAATTATAATTTTTATTCCATTTAGCAAACATGTGCTAGGCATTTTTCTAAGTGTGTTGTATTATGTCTTCCTCATATTGACCCTATGAAGTAGGTACTCTTAGTATCCCTATTTCACAGATGGGGAACAGGCATAGGCTGGTAGGGTAAACAGGAGTCAGGATCTGAAGTCAGGCAGTTTGCTCTAGAGTCTAAGAGCCTGACTACCTTCTGTTTTAGGGTGTTGCTCCATAAGATGAACACGAAGGAAAAGGAGTGGCAAGGACAGGCAGTGCAAATCCATTTGACAGAAATACCAAGGAAAAGCAGAGCCTGGTGGAAAAACCAGAATCTTAGGAATTGTGGAGTCTGGGAGAAAGCCATGAACAGGCACACAGACCTCAGAGATAGCTTCACCCCTTCAGCCCTGTGTTTCTGGCAGGTCTCTGGTGTTAGACTTTGGTTTTCCCCTTGCTCAGACATACTAAAACAGCTGAGCAACTAGTAGACTAGGTTTTCAAGTTTCAAGAACACTGCAACCTCTCTTATAAGCACCATCCAGCTGGAATGTAGAGACTTGGGCTGGTTTGCAGAGGTACCAATGGCAGAATCAAAGCCACACACCAGGAGTGTTTTGTTTTGTTTTCTGCTTGATCTCTATCTCTAGCAGATCATTGGTGGTGACTGTTAATGCAAAAAAGAAAAAAAAAAATTCTGAGTCCTTACCCCCGACCCTCTTTCTCAGTTTCCTGCCACCAAAGAAATGAGTGCTGGGATCGAAATCAGGCTCACTGCCACAGACAGAATAAGAAAGTGTGTTTTTAATGGTTTTAATGTATCATGCTGGGGATGATACAGCCTGTGCATTTGGCCCAAGTTCTGCCCTTGGAGAACTCTTGGTTGAGGTGGTCACACAGTAGCCCTTATGCCGTGCCTAAGTGCTACAGGCCAGCCCCTTCACTTGTTTGAAGCTTTGGGGAATTTCTTTTGTTTGCCTGTGGTTTTCTTCCTGCCTTTATATTGGTCATGCCCCAGTTTTACACTGGGAATATTATCAATTTCCTATTGCTGTTGTAACAAGTTGCCATAGACTTACTGGTTTCAAACAATTCACGTTTATAGCTCTGGAGGTCAGAAACCAGAAATGAGTTTCAGGGAGTAAAAGAAAGGCTTTGGTGATTCGGGAGAACCCATTTCTTTGCCTTTTCCACCTTCTAGAGGCTGCCCCCTCCCACTGGCTGGTGGACCCTTCTTCCTCAGTCTTCAAGGCCAGCAGAGTAGCATCTGCCAATCCCTGACACCCCTGTGATTCATACGGAGCCCTGTGTGATTCATATGGAGCCCTGCAGTTCCACTGGGTCCACCCTTATCAGTCTTCCCATCTCAAGATCCTTAGTCACATATGCAAAATCTCATTTGCCATGAAAGGTAACATTCACTGGTTCTGGAAATTAGGATGTGGTGGCACACTGTACCTACCACAGAATATAGGGCCCCTTCTCCATCTCTAAGCATGGCCTCCTTCCACCCCCATCTGCCATCCTCCACTCCCACACCTTTAAGTAGGAGGTCTGCTCCTTTGTTGCTTCTTAGGATTCCCAGCAGCAATTCTACCCCCACTCAGACACCCACGGTGTATTGAGTTCCTCCTGCCAGCCTCAGTCTTAGTGGTGGCCTCATGGTGCTAGGACCAACCAAGAGCTGCTTTCCCTTTCTTTGCCTCTTGCCTCCTCCTCTTCCCCCAGCCACCCCACACACATTCACCCAGCCTCCCAGTGGATCTCTAAGGAAGAAACGCAAAGAGTTATTGCTTTTTAATTACAAGTGCTATTGTAGCATCTATAAGGAAGAACATTTTAAGCTTAATTGAGACCAAATGTGAAGTTAAATTAAATGAATAGCTAATTAACGTAATGCTCCTACATTAGCCTGTGTGAGTGCTGAGGCCCAGGGAGAAGGCAGGTACCAGCCCTCTGGTGAACAGGCCATGCCCAGAGCTGCCCAAATGGGGCTGGGAACTTGGGACCTGGGATATGGGTGAAGACAGGCAGATCTCAGGGCCGGGGTTCCCCCAACCTTTGGTATTTTTCCCAACTCCCTACCCACAGCCTAAGTCCTCATTTCTGAGGCCAGACTGAGCCCCCACAATGCCTTTTGCATGTGTCTAGTGCCAAACTTACCTGCTGTTCAGAGCCAATGCCACTTGTTCAGTTTTCAGTCTCTAAGACCTAACATTATAGGAGTTGGATCAGTATTCATGTTCGCTTCCTCCCTCTTCCAATACCCCTTACTACCTTATCAAATGAATTATGCAAGTCCTGAGAATTCTGCCTTCAAAAGGAGGAAGGACTCTTCCCGTTGCCCCTGGAACCACCTCCTGCCAGCCCTGCTCATTCATGGCTGGGCTTAATGAACAGCACAGCTCTCACCTGGAGTCACTGTCTCTGTGTATTTTCCTGTTTATCCCCTAACTAGACAAGCTCTCCAAGGGCAGGGGTGTGCAGAGTATGTTTGTCTCCCTTCATACTAATCCTATGAGGTAGGTAATGTCACCATTTTCCTGATGACAAAACAGGCTTAAAGTTAGCAAGCAGGGCAGCTGGGAAGAGAAGACCTTGAGAGACCCATTCCTCTTCCCCTGCCCTCTGAAGCAGAAAGCAGGCTGAAAGTCTGAAAAGTTAAGAGACTCCTGCTCCTCTCTTCCAGGAAGCAGGATGGAACCACAGCCCACCCTGGGCTCTATGATGGGACTGGGCCACCATCTAGTGGCTAATGTAAGCATAAGCAACACAGCTTCTCCATAAACTGCTCCCTCCTAAGTAATGTTAAAGAGCAGCTTTCCTGAATGCTGAACATAAGGCCACAGAGTATAACTTCTGCCCCTGTGGGCTCTGAGGACTTGGAGGTCCCTGGCTAGAGCTGAAGTGACTGCAGGCAGGAGGAGCCTTCCCTGTTTGTCGCCATTGGCAGCTGTGCAGCCTGCTTTAGAGTGGAAGGGTGTGATTCTGGCTAATCGCCAGCCCACAATGTCCCAGGAAATGCAACGCTTGTATCTTGTGTGGCTCTCTAAGCTCCCAGTTTGCCTGACACATCGTCAGTGTCATGAGCACCCCCGTCTGGAATGCCCACTGTCGTCAGCTTTAACCTACCCACCTGGTGGTCCTGGGACGCCACTTCAGCATCCCACTCACGTGAGCCCCGCTCACTGCTGAGCCAGGCCGCCACAAGGAGGCACACAGGCACACAGGTGAAAGGGAATCTGTATTGGTGCCGATGGGCAGCTTTAGGATCAGATGGAGATGCCAAGAGCTAGCCAGAAGACAACGAGTGATCCAGGACTTTGTGGGGAGGGAGGATGTTGAAAAGTGGAAAAGGGGGGCGGCAGATGGCTCCAAGCGACTGCACCTGCAGCAGCTGCCCGAATGAACCATGCAGTGCCCTCACGTCTTGCCAGTCTTGGCACCGTTGGCACCTGTGCTTAGGGCGTAATTCCTTTTCGTATCCATTGTCTACTCCATTCCTACAGCAGAGCTGGCACACGGTAGGCACTCCTTAGCATTTCATTCTCAAAATAATACACATACTGGAATTTGTAGTCATGCCAACCCCTCTTTCTACTCTCCCAACAGCACTGGCCCCCAGTCATCTTCCACTGAGGACATTCTGGGGCCAGGATCCATCGTGTCTGACATACTGGGGCCAGTGAGGCAAGGGAAGCACTCAGGGCCAGCACGTGCCCAAGAGGGAGTGCCCCCTCAAATGATGTACCCAAGGCAGCTCCCTTGCCTCACCCAAGAGCTGGCCCTGGAGGAACAGCATGATGGGTGGGTAATGGAGTTATCAACAGGACCAAATGGAGAGGGCCCAGCTTGGGGAAATGCATAGAGAAGACTGTTTCATGGATAGAGGGACAAAGAAAGGCGGGGCTCCTTTGATGGAGTGAGGTGCCCACCTATAGATACAGGTGGATTACAGAGATTAAAATTTAACATGGGAAGGAGAGTTGCACATTTTCCAGGCCTTGACCTTGTAGAGGCTTCTGTCTTGGAATCTGAACAAGCAAGAGTCTGAGCATATCCTTCCCTATCAAAATGGAGACATAGCTCAGCCCAGTCCCACCCCTTTTGCTTGCAGCTTCCAGAGCTCAGGCCCTTGAATCTTCTATTTCCTCATGCCTGGCAGTCCCCTTCCCATGGAAAACATTCCTAAGCCCTGGGTCTGGGCTGGGCTGGCTGTTCAATAAAGAGGGTTTGCCTCCCCTCCTTGTGGAAGTTTCGGTGGTTGTGCCCATGGGGAGCACATTGGGGACCCAACTGGGGCCTTCCATGCTGCTCTTCCAATTGCGGCCTCATATTTCTTTATACCTGCATGAAGAGGAGAGAGGGGACGGAAGAGAAAGTGAGGCGACTTCATAAGCTCCTGCCCATCAGGGAGAGGAAAGGCAGGTTCCTAGGTCCCTTCATGATTGCCTTTCATCTCAATTCTCTGTAATTAGGTCTCCCTTTCACCTCTCAGGCACAAAATAGTAAGCCAGATTAATACTTAAAACCTTACAATGTTTATGCCACATTTACGACTTTACAAAGCAACATCACATACCCCACCTTATCTCAGCCTCAGATCAGTTTCACCAGGTATTCAGGGATAAGCACCCCCATTCATACATAAAGATGTGGCAGTTCAGAGAATCTGGGTGCTACGCTCAAGGTCTCATGGAGTGAGTGGAGAAGGCAGGACTGTCCAGGGAATTTTGGACTCCAAGCCCAGTGCTCTGTCTGCTCTGACAAATCACTGCACACCCTACAAATGGGCCTCCCGCAGAGAAGGACCAGCCTGGGACAGCAGTGGCAGTCCAGTGAAAAGCAAACAACCTCAGGCCCAGGTTGAGTGTTAGGCTGTGCCTGAGCTCTGAGCCCCTGTCTCATCTCCAGTGAGAGCTGCTGCGAGGCAAGCTCACACGTCTAAAGCCAGGCACAGAGCAGTTGCTCAGTAAACACTCCTCTCTCTCTGGTGCTCTTCTTCCCCCCCACCCTCAGGCCTGGCTCTGAGGAGCACAGGCACAGGAACTCTGAGTCAAGCAGTCCAGTCCCCTGCTCCCCTCTTCCAGGGTAGGGCAGGATGGGTGCTCTGAATGCTTCCTGCATTGTGTCTTCCTGCTCTTACTTTTTCTTCCTTAAGTGGAAGTGCATCCCCAGATACATGCTGGTTACCATGACCCAGGTGTTCCTCCTCACATTTGCTATCCAGCCCAGGTCCACAGCTCCGGCCAGCTCATTAGCAACCTCCTTGTTAGCACAAGGCTCCTGCTCAGGGTCGCCCAACCATCAGACCACCAGCACCGTGCAGTGTCAGTCACTAACCTACTAGTGCCACCACCACATTCACCACCACCAGACAATAGGCAGAGAGCACACCAGGCCAGCCACCCGTGCTTGATTCACATTTGTTTCAGAGGCTTTGATTGGTAGTTGCTTTTTTCTGCGTGCCAGGCAGAGGGGCCTTCCAGGAAGAGGGGCCAGATGACCTTGGTTTCTGAACTTCAGGAGGCACCTGCACCTCAGGCTTAGTTCAGAGGGAAACTGGTTTCCCTATCTCTGTCCCTCTGTTCCTGGAGGGCATGTCCAAAGTTCTAACAGTGTCCCTCAGGGAAGAGGCTGCCAACCTCTGTGGCATCTCAGACCCCTTGGAAAACACTTCCCAAGCACCTGACTCCGCTGAGGTTGAAAGTCTGTACAGCTAGCCCACAAGAAAAAAGAGAAAGGTGGAGAAAGTCATACCGTAGGACAGAGGATTTGCATGCAGCCCGCCATTCAAATGGCACTTGAGTCACAGACTCAAAGTAAATACTCACAAAAGTCATGGGACTTGAGGAAAATACTATCGCTGGTGGGTTAGGACCATACTAGAGCTATGGAGACACACGGGGACAACAGAGGACAGGTCAGCCAAACAGGGGCTACCCAGGGACTGGCTCAGTGCTCCTCAGGTCTGGGCTGGACAAGCCTCAGCCTGCGTTTGGAGATGCTGAGCACTAGGCTGATTCCCGTGAGAAGTAAGGCTAGCAGGGGGCAGCTTCAGCTCCCTGGAGGACTCACCCACTGCCTCTGCTCAGGGACACTTTCCAGGCCAAGATCTCTTTGTACACTAACCGGCAGAGGAGCTGTGGAGCACAACACACAGAGGGAAGGGAGGGCACCATTAGCACTGAGCACTGAGTGCCCAGCACCAGGTGACCCGCAGATTGTCAGTGGAGAAGGGAGGGACATACTCCCATTTGGCAAGGGGTCACCCAGGGGAGGGAGAGTGCTCTGAGCAGAGGACAGCTGCTCTCATTGTCCCAGAACCCCCAGTGGCCAGTGCTTTGGACCTCAGGGTTCCAGCCTGGCAGGACAGAGCATCCCCCAATATCTATCTGTGTACCCCAAGATTCTTACCAAGCAGGCTAGGATGTCGGCAGAGATGAGCATGTAGAAGACATTGTTCCAGCCCGTGGGGGAGATAAGCCCAGCCAGCAGAGGCCCCAGAGCTGCGCCTGAATGGAGCACAGCCTCATGAGCAAGGGGCCCTGTACCTCCCCTGCCCACCGGAGGACATTATGCCCAGGGGCCTGCCCACGACAGAGGTAGGGTCACAGACCTATGGAGCCAGTGCCGTCAATGATGGCTGTGACCGTGGACAGGGCCTTGGCGTTGCCCTTCAGGCTCTTATGCGTCCCCTGGGGAGAGACAGCGGAGTGGGGAGGCCCAGCTGAGCAGTAGCATCAAGGGAAGCAGGGCAGGGGAGGGGCTGACTCAAGGAAGCTGGTGACTGGGCTTTGGGCTTCAGAGGACAGGGGCCCATGGTGCATTATGTAGGACTTTTAGGGTCTCTCTTCTGCAGGATGGGAGAGAGAAAAGTAGACCTGGATATGGTGGCCCTGACCAAGCCCCTACGGTTGTCCCTGTCCCTCACGAGGTAGCCCCACTTACCAGGTCAGCAGAGACAGCAGTGGTGATGAGTGCGTACGGGCCGTTGACCAGGCCTCCACAGATGATCAGCATCACTGGGATGCACAGAGACAGCTCAGTCAGACGGGAGGCGCCACCCGCAGCCCCCACCCCAAGGCAGGAGCACCCTCGGGCCTTCAGCCCTCCCAGCAGCTCCACCCACTGGTGCCCCCATGTGGGCCAGCCTCATGGGGCCCCCAAGGTGGTGCCTTTTCCATGGCCTGGCAGGACTGGCAACCTCCTCCTCACCTATGGAGCTAGTAATCCCGTCCTGGCCAATGTGGTTGTACAGGAACATCTGAGAGAGAAGAGGGAGGAGGCAGTCACCCAGAATCCCCTCGCCAGCCTGGAGCCCTGAAGTCTGGAACAGCCTTCTCCTGCCCTGGAACCCCAGAGGGCATCTTATTCCTTTCCCCTCGCATACCCAGACTTCTCTGGTCTTTACATGTCCCAGGGACGGACGGTCTAAAACATAGTACTCTATCATCTCCCTTTCTCCAGTCTTCTCAGATTCAACCTCAATCTCTTCTTTCCTTGATCAGGAAGTTTAGGAGGCGGTCTCCTTCTCCACCAAGGCCAAGCAGTCATGAATCCCCCTCTAAAGTCTGCAGTCTGGATCCGTTTCCAGGGTGCCTCTGCTAAGCCTTGCTTCTCCCCCGTGTGTGCACAGGGATGCGGGTGCACAAGTACACAGAGACAGCCATGTGTGTAACACGTGGGTCAGAGGTCTCCTGCTCACATGCACTCACACTTTACCCTTGAGGTTATACGCACCATGGGGGCAGCCAAGATGAGCATGACGCAGCAAGTGGTGGCCCTGCCGTTGGTGTAGTCAGAGATGAGCCCTGCCATGATGCCGCCTGGAACACACACCCACTCACACACTGCCTCCCAAACAGGACCATGCCATCCCCTTGCCTGGCACCCCAGCTGAGCCCCAGCGCTGGCCGGGGCCTGTCAGCAAGAGCCGGCAGAGTTGCTTTCTCCACAGCCCTCCCTTCCTGTAATGCCCATCACTACCGGGCCCAAACAAAAGGGCATCTTTCTTAGGCCCACCCAGCCAGGCGGAAGCAGAACTCAGAATAAACCCAGGAGCCATTTTTTCTCTAGTACTACCTGCCCCGGTCATAGCCCATCGGACCTGTCCCTTATTCCTGCACCCCACAAGGAAAGAGGGGAAGGGAGCCTGTGGGCAAAGCAGGGCAGAGCCTCACCTATGATGCCACCAGCATCGAAGAGTGTAGACAGGTCCCCAGCCTCCTTGGCACTAAAGTGAGCTGTGGAAAACACAGGTATGTGGTCAGACCTGGGGTTCGGGGCAAACATCCTGGAGTGTCACAGCTAGAAGCCCTGCAGAGCGTGATCCAGGCCGCTGCCCCCTTTTCTGAGGAAGAGCTGAGGACCTGTGGAGCAGGCTGGCCAGGGCCACAGTGTGGGAGTGTGGCAGTTTGGGCAGACGCCCTCCTGGTCCCGTCCCGTATTGCCTTCTTCCCCTGTAGGATGACCTTCTCCTCTCAGAACAAGCCCTCCCTGGCAAGCGCTGGGATCCGGCCCCTGAGCACCCTGACCCATGGCCACCTTTCCCTTGGAGCACAACTTGAGGCTCACCCCAGTCCTTTCTCTGCTTCACTCTGGCCCTAGCAGCACTAGGAGCTCTTCCCATTTTCATACACAGAGCCAGGAAGGACACTTGCAGGGAAACAGGGGCCTCAGGTCACAGGCCTCGGCTCCATGTTTAAAAAAAGGAATGTCCAGAAGCTGGGACTGTAGCTCCACCCTCAAGGTTGCCTCATACTCTGAAGTCAGCACCAAGGCCACAAAACAGAGTCACAGTGTCCACGAAGCTGCCCTAATGCTCCACATTATCACAGAGAGAGGCCCCAGCAGAGCTGTGGGGCAAGCTACAGCTTGAGACTTGGCTGTGACTAATTCCTACAGTATCCTGTTCAGAGCATGTACAATGTGTGGCAAGGTGATGATGTTCCTCCCCAGGGCTGGGAGGGAGGGGAGCAGTTCTGGGTGACAGATCCTCAGCCCTGGTGAAGCTTGGATGCTCCGGGGGGCTGGGCAGGGTGGGGTGGGCTGCTCCTTGGTAGAGCAGCCTGACCTATGGAAAAGCAGAGACCCAGGCCAGGTGTACAGGAAACATCCTTTTTCAAGTGATCTCATCTGTACATCCCTGGGCAGGGGCAGGAGGGAGTAGGTCCATGAGACAGAGACAGCCCAGCAGGCCCAGGGACAAGGGCTTCCATCCCATGAAGTCCCACTGGGAGAAGTGTACCATGTTCACCACCAGGCTACAGGGAGTGGGGCCGCTCACCAGGCCTCTCCCTTGGACTGGGGGAGATACCCAGCAGGCAGGCCTTTCCTAGCACCTCCCAACCCTACCACCTATGAGCCAAGCAGCCTGGAGAGGGTTTCTCCTACACTAAGGACTAGAGGAGATAGCAAGAATTGCAGAACAGAGTTCTGAGTTCCCAATCCCCAGCTCAGTTCCAAGGGAGGGAAGGTGCCTGGAGTCAGGGTGTAGTGGGGAGTGTGCAGGGTTTAGCTTTCACTTAAATAAAGAACTAAATCAATCTCCTTTCACTCTAGAAGAGGTTCAGAGGAATCCTGACTATATACTGGAATCACAGGCATCACCACAAGAGGCTTCGTCTCCCACCAGAGGTGGCCTTGGCCTCCTCAGAGACCCCTTCATTCCCCTTCTCCTCTCTGACTTACCCACATTGAAGATGTAGAGGGGTAGCCAGTAGAGGAAGGTGTAACTGACCAGCTTGGCAAACAGCAGACACAGGGAGAACTCGACCACGCCCTGGGGAGCGTAACAGAGGGCACATGGAAAGGGGTCCAGAGGTCCTGGGTTCAGTGGTGGCCCCGAGGGGTGCTCAGCACCACCCCAGTGCTTTCCATCACCTGTCACACAAGGCATCCTCCAATACATCCAGTCCCAATAAAAGCAACGTGGCCACTGTGCAAAGTTGTTTGAAGACAAGTCTCCCACGGCACCCACCCCAAGCAGTCTGCCCAACTTACACCACCCCTATAAAGAAGTTCTAGAAAAATAGATCACCCAAGCACCCCATCTCCTCATTGCCAACAGAAAAATCTAGAGAGCCCCTCTCTTTCCTTCATTCTACAAACTTACTGGGATCCGGAGCGCGCCAAAGAAGCTGATGGCAGCAGGCTCTTCACATGGCTCCTTGGAGCATTTGGCCACAGTCTCAAGGCTGCTCTCCCTGATAGAGTAGGGACTATTCCCAGAGTCCTCAAGGTTGTCCTGGTTCTCAGTTGGCTCGCCCTGAGCAGAGGAGATGAACCCTGCTATGGGTGCATCCCTGTGCCGCCTCCACGTGCCACCTCCCCCCAGCTGGCAGCACAGCCCTGGCAGGAGACAGGGGCTCCCAGGATGGGGAGGCACATGTTCCTCTCGGGTGGAGTAACCTGCCAGACCTATCAGGCTGTGGGGCCAAACCACCGGCCTAGCACGGGGTCTGTGAGGTCAGTGAGGGCCAGAACTCCCTGCTCTAGCTCCTTGGGCCTCTCTGGGTCCAGCCCTCTGGATGGAGTTGGAGGTCAGGGATGGGGCTGGGAGGACTCACACTCACATGGTGTTGAGGAGGGGTACAGTCCACATCTTCTGGGTCTGGAAAATAAAATCACCTTTTAAGAAGCTTCACAGTCTGTCCCCCACCCCTAATCCCAAGGTGATTGCCAGGCCCTCACCTTGCACTGGGTCTAAGCCATCCCAGGAGCTGGCCCCACCTCCAGCTCCTAAGGTGGCCAGTGTGTGTCCCAGCAGGAGGAAGTGGGGCCTGGGGCTCAGGAGACACCTTTTTAGGCCTGGCTTTCCTAACAACCAGCGGTGTCACTACTGCCTCTTGGACTTTAGTACTCTTAGCTACAGAGCGGCTCTCATACCCAGCCTGGCTAGCCCACAAGGCCACCTGCAGCAAATGAGAGCCAGGTCACTGTAAGAATGTCCCTGCAACTCCACCCTCCCTGATCACACCTCTCAGATTCGACCAATGCTTGCTGAGCATCTCCTATGGGCAAGGCATTTTAACTATGGTATCTCATTTAAGCCTGCAGAAATTTTATGAAATAGACATTATTATTACTATTATTATTTTACAAATGAGAAAATAAAGGCTCCAAGAGATTGTCCAAAGTCACACAGCTGGTCCTCCCACTCTGTGACCAGCAATCTTTCCAGTAGAGCCAGCTGCCTTCTCCCACAAACCAAGAACTTTTAGGCTCACTGGTGGGGTCTGTGAGGAGCGAGGGACCCACTCACGTTCAATGAGGAAGAGGAAGGTGATGACACCCATGGTGGCAGTAATGATGCCAGGCACAACAAACGACAGGCCCCACTGCCCGTTCACCCAGATGCCAGCAATCAGGGAGCCCAGGATGTTCCCCACAGATGTGTGGGAATTCCAGATGCCCATGATGAACCCCCGCCTGGAAGGGAGGCAGGGAAGGGAAGAGAGTAGAAAAAGTAAAAAGCAAAGCACATTGTTCATAGCAACTGCCCCAGCCAAGCTCTAAAGCTGGGCTGACTACAGTTTCTCTAAGTCACCAAAGACTGAGACCCGAAGCCCCGAGTCGGCAAGGGTGGGAGACCTTGGGTGGGTCAAGCAGGTGGCTGCAGGGCCTGGGGTCTCGCTCCCCCTGTCCAGCTCCCTGAGTGAGCGCCAATGGGAGCTCTAGCCATACTGAGGGTATGGGGACCCAGCTCTCGTTCTTCTTTTTTGTCCCACGATCTCACTCTAAAGCACTGTCCTCAACCAGGGGCAATCCCACTCCCAAAGGACATCTGGTAACAGCTAGAGATTTTTGATGGTCACAGCTCAGGTGTTCTATGGCATCCAGTGAGCAGGTGCCAGGAAGGCTACCACTAAACAGCCTGCAGTGGCAGGACAATCCCCAAACAAGGGTCCAATGGCCCAGAAGGTCAATAGAGTCAAGGGTGAGAATCCCTGCTCCAAAACAGCTCTGCTTTGCTGCTTTGCACACAAGCCCATTCAAGCGGGGAAGAATAAAAAACAAACAGTTTTACAGGCGTCTTTTTGTCTTCGTTCAAAATAGAAATTATTATTAGAAAAAAGTATAACTAAAGTTGCCTGCTCTATGAGTTCAAGCCTCATCAATGAGAAAATCAGCACAGCGTTCAGCCACTTCTCAGCATGTGCAGAATAGCAACACGGAGGCCGTTTTCTGACCCTTCCCTCTGAAATTACATCAGAGGCCACAGTGACCAGATCCCGACCCCCAGCCCTCCAGGTCCTTCCCGCTCCTCCTGTCTTGTCACTCACTTCCCCTTCCCGAACCAGTTGCCGACGCAGGTCACCACAGAGGGCCAGCCTGTGGTCTGGACGAGTCCATTACAGACCTGCAGGGAGAGGGAAGGGAGGGTGGGAACAGGCCTGGGCTGTGCAGCCGGCTCCCTGCTCTTACTGCCCTGGGCTGAGGAGGTTCAGTTTCATGGCTGAGGAGCCCTCCACACCCCACACTACAGACCTTGCCCTACCCTCACACACACACCACACGCACCCCAATGTCATGAACTGGCTTCTCTCGCTCAAGATTATCCAAGCAGAGACCAAGCCTCTCGTGCATCGGAGGTGACCACAGCATGGCGGTCGAGGCCAACTCTCTGAGTGAATAAATGTGGGGGCAGCGGGGCTGGGAGGTGGAAGGCAGTGCAGGGTAATAGAGAGCACCAGACAGGGAGCCAGGAGCCCAGGCCTCCATCCAACAAGAGCTGCAGCCTCCCAGGTCCTTCCCGAGATGGGAACACAGGCCCAAGTGCAAGATGGAGACTCATACCTGGATGACCACAAAGTACCAGAGCACGTGGATGTTCCAGAAATATCCCAGGCCAAAGAGCGAGGTGAAAAGGCCACTGAGCAGCATTCCAGCTGAGAGGTAGTAACGGAGTGGAAGCCGCTCCCCAAACACCCCACTGAAGAAGAGAAAGTTGGATCTGCGGTTAACCTCCTCTGTGTCCACCTCAACTCCCTACCGTGTTTCTGCCCCCACCACGCTAGGGAGTGGCTCTGGCCAAGGTCCCACCAATGACCTCTGTGTTGCCATGTGACGGGGCCAACCTCTGTCCCCCACTGCTTTTGTGACACCTGGCCATGCTCTGCGGATTTAGCATGCCCGTCTTCCTCCCAGTTGGCCAGCCCCTCCCCGTCATGTATTTTCCTCTCAGAGCCCTCTTTTGCATCACTTTTACAATTTTCACAACCACCCATAGGCTACATGGCCCCACGTGCACATCCTCAGGCCTGATCTGTCTCCCAGAGCTTCACAGTCCCAGCCAGATGCCTCCTGGGCACTTATTCAGAAGCCCCTGGGGCATTTGAAACCTAGTGCTCTAAAGCTGAATTCCTCCTTTTCCTCCCGACAACTGCCCTGATGCCTTCATCGTCTTGTCACCCTCATCTGAGTGAATGCACCCCTTGGCCACTCAAGCCAGACTCAGAGCTCCCTCAGCCTCCGGCCTCTCCTCCCCACCCCTCACCTTCAGTCTCCAAGACTCACCAGGGTACCTCTTAGCTAGTTCTCCAGCATGTCGCCTCTTCCACCTCCATCACCACTGTAGTAACGTAAGCTTGACAGCTTGGGCTGTCTTCAAATTGGTCCCTCTGTGTGACCAGTCTCATTCACCTCAGCATCACTCTTAGAATGAGCTCTCAGAAATGCCCATCTGGACGGGAGCCCTGGCAATAACCCTTCCATGCATCTCTGCCCATGGACCTCATGTGCAAATGACCTCAGCCCTCAGCCCTGCTGCTACCTTCCTTAAATTGTGACTCCCTTACGTACACGTGCTCGCCGTTCCTCCTGCAGGTCATGCTGCTCTTTCACATTCGCCCTACTTGCTCGTGCTATTCCTTTTGCTCAGGTCTCCATCTCTACCACCACGCCCAAGGCTCCCGCATCACGTCAGGCATCTTCTCATCCAAGAAGCCTTCCCTGACCCCTCTGCTCTAGCTCAGCTTGGACTGAGTGATGACCTCAGAGCTCCCAGAACACCGGATGGCCACCATTGTCACAGAGCCGCCACAGTTTTGGCACCAGCTGCTGATGCATCCATTGCCCCCATTAGCCTGTGAGCTCTTTGGAGGAAGTATGCAGCCATATTGATCTTGGATTCCTCGCAAGGAACAGCATGCTTGCCGTGCTGCTTTGGACACAGCAGATGGGGATTCTCCCAGCTATAGGTGCATGCAGGGCCATCCTTAAAGTGTCCCAGTCCACACCCACCAACTCTGATATCTGAGTGAATAGACTCAGAAGCAGCATCCAGAAAAACCTTTCCAAGCAAAAGAACTGCTACCAGTGGGAGTCTACCAGGCAAAGGAGCAGCCTCTGGGACGGCGGTAAGGCAGGAAGGATGGCTGAGGGCGGACTGCATGTGCAGCAGTCCCGGTCTCATTCCCACACAGGGGAGCCATCACTCCCTGGTGGGAGCTCGCGTCAACCCAGCTCCCCCAGGTTCCTCCAGGGGAGGCAGCAGCTCTAAACCGTCCTCCTCTTGGTCACAGGCTCAGTCTCTGTCCTTACCTGATGAACATGCCAATGGCATAGGCCACGAGAAAGGCATTGTCCACGGCCCCCAGTAACTCCTTGTAGTTGTCCTTATCTGAAAGCAGATGGGAGAAACAGAAAGCTGACTGCTGGCTGCCCCTGCAGGAAGGCCTCCCTGGACAGCCCCTTCTCGAGGAAGAGGGAAATGGAGAGTGGGAAGAGCAAGTTGCCCTGTTCTTACCAAAGGGGGCCCAGCTGCACCACATGGTGTCATTGAGACTGCGAGTATCGTTGATGGGTCTGACCTGCTCCGAGCAGTTCTGGTGCAGGCGGCTCTGGAGAGGCAATGGGACACACAGGTCAGGGGTCGACCCAGAGGGGAGCAAGCAATCGCCTGCCCCAACCATACCGGTGACACTGCCTCCTACCAGATTCCATGTTCCCCCTGCTGGCACCTCCTCCTGCAGGAACTGGCTGCAGGGGAAAGTGGTCACATCAGACCCATGAGTGCATCCACGTAGCCCAGAGGCCCTGCACTCTTATTCTAGCTGCAGCCACCAACACACCTGCCTTGGGGAATAAACTGAAAAGGAGCCCCTGGGGAAGAGAGCTGTGGAGAGTGGGAGCCTGCCAGTTGAAGTTGCAGCCTTGGGGCCACCGTGAGGGTAAGGACGGTTATGATACGGGCTTCGGCACTCCTCCTTGCTGCCAGCCTAGCCTCACCTTCACGATACTGATGGGCTTCCTGGACATGTGATAGCAGGTGTAAATGAGGAAGGTCAACAGCAGGATGAAGCCTTGGAACCTGCAGGAAGGGACGGCATCTGTGTTAGTGGGAAGCTGGCCCCGGCTGGAAGTTCTGGGCTGGCATCTATCTGCTCCCTCCCTCCGTGACCCCTCTGAGCACCACCAACTTTTTCTTTCTTGGTGCAGAGGCCAAGGAGAGGCTGGGAAAAAAATGCCCAGAGGCCAGAGGGTGCTCAGGGGGACCTGTCTCCCTGCCCCAACTCCTGAGGCCTCTGTTGGAACCCAGCCCATGGGAAGCGCCTCCACCTGCTCTGAGCAGCCGGCAGCACCTCTGCTTTTCGACCGCCTCCCTGAGGTCAGAGCGCCTGTGTGTGTGCCTGTATGGCAGAGGTGTGGGCGGGGAGTTCGAATCATTTTCACATGTCTGAAATGATGGGGGTAGGAGGGAGACTGAGTCTGGAGAAAGGTCTGTTTTTAAAGTGAGGTCGACACTCCTCTGAAGCTTAGAACAGGGCAGACACAGCACCTTATTTAGCCAGGCTGTAGTTGGAAAGGAGACGGCAGTGGGATAGCTGGTGACAGACCCAAGCCCTCTCCCTAGTCCCAGTCCGTCCATCCCACTGGACAGAGCCCATTCTTTCCATCTGTGGCTCACACACACGTGCCCTCTCCCACCTCTTACATATCATCCCATGCCCTGGCCCGGGACGGAAAGAACAGTCCAGCTGGGTGGCACTCAGCGTTTCCACTGCGCCCCGGCCACTCCCCTCTCCTGAGGCCTGGGGAAGGGCCCCAGAACCCTGCTGAGTCACTGTCTGCTTCCCTACCACAGTTAAGGGCCAGGACATGTATGGAAAATCGGCCTCAGAGTGGAGCCCCAGCCCAGAAGGGGCCAGGCGTTAGGCAAGACCTAACACCAGTGAAGAATTCATGGAGAAGGGTCAGGTAAAAGGGTGGAAGGACTCCTGAACCGTTTCTGTCTTGGCCCCAAGAGCCCAAGAGCAGGACACTGGAGGCTCCCTCTATCTAGGAATCCTCTTCCACACCCCAAACCCACTTCCCCCAAATGTGGCATGAAGCAAAACCCAATACCACTTGGGAAATAAAAGGGCATTTCGGCGAAGCCTGAATGGGGCTTGGGCTATGAGGCTCCTTCTCACTTTGCCCCTGGATCGAGCTTCCTACCTGGGTCCCCACAGTCTGTCTTCCTGAGAAAATGAAGTTGCTCACGCCCCTCCACAGCTCTGCTTAAATGCTTTCAGTGCCTTTCCATCCCATCCTGCGTGAAGGTGCAACAGTGTAGTCTGGATTGCAGGCGGCTACACATCCCCGGCTCTTGGCCTCCCTAAGGCTCATGGGAGGGTCACAGAGGTCCTCTAGGGACTCAAGTTGTCCAGGGAAGCTGGGGCTACTCCAAGTGCCTGTCATAGTGACTGACATGGCAAGCTTGTGGCCGCAATGTTTTCCGGGTTCCACCTGTTGCCATATGGCTCATGACTCTTAGTTCAGGGACTTCTAGAATCTGAGGGAAATCCTCTCAGAGGCTTTGAAGAGGTTTCCCAGCTGGCGTCTGCAAAGAGCAATGGATGGAGGAACCCTGCAGCCCTACGGATAACACCCACCAAGCCCTGCCTGAGACGCGACTGGTTCAGGGAGAGGCGGGAAGTTTTGCGTGATGCCGCTCACTAATTGTGTGTGTAAATTCCCATGAGATCTTAACCCTTTTTTTTGCCTCTGGTTTCCTCATCAGTTGTACGTGGCTGCCAGTATCAACTCCATCTGTCCCTCAAGATAAGAGAACACAGCATGAATCTCCCCTAGTCCCCAGGTCCTGGTTATACTGCTTGTAAGACGTCCCGGTCAGCAGAACCAGATTTCATGACCACATGTATGTTCAAGGGCCTTTGCCAAGATGTTTGGCCACTGACCAAGGTGACAGGTCCTCTCAGTGTCTGAAAGATCCCTGGGGACCTGAGGCCCCACTAGGGTCCCAGCTGTGACTGTTCTTCCATCACAGGCTCAGCAGTGAAGCCCTTGCTGGCTACATAGTCCTGGTGTCCATTAGGAAGCCAGGCTGTTCCACAGTCACCCTGAGCCCTCCCAGGGCTGGTCAGAGCCAATGGGGGCCCGAAGGCACAGTGAGCTGCCAGCACCCCTTCTCCTCCCACCCCACTCCCCCAACCACACTGGATCAACCCCACCCTGCCCTCCCTGACCCCCCTGCCTATGGCCCCAGGTGTTCTTCCTCATCTGCTCCATGGCCCTTTTGTCTGGAGTCCTGTCCCCGCCAACCTCAGTAGCAGGAGCTGTGCCCATTTCTAACACGTCCATTTCCTTGGGCAGAAGCAAGGCTGCTCTCCCATGCATCCCTGTGCCCATCCTGCACCAGGCACCATGCCACGGTCCAGTACTAACAAGAGAAGCCGTAAGCAGGATCTCCACCTGCTTGGGCTCACAGGTCAGAGGGAGACAGACCTGGTGTGATGGTGCTGTAGGAGAGGGCCCTAGATGACACAGAAGAGGGACTCTGAGCCAGCAGGAGGGAGCAGTCAGGATTCCTGGAGCTCAGGCTTCAAAAACAAGCAAGATGAGGCCAAGTCAACCAGAGCCGGGGCAGGAAGGACTGCCAGGGGGAGGAAGCAGCGTGCACGAAGGCACGGAGGCGTGAAATGACACTACCTGTTTGGGGAACTCTGCATCAATCAGGATATCTGGAGGGTGAAACTGAGCCAAGCAGAGGAGCAGAGGTGGCTGGGAAGGGCAGGGGCCTCAGGTGGCATGGCGCAGGGCCTCAGCTGCCAACCTGTGGCATTTAGGCTATCTCTGGAGGTGATGGGAAGCCACTGAAGAGAGTAGGAGTTTCCAGGTCGGCGGCTCTGAACCCACGCCACCCTAAGCAGTGAAGACCCAGGGCTGTGCCCTGTAGGTTTTGGTGGGAAGCACAGACAGGCTTCCTCACTGAGGCACAGGCCAGTTCCCTGGGCCTTCCATCCTGCCAGCCACTCCTAGGCACATGGCAGCATCATAGGGGACCCTAAGTGGTGATGTCAGGGAGTTGTCTGTAAGAGAAAAGAGCAAGGGCTTAGAAATTGAGCAAAAGCTGGTTTTATTCCTTACATCTTTTTGCTCATTAGAAAACCAGAGTCTATCACCTTTCTCAGAACTACTGATGGGTTAGTGAGATGCATCTAACAGGTCTGAAATTGTTCCTGATGCCCAGTGGGCACTTAGATGACAGCTAGTGTGTTTTTAATCTTCAGATGAGGAAGAAGGGCTGGAGGGGTGAAGGCAGCCCACACTGCTCTGTTAGGGGAGCTGAGTGGGGTCAGAGGCTGAACCAAACTCCTCTGGGAAGCGGAGGTTCCAGGCCCTGGATTTACGTGGAAGGTAGCGATGTGGCTGTTAGCCTGTCCCCCTCCTCCCCACCTCCTGCTGTGCATAGCTGGGTCTAATGAACATAAAGATCCCCTGAAGCTCCTAGAGCCCTGGCCTTGCCTATGGTGGGCTCTAGGGCTTCTTGGGGAGCCAACAGTGGGACATAGGGGAGACTCTAGCCCCAGGGCCCTCCCACCTGCTCCTGTGGGCAGACAGGAAGGTCAGCAAGGGTCCCCACTTGCATCCTGACCTGCTAGGTTCCAAGATTCCAGCCCTGCCCTCCTCTAGGCGGTGGCCTGATGTCCCTGCCAGCTTTCACCCCAACTCCTAGAAATCCACCACCTGGGATCCCCCATGATGCTGCCAGTAGAAAACCTGATACCCAAGACAGCAGGAGAGTCATGAGTCTGGGGTACAAGGGGTCCTCAGCTGTGTTGTGTGACAATAGGACTGGCCCTGGCCTCTTCTGGGACTTCTGTCCTGGCCTCCAGAGGGTGGAGGGATGAACTAAAAGTCACAGCACTCGGTGGGCATGGCACAGCTGGAGCTGGGCCTCCTCCGAGTCTGGTGCTCTATCCACTCCCTATTGTCGGGTGTTCTAAGAGAAAGGTGCCATGGTTCACAAGAGACTGGGAACTTCAGTCAGGTTAAGGCTAGACGGAGGCCCAGGCTGCCAAGCTCACGTTAGCTTCAGGAAGGCAGCTGTGACACACTCCTTTCATGTTTAGAACACGCAGGTTTCACTTCTCCTCTCACCAGCTCTCTCCTCGTGAATCAAGAGGTCCCGGAAGAGAAGCAGGGCACAAAATATACACAGCCAGGCGTTGCCTAGCTGTCCCCAGGCTGGCTGTGACAGGGAGGATGGCGGCCTAGGGGTTGGGCCAGGCTGGGCAAGTAGGCCAAGGACCAAAGGACGGACAGGAAGGCCCCTGGCTGCTTCAGATTGGACGGCTGTCCTGTGACCCTCTAAGACTTTGTTAGCAAGAGGTAGCACTTCTCGGAGTCTCACCTACCCCCCACCGGATACTGGTTACTGAATAACCAAGTTAGATAGAGAGGTCGACCAGCTATCTCCTAACAATTAGCTGACAGTCCAACTCACTCTTTCGAAGGAGTGTGATAATAGCTTTATTGATCTTGTTGAGACTTTGCACTAGGAATGCTTCTGGGGTCAAATCAATAAACAGTGTGTCCCAAAGCAGCAACAGATTAGAAGCAAACAAACAAAACCCCTAGAGGACCAACTGCCACCAACCGCAACACAAAAACCAAGAAACAGCCCAGCAGGGGAACGCTGCCCCAGGAGATGTCAGCCCCCTTTCCCTGGGGGCTCCCTAGTCATCCCCCAGTCCCAGGCTGGGCTGGCTGTGGCTGTAGGTGACCTTGGCACTTGCCCTGAGAAAATGGACTCAGTGGCCTCTTCTCGGATGTGCCTGTTCTGAGACTCAGCAGATCTGGAAAGGATAGGGGGCTGGGCACAATAAGAACCAAGCTAGGGCCAATGGTGACAGGGCCCCCCTCCCCTGACCAAGCCCTCCACCAGCACTGGGAGATACCCTGCTAGGAAAAGGCCAGCCAGGAACAGATACCACAGGAGCAGAGCCCTGAGCCAGGCCTTCAGCACACAAGACAGGACAAGCCCTCTCTGGGAGGCCCAAAGCTCTCCCCAGGCAGCAGCCAGTCCCCCACGGAACTCTTTGTTTGTGGTCCTTCCTCCAGCTGCGACATGGGCGCACTCAGAGAGACTGAGTTGACTCAGGGAGCCTTCCCAAAGAAGGGAACCATTGGCCAGAAGCCACGAGGAACACTCAGGATGTTTGAGAAGAGATTGGTGGCTCAGATGACAATCTGTTGTAGGAAAGAGGAAAATACAGGAGAGACTGTTTTGCTTTGAGAAAAAAGTCTAGTAGAAGACCCTGAACGCTCAGGCAGAATGAAGACAGGCTTCGCGCTGCAGCAAGGGCTCCGATCAGCAGCTGGAATAACTGGGAGGGCGGGAGAGTTGGTGGGGCTCAGATGAGGTGGCCAACAGGTTTTAAGTCAGTGTCGCTTCTGAAGAAAGGTTGTGTAAATAGCACTGATGGAAGCGTGTTGATGATGGCAGAGCTACAGTCCTGTTTAGAGGGGTAGGAGGATGGCCTTCCTTCTCCTGAGCAGGAAGGGTCCAGGGGACAAGCCCTGAGCCAGAAGCCAGCAGGAGAGCAGTGACACCGCCCCCACCCCTGCCCCCTCATACACCAACTTAGTGGCAATCAGATAGGGGGTCCTGGGCTTCAGGGACTCTGCCCCTGGTGTCTGTCTTCAATTCTGCTGTTACTTCAGGACAGTCAACCCCAACCCCAGCTCTTGGTGGGTACAGAAGCATGACTGGAAAAAACAAAGCCTTGGCCAACCATACAGACTATTTCAAAACCTTGCTGCTACCTTCTAGGCCAGCCCACAGGGCCTGACTCAGACAGCCCCACCCGAGGCCAGTGAGGTGCACGCCAGTTCACTGTAGAGAGGGAAAGAGGAAACAGCAGGGTGGAGGAGGAAGCCCAAAAAGCAGCTGGGGAAGAAGCTGTTGTCACGAGGGGTGGGGGATGGGAGCTCTACAGGCTCACATGACCCTTATGGGGGGCCAGAGTAGGGATTGTGGGCTGAGCCTCCAGGTTCTCCCCAGGAGGGAGAGGAGCCCTCATTTCCTTTTCTAAGCAGCCTCTTCCCATCAAAGCTCATTTTAAGCAGCCCTTTCTGCTGCCTTCACCGTGCACCTCTTTGCCATCAACAGGAGAGACGAGAGCTAGCCCACTGAATTGGGAAACAGACATCAAACTTCCAGCAAAACCAGCTGAGTCCTCATTTCTGGTTCTGCCACCTAATGTGACCTTGGGCAAGTTATCGTACCTCTTTAAGCCTCAGTCTGGTCGTTTTTAAATAAGATCATAAACTCCTGCTGCACAAGAGTGTTATAAAGATTAAATGAGATATCCTGAATGTGAAAGTATCTGGCGCACAGCAGGTTTTCTCTCAGTATGCCTTGGAATGTCTTTCTCCTGCGTCCTCCTCCGGGTGGGCACTAGGATCTGGCAGTGAAAGCCGTTAGCTAACTCCACAGGGCAGAACCATCCATCTTAGCTCAGCTATGGCCTTTTCCAGCTCACGGGAAGATGGAGGTGTGGGGAAAATGGCGTCATGGGGGCTCACAGCTCCTGCTCTTCCTGCCTGCCCAATTCACCCTCCCACCCGTTCCTGCTCATCCAGCTGTGGTCACCCTGGTATTTCCTCCCACAGGCGTTACTTCTGCACGTTCTGAGCTGTCTCCCTCAGAGGGCCCTGGGAAATGGGCCCAGCCCCATAAGCACCAGCTGCAGTCATCTCCCATGCTGCCAGCTGCCCCCAGACGCACCCACATAGACACTGGCACAAAAGGCAGGAACAAGCCAGGCTCAGGACTGGGGAACCTCCTGGCGCCATGTGGCTCTGAAACATCATCAACAAGCCATTCATCACCATCCTGACAAAGAAAGTCTAACAGGAGGAGGAGGGCAACATCTTCCTGGGCAGAAACTCCGCCATCTCTGACTCTTGCTTGGATGTATGTCTCCATGTACCTGGCACCATATGACTCACAGCTCCCATCCAGGGGCGCCCTATGTTCCTGCTGGCTGGAGCTACATGTTACCACTTCGTAGACAGAGGAGAGGGCATGTCTCCACTTCCATGCCTTTGCCAGCTCTGTGACCTCTGCTTAGAACACCCCCAGATCCAAATCAAAGACTTCCTTCTTCTCCTAATGGAAATGAATCTCTCCCTCCACAGAAATTTATAAGCACCTAGCCAATATCAACTATGCTAGACATTGGGCCAAGTGCCTTAAGCAGTTTCTCATTTAATTTCACCAAAACCCTGCAATATAAGCACATCGTTATTTCCATTTTATAGATAAGGGAATTGAGCCTTGGAGAGGGTAAGTGATTTGTCCAAAGCCAAACGGCCATGTAGTCTTTTCCCCACACCACACTGTCATTGGGGAGGCAACAGAAAGACCTTAGGCTTGAGAGTCAGACTAATCTTGATGCCAGCTCCAGCTCAGTGCCAGCTGTGTGGTGCCGGACAGGCTCACACAACAGCTCAGTGCCAGCTGTGTGGTGCCGGACAGGCTCACACAACCACTCAGTGACAGCTGTGTGGTGCTGGACAGGCTCACACAACTGCCCTGTGCCTCATTATACTCATATGTTCCACGGGGAACCTAACATTCACCTTGCAGTTCCACAAGAATTACAAATAAACAATGCCTGGCACAAAGTAGTAGCAAAAGGAAATAGAATATAGTCAATCATTAGTGTTTACTCAGTGCTTCATTGAGCTAAGTACTTTACGTGCAGAACCTCATTTGAACCTCAAAACACTCATGTGACACAAGTATTATCATTATCCTCATTTTACAGAGGAGGAGTCCAAGGTCCAGGGAAATCCACTTGCAGCTTCCGACTCTGTCTTCTTCACTTCTTGAATGCCCTCCTTGGGGACACGTGAAAGCAGTTAAATGTGACAGAGACTTGATTTCTCATTTTCAGACTGTAAGTCTTTATTTTTGTCTCCACCCTGGCCTATATTTTGTTTAGCACAAGAAAAGTAAATTGGGTTGTCATGTATCTGTAATAATAACACCATCATCACTAATAATGATAGTAAAAGCTGCCATGTATTCCATGCTTCCTGTGTGCCAGGCAATGTATACATATAATCTCTAACCTTTTATGTGTTAAATGCTCAACAAGTCAGCTTTCTTCAAAATCACCCCAACTGACTTCTGCATTCCCCTCGATTGTCCTCTGAATGACACGGTGCATGGGAAACATCATCCTTTGCACTCAATAAATAGAGCAGGGCCTTCTAAAGTTGCTGACTATGTGTACACACCCTCTCTCCAGCTTGATTCTTAGTTCCAAGAAGGTAGAGCCTTGTCTTGATTGTCTTTGCAGACCTCAGACTCAGAAAAATAATGTACCTACAGAAGAACTCCATGACATTTAGTGTTTGATAGGAATCCAAACCTAAACTCATCTGGAAGGAAGTAAAAGAATACCTGTTGAGTACCCTCCATCAGCCACAAGACGTGAAGAATGTTTCCTTATTACATTTATCCTCCGGAACACAACTGACTTTTTACTGATGAGGAAACTGGGGCTCAGCAAAATCAAGGTTCACAGTGGTGAAAGGATTTCAATCCAGGTCTGTCTTAAATCTCAGAGATGTTGGGGAACTCAGTAGCTGAATTCACACCTTGAGAAGTGTGAAAGTGAAGTGTTGGAGGCCGGAGAAAGTCATATGTGTATTACAGAGCTCTTCTAGAATGCTGGTGTGTTCTAGATGCTTTATAATGATCCACCCTCCCTACTCCCCATCCTCTCTGAAATGTGAGTTACTTGATTAGAAGATGTAACTAATATACATGAATGAGACTCTGCAATAGTGGCAGAGAGGTATGTGACTTTGCATACACTGTATTTAAACATGTTTTTATTAAAATGAAAATAATCTACATGAGAACAATGGATGGTTGTTCCAGAATAAGAAAGAGAACAGTGAAGAACAAATCTGAATGGATAAATCTGTAGGTTACAGAAAGGAAATTTGATTTGTCTTGGATTATAGTACATGCAAACAATAAGTCTGAAAATAAGCAATCAAATGTGTTAAAATTTTGCCAAAGCTGGCAAAATCTTGAGTTTGTGAATATTTAGTTTAAAAAGAGGGAGAGCTCCTGGAAAATCACAAAGATTTGTCCTTTCATTTTTTAAAAACAGAGGTACTAGAAATAATTTGATTTATTTAATATGTTACTATTGCTTGGAAATAATTGTCAAGTCAGAAGACAGACTCAGCCTTCTCTAGGTTAAATTTATATTAGTAAAATATTATTATTTATCTAAATATTTGAGAAATGATATGCTGTATGAGAAATTCTGCCGATTTCCCAATGCCATCTCTGTACATTACATGTTTCTATTTATCAGCACCCTTATGGTGCCTTCCCTGATAACAACAGTATATGTGTTACTAGTCACGAATTCAGCTATTATTTAAAATGTTACTAGAGGCTGGGCACGGTGGCTAATGCCTGCAATTCCAGTGCTTTGGGAGGATGAGGTGGGAGGATGAAGTAGGAGGATCACGTTAGGCCAGAAGTTTGAGACCAGCCTGGGCAACACAGCGAAAGCCCGTCTTTACAAAAATTTAAAACTTAGCCGGGCGTGGTGGTGCATGCCTGTAGTCCCAGCTACTCAGTAGGCTGAGGAAAGTGGCTCCCTTGAGCCCAGGAGTTTGAGGCTGCAGTGAGCTATGATTGTACCACTGCACTACAATCTGGGTGACAGAGCAAGACCCTGTTTCAAAAAAATAAAGTAAAATAAAAATGTTACCAGGCTGCAACTTTCCTTATTTAAATCTAGCATCTTCCAGGCCACTAGTTTTCAACTGGACATGTACATCAGCCTTTCCTATGACATTTTATTAAAATACAGATGTTTAGGACTTACGTCAAACTTGCTGAATATCTTCAGTTGATATTCTTGGCATATTATGTAAATTGTATCTCAAAATTTTTATATATCTTAAGATTTCGATCTATAAAAATTATGTTTATTTCTATAAATATAATGTTCATTGTGTTCTTTGAAATCAGCAGTTTTTAGACATTGTCTAGAATTGTTTTTGTTTGGATTAGCATCTTTTTGTTTTACATATCACAGAAGCAAACAAATTTCCTTGTCAGTTGCATTATTCTTGTCATGAATTCTCATCAGATCATTCATTCTTGAAAATGATCAGTAACAAGTTAATCAGCACTTTTTAACTCTGTCACCTTCAGATAGTTTTTATTTTACTCTGATGCTTCTTAAAGACTCTGTAATAAGTTACAGAATAGAGTGGGAGTTTTTTATTTTTTAAGAAATGGGATCTTGCCGTGTTGCCCAGACTGAAGTGCACTGGTTATTCACAGCATGATCATGTGCACTATAGTCCCACACTGTTGGGCTCAAGGGATCCTCCCACCTCAGCCTCTTGAGTAGCTAGGACTGTAAGCACGCCACTGGGTCTGGAAGGCCAAGCGTTTGTCTCTTTAACAACCAAGACCTGTCTCAGAAAAGCACCGTACTAAGTAATTGCTCTTGGGTATAGGCTTCTGATGGTACCACTTGGACAACATTAAGAATGTACTAGTGGACTGAGTCAGGAGTTCCAGAACTCTTTAGTCAAGAGGCAGACGGGTTTTTGAGATTGCTAATCCAAGATTCAGTGGGACAGAATTAATCACACGTGAACTGGTGATGGAAAACTGTCTTCTCTGTTCAGAATATTGGTGATGTTGCTATAGTGTTCTATTTTCTGGATATGTAAGGAAGACCTTTCTTTTTCTTCTTGGGCTGTATTAATTAATCTGTAACAATTTAGTAGATTCTGCTTTTGTAAACTGAAATGAAACACTTAAAAATGTCTTTTTCTCCCTACCTGACTCCTGAGAATTTAGAAACTCTTATGGAACCTTCTTGCTTTTCATGGCAATATGGTTACTTGCATAGGTTCAGTCAGAATCTGTTTTTTGTTGTTGTTGTTGTTGTTGTTTTACCAGTACATAATTAGAAAATCGGTTATGCAACCAAGACCTTGCCTGGGTGTTGCATTTGATAAGGATGCCTATTTAATCAGATACAACCAGACTCCTTCAGAAACTGAGGTTCACTCTATGGAGCCAATACTAAGAAAACCCTCCCAGGAAAACAGGCTTACTGAGTTTCCAGGTTTACAGGCCAAAAGGAACGTGCTCCCTGGCTAGCCCAGAAACTTTAGGATATTTTGGGGTCTCTGAGAAGAGGAATTTGCCCAAATATATTAGTACAGTAGGTAAAACCTGGTGGAGACAGTTTCTTAGCTTACTGTCAGGACAATAAACAAAGACTTCAAAAAATCTAATCTAGGATCCCTTATGAAAACTTCCAGCAAAGTTTATTAATCTAACAAGAGCCATATGGTAAAATGGTAAATTAACACTCTTGTAGTACCTATATACACAATCCAGTCAAATCCAAAGAGACCAGCTGTATTTTGTGATCAAGAATAATCTTTCTAAGAAACTTTAAAAAATTAAAATAGGAGCGAGTATAGAAAAAAATGTATTTCTGTGGAAAACTATGCCTTTTCTAGAGTATAGTCCTCCACGTTATCAGATTCTAGCTTTTAATTGACCTTGAGCTATTTTAAAATTCTTTGAAGTGGTAGGTAACTGAGAAGTCATTACAAAATATACGTACAAAGATAATTTCAGCAGTCTTCCCTCGCAACCTGTGGAAAACCAGCTTGGTTTCAATATTCCTGATCTATAAATGAACATGTTCTTTAGATTCTCTTTTTAAAATTGTGGTAAAATATACATAACATAAATTTTGCCATTCTAACCATTTTTACTGTACATTTAAGTGGCATTAAGTATATTCACATTGTCTCTCAACTGTGACTTTTTCATATTCCCAAACCAAAACTCCATACCCATTAAACAATAATTCCCCAATCCCCCTCTCTAGATTCTCTTTTGAACCTATTATAATATCTTCTGGACCTTTATTATGAGTAAAATAAAATCTTTAACATATGTTCATTTTTATATCATTGTGAGAATCAGGATTTTAATCTTTTTCTGAAAAATATCTTTTAACAGTCTCCAACTCAAAAAAGTCTAGGTAAATACTCTCAGTGAGTGAAGAAGTTTAGAATTGATGAGAGCTCCCAGCAATTAAAAAGCGTGTAGGGTAGCCAATTGTCTTGCTTTGCCCAGGATTGAGAGGGTTGGGAATGAAAGACTGTTTCAAAATTAGGGACAAATTGGCCACTTTAATAGCATCTGCCCTATCTAAAGGGGACTCCTCAATCTTATTCATTTAATTTGGAAATTTAGGCCCAGTATTGCTGCATCATCTATTTTTCATTTCTTTTTTCCTTTTTTACTTCTAGAGACAGGTCTCACAATGTTGGCCAGGCTGGTCTCGAACTCCTGGCCTCAAGCAATTCTCCCATCTTGGCCTCCCAAAGTGGTAGGATTACAAGCATGAACCGCCATGCCTGGCCTACATCGTCTATTTTTTAAGAGAAGTCTGGAATCTGGCTATTTTTGTTAAATTGTATAATTTGTAAATAATGGCAATGAAAACAATATTTTAAAAGCTGTGCAGGCCGGACAGGCTGCTCCAAAGGTTGACTGCCTCTAAGGAAGAGTGGCTGAAGCCCCTCCATTTCACCATGCACCCCAACATGTGGTCTCTGGGGTTAGGACGAGAACCACCATGAAGCCCCTCGCCCATTGCTGAGGGGCTGCCCCACTCTGCTCTGAGAGCTGTGCCCTTTCCAGGCGTGTGTCTCAGGGCTTTGAGCCCTGAGAAGAGCTCCCAGGACCACTGAATTCTGGCCTTGGTGTTCCAGGGCAAAAGGAGACCAAGAGGGGCACTCACAAACCCCAGTGGCCACCCTTTTCCTCTACCATGCCCTGGCCTTGGGTCTTCAGCCTTGAGCCCAGGTTCCCCAGCTGCTCAACAACAGGGAAGGCACCCCGGGTGTGAGTTCCGAGGGGAGGTTGGAAACGGAAACGATGGAGACCCTCCCCGGCAGCCTATTCTTCCCCAGTGCCACAGAGCCAAGTCGCGGGGTCTCGGGGCGCGCGGGTGGAGTTAGGCAGGGAGTGTTATCAACTTCCCAGGCGGGCGCGGCTGGAGGAGCCCCGCTGGCCGCCCGCGTGGCTATGCCGAGACAGAACTAGTATGGTCTCTGGGGCTGCGAGCGCCGAGCCCGGGAGGTCCCGGCGCGCCTCCCTCCCCTGCCCTGCTCACCAGCTGTCCCTGGAGAAGGCGCGGAAGAACCAGATTCCCGGAGCCAGAGAAGACCGCATCTTGCCCGACCGGTACCCAAGGCTGAGTCGACGGAGGAGGCTGTGGAGCTGGGCGCGTGTCCCGGAGGGGACTGGCTGTCAGCAGGGTTTAAATGCCCCGCCGGCCGGCCCGCCCTGGCCCCGCGACCGGAGCACGGAGCGCCCGCCCCCTTGCGCCTGACCGCCCTTGGGGTCGGGTCCAGCGCAAACCCGCAGGTCATCCCCACCCAGCCCCGCCGCTGGCACCACAGCACTCTTGTGCTTTGCCTCCCGGCCAGGGCCTGACAGCTCTGAGGTGCGGGGGCTCCTCTTTCCGCCCTGCATTTTCTGCCTCACCACCCGCTGGGGAACCGAAAGCAGCAATCGTGGAGCTGTCCGGTGTGACGTGCCTGCCTGCCTGCACTGCCCTGCAGCCCTTCCTGTCCTGAGAACCCGTGGGCTCCGACACGGGCAGACACGAGACACGAGGGCTGGAACTCACGCCCAGTGACCCCGTATGACACCAGTCTCGGTACTCGTGCCTTCTGGGAGCGCAGTTTTTCCGTGGGCCCAGAGGTGGTGGTTGGACAATATTTGGCCCCAAACACACCACAGGCTCAGGCTGGGGCTTCCTACCCTGCTCGGATTCTCCAGGACCCCACTCTATCAGCCCTTCACAGACACCGGCCCCCACGCCCTCCCACCATGTCAATGTGGCAGTCACTCCTGATCTCCCTTTTGGAGGCAAGCAGTCAGGCAGGTGGTGGTGGTGGGGGCACTAGGCAGGAACTTCTGTGGTCCTGAAAGCGACAGCCGCTAGTCTGAAGATTTCAGGGTATGTTTCCACCGATAATTGTGAGATACTTCTATATGAACCCAAGGGTGAACTACAGAGGTCTGGAAAGGGAAGTATTTTCCCAAATAATAAAGTCAATAGAACATAAAATAGGAGTGTCCGAGCAAAGGGGTTTCAGCCCTAACCCCACCCTGCCCCTAACTCCTAGGAGTGTCCAGGCCCTACGTGCAAGGTCAAGGAAGTGGAGCAACAACTCCACCAAACAGGTTAGGACCCAGAATAATGGGCTTGGCTGGTACCAGCCCTAGAATCAAGAATAAGAGGGTAAGCAGAGTTGTAAAAGCCTCTGTTAATGCCAGGCAGTCAGGGGCATAGGTCTAGTGGCAGAAATGAAGAGGGCAACATGCCAATGACAAGGGGTAAAGTAATAGAGAAAATAAAGGCAATAAATAGAAGGGAGGCCCAAATAGGGTGCAGAGGCTTGAAACACCAAAGGACCAGTGTCACTAGCGGTGGCTCACTAAATGAAACCCTTGATTAGACCCCTCGCTGTGTCCGGGGGGTAGGTTCATTTCATTCTTACAAGTCAGTTAGGTGGCTATTATCCACCTAGGTAAGGTGACTTTATGTCCTGGTTTGCCTGGGACAGGAGACACCTACTGTCCCAGATGGAGCCATTCTAGGGTCAATAATCACAGGTACTCCACGTTATGGTACTCCTTTAAGGGGCGGTAAAGAAACTAGAGGGGTGAGCTGATATCCCCAGGAAGGGAATTATTTCTATGCTGCTTATTTCTGAGGGACTAAAGGGAAGGATACAATTGGAATTCAGTTGAGCCAAGGAAGCAGCTGAAGTTCCTTGATGCTACATTTGAGGAGCAGGTGGACATCACCAGAGGAATGGAAGAGACCATCTCCAGGGCTTCAGAGGTGCTGTCTAGACTTCAGCAATGTGGAACATCTGTCTTTCCATTTCAGACTGACAGAAGCCAAGAATAAGGGTCACTCCTGCTCATTTGTCAGGAAGCTGTGTTCCTGCCTCTCAGGGGACCATGCCTACCTGAGGCTGGGACTCTCAGAAAGGCATTAGGAACATGCCCTCATGGTAGTACAGCTGTTGTTCACAGTGCACCAAGTAGCTGGGAGCAGGGCCAGTACTGAAACAGACCTTGCCTTGTCCCAGTTACTTCTGTGAATTCCAGCCATGTATCCCTGTTCAGGGGCCAGGGTGGCAGTGGGAACAGTCCTACCAACGTTGGAACTACTCCTCACTCACTCCTGTGGTGAGCTGGACAATCTCTTTGCTTTCTGCTGCTTAGGGGAGTGACAAAGAGGGATATTGTGGCTCAGGGAGTCCCTTCACTCACCTACACAACCTCACCACTCTCGACTCACCTTTTATTGTCTGACACCCCTCCCATACACCACCTCCTCAAATCCTGCAGAATGTGGACAGGATCTGAAGAAAATAAAGAGGGAGGGGAGGAGCTACTGAATCAAATGCTAAAGGAAAAGATCCTCAGCTCTTACATGGATAGCCTTATAATTTGTCAAAAATGCTTTCCATGGTTCAGTATGAGACACTTGTGAGAAAGGAGCCATTTTACCCATCAAATACCAGTCCCTACTGCTAACAAGTTCCAGGACCACCCACAGGACTGTTAGGGTAGACAGTTAGTGTTTTAGGCCCTTTAAGACATGACAACAAGTGTCCTCCCTGTTTTTTTCAAAGGAACTGAAGGACCTGAATGTTTAAGAAAGTCTATGAGGACAAATGCCATGAGAACAGACCACTGGATAACAGAACTCCAAAATTTTATCACATCCACAAACATCATTTTTTGAACATGCTTCCCTCCTTCCAGTCTGTCTTACTGAACAGAGAAAAGTATAATTTTTGGTAATACAATCAAGACACAGAGTCTTGATTGAGGGGGTAAGAGTTGGGATATTAGGATAAACTGTAATTATTCAATCTTTTAAATATTCAATTTCATATTAGGCCTTTTTATTGAGAGGCAGAATGGTAAAAAGAACAGGGGCTTGGAGTCAGAGCCAAGTCTGGCCAAGATGCTTACTACTCCACTAACCCTCAGTTCCCTCCTCTGTAAAATGAATGTAACACCACCTACCTTACGGAGTGTTGTAAGAATCAAACATTTGTGCATATAAAAAGTGTAACAGTGCCTGGCTGTATTAAGTAGCTTTGGCAAATGGAGCAATTATTATGTGTGCAGGAACTAACATATACGATATTAGGGTCAGATATTGACTGCAGGTGAGAGAAACCAATGACCATCATAAATGAGAACTAAATGTAGGAGTTAAAGGATCAGAATTCTTAAAAACGATCAGTGGGTATAATAGAATATATTTTTGACCTGCAAAATCCTTAATATCATGTGCTTGTGTGTTGTGTGTATATCTGTATGTGTACATACATACAACTTAACCCACTGAGTTACTGTAAGCTTTATGGTAATACGTGTTGAATAATTTGGGGTTGACAAGGAGGTATGTCAACAAGGCTTGAGTAGAGTGTCATAAAAATGAAAGAAGTTATTATCTTAAATATGTCAGATGCTGAACTCTATGTGTTACTACTAAATTATTCCCAGCTAACACAGTCAACAGATAGATAAGCAAGGTGATGAAAGGTATTGAAAAAGATTTTATTTCTCAATAGAAGTCAAAATTCTGGAATGCTTAGCAAAGACCATCCAGCTTCAATCTACTGAAGACTAGATTGATGGTACATAATGGCCTGAAGACTGGGCTTTGGAGACCTATCAGCCAACCAACAGGGCAGCCCTGCTTTCAAATGGTCAATCTTAGGATACCAGTGGTGAGAGCAAGTATATAAAAAGACAGCCTGACAGTTGGTAGCCCTTAGGAAGAGAGAAGGATGGAGAAATGTTTTCTCCATGTTTAGAGGAAAAATTAAAAGGAATAAATGTAATGACAAAAGTGAGGTAGTCTCAGCCTAGTCACACAGCTGGGGACAATTTTTAGTTGTTCTAGTATCTGAAAGTAGGCAATCATTTACTTGCTTAATAAACATTTGTTGCTTATAATCTCAGCACTTTGGGAGGCCAAGGCGAATGGATCACCTGAGGTCAGGAGTTCGAAACCAGCCTGGCTAACATGGCAAAACCCCGTCTCTACTAATAATCCAAAAATTAGCCAGGCGTGTTGGCATGTGCCTGTAATCCCAGCTACTTGGGAGGCTGAGGCAGCAGAATCACTTGAACCTGGGAGGCAGAGGTTGCAATGAACCGAGATTGCGCCACTGTACTCCAGCCTGGGAGACACAGCAAGACTTCATCTCAAAAAATAAATGAATAAACAAACAAACATTTGTTAAGTGCCAACTATGTGCCAGGCACAGTGCTATGTGCTGAGGATATATTAATGAAAAAGACAGGTACAGTCCCTAATCCCAAAGAATCTACAGTCGAATGAGTCAGAGATGTACAGAGACAATCTCACTTCAAACAGCTTGGTAGAAGAGATGAACTCAAACAAGAAATAGGTTATAGAAGTATGTTCATGCTGATACCGGGGCACTGATCACATAACGCCAGGAGAGTCTCAGAAGGCTTCACTGTAGACAATATAAGAACTAGGTTTGAAGAACAGTGAAGTGTATGCCACGTGAAGAGGAAAAGGTGGAACCAGAAAATTGCATGTGCCGAATAAGGAACCATGAAAAAAGATGGTACATTGAAGAAATGGTGCATGAGACATTCTTTGCAGCTGGTGAGTATGTGTGCATGGTGGGGAGCTGCAGAAGATATGACTTATTACTCGTGGTAAGGTAGTGAAGAGCGTTCAGTGTCGACATTAAGGGGTTGGAATTGTATTCTTTGGATAGTTAGGTGCTATAAGACAGCTTTAGAAGGGTAAAGACAGGATCAGATTTATGTTTTCAGAGGAAAAATGGCCATTTAATGGGGCTTTGTCAGACTTCCAGCTCTGGATGAAGATAGAAGAGATACACATCTCTCTATTCTTCTTGCTAAGTACCGTTAAAAACTATGGACATTATATAGAAAGCAAGCATCAGAAAACTCTGAAAAGTGGAGAGAAGACACATCAGGGAGGGACCTTGAGATCTGAGGAAAGACACAGTGGTGAGTTATCTGGGTTTGCTTTTGGCTTCATATATCCTGGACTGGGTGCTGAAGAAGCCAGCAAATCCAGAAGCACCAATGACACAGACAGAACACCAAAGCTCTAAGAAACCCTGGCTCTATCTAGCTATAAGACCCAGGAAGGGGCAGCCTAGCAATAACCACCCTGCTCCAACTAAACCTCACAGAAAACACTGCAGCCCCACCCCATCTTATCAGCAAAGGCCAATGGGGAACCTAGACTTTCACTTGCACCCGACTGTAATGAGGGGTGCCCCCTCCACCCACTGCCTGGCTGGTATCAGAGAACTCCAAGTGGGAAGGCAGGACTTTCACCACCTTCCAAAGATAAACAGCACTCCACCCCCACCACTAAGGTGTCATTGGAGGTCACATGGGGAACTGAAAGGAGCCCATACAGGGCAATATCAATGGAGGCCTAGTGGAGAGCCAAAACTCCCATCCTTCCAAGCAGCAATGAGGTACCCTGCTTGGTACCCCCATCAGGGATGCTGAAAGAGGCCAAATGGGAAACCTGGACTTTCACACACCTCTCTCCCCGGCAGAGTAGATAAAAAGCATGACCCAAATACACGCTGTCACTTTCCTAAGAAACTAAAATACACTTACCATATACTTATTGCACTCCTGGGCATTTATCCCAGATAACTGAAAATTTCCATCCATACAAAAACCTGTACATGAAGTGTCCATAGCAGCTTTATCTATAATAACAAAAAACTGGAAATAACCAATATGCCCTTCAATAGATAAAGTTAAGCAAATTGTGGTACATTCATACCATGAAATACTACTCAATATAAAGAAATGAATACTGATACAATGGCATTATGCCAAGGGAAAAAAATCAATCTCAAAAGGTCACATACTCTATGATTTCATTTATAGAACAATCGCAGTGTGACAAAATTATAGAAATGGAAGAGATTAGAGATGGACAGGGGTTAAGAAAGGCGGTGGTTGAGAAGGGTGTAACTTTATACGGGTAACACAAGGGAGATCTCTGTGGTGATGGAATAGTTCTTTATCTTGTTTGCATTGGTGTTTACATGAATCAATGTATGTGATAAAATAGAGCACACACATGCTATGGTTATGTCAAACGTAATTGCTGGGGAAAACTGGGTAAAAAGGCACCAGGACCTCTCTGATCTATTTTTGTAACTCCTTGTGAATCTATACTTAGTTTCTAAGAGTCTCATAAAATTGAAAGAAAAACCTCTATGTCAACTTTAGTTTCCTTTTAGTAGTTCTCAGTTTTCTAATTCCAGAAACAAGATGGAGAAATTTACCTTTTAAGTGGAAATCTTTCCTTTGGAGAATATGCTATGGAGCAACACGGTCAGCTGCCCATATTAACTCAAGTAACTAACTTGCAATACGGATTTCAGTACTGTGCCTTGGATTCCAAGTTATAATAATTGGTTTATTTTTCAACTTTCAAGTTCAGGGATATATGCGCAGAATATGCAGGGTTGTTACATAGGTAAACATGTGCCATGCCGGTTTGCTGTACAGGTCATCCCCTCACCTAGGGATTAAGCTCAGTTATTCTTCCTGGTGTTCTCCCTCCCTCACAACCCAGTGCACCCTCCCACCCCATCCCGCCTCTGACAGGCCCCAGTATGTGTTTTTGTTTTCCATGTGTTCTCATCATTCAGCTCCTACGTATAAGTGAGATCATGTGGTGTTTGGTTTTCTGCTCCTGCATTAGTTTGCTGAGGATAATGGCTTCCAGCTCCATCCATGTTCCTGCAAAGGACATGATCTTGTTCCCTTGTATGGCTGCATAGTATTCCATGGTGCATATGTACCAAATTTTCTTTATCCAGTCTAACATTGATGGGCATTTGGGTTGATTTCATGCCTTTGCTATTGTGAATAGTGTTGCAATGAACATACCTGTGCATATATCTTTATAACAGAATGATTTCTATTCCTTTGGGTATATACCTAGTAATCGGATTGCTGAGTCAAATGGTATTTCTCTCTGTAGGTCTTTGAGGAATTGCCACACTGTCTTCCACAATGGTTGAACTAATTTATATTCCCATCAGCAGTGTAAAAGCATTCCTTTTTCTCTGCAATCTTGCCAGCATCTGTTTTTTTTTTTTTTTCTTTTTTACATTTTAGTAATAGCCATTCTGACTGATATGAGATGGTATCTCATTGGGGTTTTGATTTGCATTTCTTTAGTGATAGTGATGTTGAGCTTTTTAAAAAAAAAAAACAAAAACGTGTAACTCTGCTTTTATCAAACAGCTTCATCTGCACTTCTAGATGGCTAGGAGATAATACTCCTCCCTATTACTAAGACAAACAAATTTAACTTGCAGAGAACAGGCATGCCTGGTTCATACAGTGATGCTGGTGGAAAGATGAGATAGAAGCTCTACCCAAGGGCCACTCCGTGTAAAAGCAGGTTCCTTCTTACCACGTGGGGCCAACCTCTGTCCCTGTTACCAATTAAGCCTAAGATATTGCTCAAGGAAGTTGTGGGAATGCCTCCCTGCCTCATACTACAATTGGGAATACATTCCTATTGTAACATTGTGAAGCAAGAGTAATGAAACAGGGAGAACAGGTTGAACAAATGAAAATAAAAACGGGCGTTCAAAAAGCATGCGACTTCAAGAACTATGATGCTTTTCAGAGGCAAGAATTGAAAGGTCTTCAAGGGAAGAGTTTTATTAATAAAATTATAAAAGGTCTGAATAAACAAACCAGTGCTACACAATAAAGACTGACGATATCCCTGTTGCCTCTAGATGTCTACAGCAGCCCCCACAGGTAGGCCCCAGATCTGGGAAAACTCAACTCTTTCATATTCTTTGTCCCAGCAAAAGCTTCATCCTAGAATTTCCCTACAACCCCTTAACACTGGTTTGAGAGCCCTCACTCCTAGTATACTGTTGGCATTCCTTACTGTAAAATGAATAAAGGACAGGATACAAGACTCAGGAAATCAAGATCAAGATGGAAATTCCTGGAAAAGAGTGCTGATCCCAGGACTGATCAGGATCAGTTCTGATCCCACTGTATCCTCTTAGAAACTCATTCTCAAGCCCAAATGTGTCTCTCTTCAGAATTAAGTAACATCCAAATGTTCACTGTATGCCAAAGTGTGCCCTAGTAATTTCTATTTTCCTTTTCTAATTAAAAGAATTTATTTCAGAGACAGAATCTTTCTCTGCTGCCTAGGCTGGAGTGCAGTGGTGCTGCCACAGCTCACTGCAGCGTGGAACTCCAGAGCTCAAGTGATCCTCTCATCTCAGCCTCCTGAGTAGCTGGGACTAGAGGCATGTACCATCATGCCCACCTAATTTATTTTTTTAATTTTTGTTTTCTTAGAGATTAGGGCCTCACTATGTTGCCCAGGCTGGTCTCAAACTCTTGGCCTCAAGTGATCCTCCCACCTCAGCCTTGGGATGACAGGTGACAGCCACCATGTCCAGCTTGTCTGGTATTTTCTGAGAACTGTTACTAAACCTTTTTTCCCCCTTCTTAATAATAAATTGAAACGGTTACTTCCCAGGTTATGAGGAGAGAGTTCCAGCTAGAGATAAATGGACATGCCCAGATATCTCTATAAAAGTCAGAAAACACTTTCGTTTCTTTCAAGTTCTTGTCTTATCAAGTCCTTGTCTACTGCACAGCATGAGATTTAAGGCACAGACACACACACACATCTCAAAATTTAACAATCCAATCACGTTGAAAACAGATACACTACAAACAAAATACATCAGTCCAGTTAATTAACAAGTATTTTAAAAGTTAAATCTGAGATTCCTTATGAAAACTTCCAGCAAAGTAAACTTAAGAAGGCTTATATGGTAAATTAACAATGCTTACTGCACTTATAATTAGACCCAACCTAATGAGATCAGCTGTATTTTGTGATCAAGCATAGTCTTTCTTTGAGACTATTTTAATCAAAACAGGAGAGGATGTAGAAAAAAATTTGTTTCAGTGGAAAATAATGTATTGTCTAGAGGTCACCCCTCCAAAGTGGTCTGATTTTAGCCTAAAGTTCTCCTTAACAATTCTGCAAATTGTAGATAAAGTGTGAAAAAAATCAGTCTGCTTCCATTTGTACATTCAATCCAACATTCCTTTGTCTATATGAATTTGTGCATTTTTTTCCTTTTCCTTTTTCTTGGAACCAGCTTAAACATGTGCTTATTTTCCTCATGAATTAAATAAAATGTTTAATACATGTTCATTTTTGTATCTGTACGAATCATGATTTTACCTTTTTATGAAAATTATCTTTTAACATAAACAATTATCATATAATTCAGAAAACCTATGTGCTAAATAGTTACAACTAGTATACCATGTAATTGGGCAGGAATAATTGCTTCAGACTGAGAGAAATCAGGTAAATATTCATAGAGAGGTGATAGTAGTACTTTATTAGAGTTATTAGAATTTTAAGACTGAGAGTTTGAAGAATATTTCAGGGAAACAAAAGGCCTGTTAATCTTAAGAGGCTCTCCTGGTAATGAACCTAGAGGCTATTAGCCAGCACCCAGCTTCTAGAGTTCCTAAGGAGAGGACAGACTCAGTCCGATGTGATTCACGTAGGGGCAATATCCAACTTGGAACCAATCCCAATGAATCTATCTATTATCCTACCTGGCAAGGCTTACAGTTCCAACTATTCAGTTGAGGAAACGCTCCTGGGAAACAAGAAGCATGAGGCACGATGGTAACTGGGATAAGTGGTTCATGGATCCAAAGCAATGTGTCTTGAAATAAGCATCACAACCCACTTCCTGTATGTAATATAGCAGAACTATATACCACAATCTGAATAAATTCCCTATCCCTGCTGCCTCAGTGGGCCAGGTAGTAGTGATACAGATCCAATGATATCCTACTTCTGGAGTCAAACTAAACTGCATTAACAGCTATTCATCTCTACATTTCTATTTTGCTAATGGTCAAAAGGAAGAGATAGGTAAGGGGTTCAGAAAATGTAATACATATAAAAATACATATTCACAGAGCATTCACTCAGTCTCCAGCTATCATAGTTTACCTGTGTCAGATTGCATGCCTTGGTGAATGGATTTTTTCCAACGTGAGCCATTGTATGTAAGTCTAGAGTTACGAACACCTCTCCAGTTTTCAGAGACCCATGTCTGGCTAAACTACTGATTCCAGTTGTGCTGGCTCAAGTTCCAGTCTTGCTCTACTTCAAGCTCTGTTTTCCTTTGTTAACCTTAGCTCACTTCTGATCCTTGCCTTGTATCTGTGTTATCTCCCTCACAGTCTTAGCTCTGTTTTGGATCCTGCCTTACCTAACATCCCTGACCCAAGTTACTTATAAGGTAAGAACAAGGATTTATAGTCATGTGAGAAAAGACTCTCAGTCCTAAAAGAGCTGTGTCACAGTCAAACTTTATTTGTAGGATGTAATGTCCTAACGTGTCAAAGAAAAAGTGGTATTGGATCATCTGTTTGGCAAATGCTTTGAACTTGTTAGAGAAAACACTATGCCCACCTGGCAAAACACGACAGACATGTCCTCCTCCAGCTGAACCATAACTCAATCCTGGCAATGTGATAACTTGTAACTTGTAACTTGGGGCACCTACAGCGTTGAACCAGGAAGGATTTAAACACAGGTATCATCTAACCCTCAGGTTTAGCAATAAAGGCGGCATGCTAATTTGCAATCTAAATGGCACACCCATCCATCTGGCAAACTCTTCCTTTGCTCCTCCACCTTCAAAACAAAAACCTGGTTTTAGTGGTAAGTAGGCTCAGTGTAGAATGGAGCACAGGGTAAGATCAAACAGCCAAATGCGAATCAAATGTTAATGTCATCGTAACCTAGGAACACAGAAAACTCCTAGGCAATAATTCAAAAGGCCAAATTGGATGTCCCTGTGTTCCTATGCCTAACTAGCTTATTCTGGTTAAAATATCTGAAACATCAAGAATTCCACATGCAGCTAATGTAAGGGAAGAAGACCTCCTCTCTTGAATTGTCAAGCAAGAACTGTAAGAAATGAGTAGTAATATTAGGATATGTAAGATAGAGGGCATATAATAGTGGCAGTAGTTATGATAATAGAGATACTAATTCTGATATTCGTTTCCAACACTTCCTGTACTTACCATGTGTCAGGCACTATGCTAACCACTGTATACACACTATCTCATGGAATTCTCACCACAACTCTACGAAGTAAGCATTATTACTATTCTCAATTTGCAGATAATTAAACTGAGGCTCAGACCGAAATAATAACTGGCTTAAGGTCACATGGCTGATATGAGATAAAACCAAAATTTAAACTGTGAACACAACCCTAACCGCTACAAAAGCTATCACACAGAAATAGGGCCTTTGAAGACAACAAGAAACAGCTGACAACAATGAGCAATTTTTCAATCTCTATAGACTGTATTCAGAGGGAAGGTAGAAATATAAAGGAATTTTATCATCTCTGAATTTAACCATATATTATCTCTTACCCCCATCTCACCCTAAGGTTTCAAAACTGCTTTTATTTGCAAAATTACCATTTTGTTCTGTCATTAATGCTCTCCATAGTCTCTTACCTCTGATTTCTCAACTTTTATATGCCTGGGAATTCACTAGTTATAGTTCATAAAACCAGGTAGCTACGTGCCTATCTGATTACTTAGGGTGTGATCTATGCAAGGGAGCTTCTAAACAGACCTGGTCTCTTGAATAAACCTAAATTCTATTTACTCAGTCTTTCTTATGGACAGGCTACAAAACACTGAAGCCTCTAGGTTCTAGCCACCACCTAATAATAACTATGTCAGAAGTCCCAGAACTAAGGGATACTACTTTCCCATCCAAATCTCCTATTATTTGGGAGAGTGAAAAAGAAGACAGTTATACTGTTAACAAAATTATTTCAGTCGTATGTTTTTTGAAGTAAATAACTTAAAAAAATCAAATATAAACAAAAATAAAAAATAGCATGATGAAACTCCATAAACCTGTCACCCAGGCTCACTATTATCAAGTTTTGGCAATACTTACTTCATCTATCTTTTTTGGCCCACCTTATTTTTTCTTTTTTTTTTTTTTTGCTTTTTAGGTTTTGGGGTACATGTAAAGAACATGCAAGATTGTTGCAAAGGTACACACCTGGCAGCGTGATTTGCTGCCTTCCTCCCCTTCACCTATATCTGGCATTTCTCCTCATGCTATCTCTCCCAACTCTCCACCCACTGCTGTCCCTCCCCTATTTCCTGCCAACAGACTCCAGTGTGTACTGCTCCCCTCCCTGTGTCCATGTGTTCTCATTGTTCAACACCCGCCTATAAGTGAGAACATGCGGTGTTTGATTTTCTGTTCTTGTGTCAGTTTGCTGAGAATGATGGTTTCCAGGTTCATCCATGTCCCTACAAAGGACACAAACTCATCGTTTTTGATGGCTGCATAATATTCTATGGTGTGCCACATTTTCCCTATCCAGTCTATTGTCAATGGGCATTTGGGTTGGTTCCAGGTCTTTGCTATTGTGAACAGTGCTGCAATGAACATTCGTGTGCATGTGTCCTTATAGTAGAACGATTTATAATCCTTTGGATATATACCCAGCAATGGGATTGCTGGGTCAAATGAAATTTCTATTTCTAGGTCCCTGAGGAATTGCCACACTGTCTTCCACAATGGTTGAACTAATTTACACTCCCACCAACAGTGTAAAAGTGTTCCTATTTCTCCACATCCTCTCCAGCATCTGTTGTCTCCAGATTTTTTAATGATCACCATTCTAACTGGGGTGAGATGGTATCTCAATGTAGTTTTGCTTTGCATTTCTCTAATGACCAGTGATGATGAGCATTTTTTCATATGTTTGTTGGCCTCATGTATGTCTTCTTTTGTAAAGTGTCTGTTCATATCTTTCGCTCACTTTTGAATGGGCTTGTTTTTTTTCTTGTAAATCTGTTTTAGTTCTTTGTAAATTCTGGATATCAGCCCTTTGTCAGATGGGTAGATTGCAAAAATTTTTTCCCATTCTGTTGGTTGCCGATTCACTCTAATGACTGTTTCTTTTGCCGTGCAGAAGCTGTGCAGTTTGAGTAGGTCCCATTTGTCTATTTTGGCTTTTGTTGCCAATGCTTTTGGTGTTTTGATCATGAAGTCCTTGACTACACCTATGTCCTGAATGCTTTCGCCTAGATTTTCTTCTAGGGTTTTTATGGTGTTAGGTCTTATGTTTAAGTCTTTAATCCATCTGGAGTTAATTTTAGTGTAAGATGTCAGAAAGGGGTCCAGTGTCTGCTTTCTGCACATGGCTAGCCAGTTTTCCCAACACCATTTATTAAACAGGGAATCCTTTCCCCGTTGATTGTTTTTGTCAGGTTTGTCAAAGTTCGGATGGTTGTAGATATGTTGTGTTGCCTCCAAGGCGTCTGTTCTGTTCCATTGGTCTATATCTCTGTTTTGGTCCAAAATCTCCTGAAACTGATAAGCAACTTCAGCAAAGTCTCAGGGTACAAAGTCAATGTGCAAAAATCACAAGCATTCCTATACACCAATAATAGACTTAAAGAGAGCCAAATCAAGGATGAACTGCCATTCACAATTGCTACAAAGAGAATAAAATACCTAGGAATACAACTAACAAGGAACGTAAAGGACCTCTTCAAGGAGAACTACAAGTCACTGCTCAATGAAATAAGAGAGGACACAAACAGATGAAGAAACATTCCATGTTTATGGTTAGGAAGAACCAATATAATGAAAATGGCCATACTGCCCAAAGTAATTTACAGATTCAACACTATCCCCATCAAGCTACCAATGACCTTCTTCACAGAACTGGAAAAAAACACCTTAAACTTCATATGGAACCAAGAGAGAGCCCGCATAGCCAAGTCAATTCTAAGCAAAAAGAACAAAGCAGGAGACATCACACTACTGGAATTCAAACTATACTACAAGGCTACAGTAGTCAAAACAGCATGTTACTGGCCCATCTTACTGAATGAGCTAAAGTGATTTTAAAATAAATCTCAAACGTAATTTCATACCCATATATGTCAGTAGCCATCTCTGTATATTTCTTGTATATAGCCACAATGCTATCAACTTACTAACAAAATCAATCACTTAGATTCTATTCAAATTCCTCTGATAGCTTCAGAATTATCTTTTTCAGACTGTTTCTTTACATCAGGATCCAAACATTATATTTGGTGGTGGCTAACTCTATAAGCTTGTTGAAAGCCATCTCCCCATTTTTAAAATTCAAGCCCTTAATTTGTTAAAGAAATTGGCTCTGTTTTAATACAGAAGGACCCATATTCTGGATTCCTTCTTCTTCATGGCATAATTTAACTTGTTTCCTTCTATTTCCTATAAATAGAATCCTCATGGCTTTTCTCTTTACATATTATCATCATCTAAACCAGAAAATAATTTGAGTGATTGTTTTTAATTCCCACAAAGATGGTCCATAAGTAACTAGTACCATTCTAGATCAACAGGAGAGAAGTTAATTATATACAATGGATTCCTTAAAACATTTGGGCTTAATTTTCTCCCAAAAACCAAGTGAGAAAGACTGATAGGCTTGATTATATTTAGTTTTGACCTTGTATTTGGCAAAAATACTTTAAAGAAGGCACTGCATGCTTCCTATTGCATTACATCAGATGACCATGTTTAATAAGTTCATCCATTAATTATTGGTGTAGGTGTCTGAGCATGGGGAGAATCTATGACAAGAACTGAGTGGTAACTTCTACCAGCAGAAAGCTCATCTTGGAGCCTGTAAATGATAAGTCATGCGGTACAATACCATGTTGTCTTTTTTTAATTTTAATTTATTTATTATACTTTAAGTTCTGGTGTACATGTGCAGATAGTGCAGGTTTGTTACATAGGTATACATGTGCCATGGTACACCATGTTGTCTTAATCAAAAGGAATCACTCTGGCTTCTTCTTGGCAGGGTGTGAGCTATGTTAGACAGCTTCCATACAGCCCACCTCAAATAGTGGTCAGTAATATGGAGAACAAGACCAGAGATAGACCATTCATTTCCCCTTAAGAGAGCTCTAAAAATCTAAACCAACATATTTAAAATCTTTCACCCAACAGAATGGGTGCAGCATGCCAGGGGGCTATTTATTTTTGTCTTTCTCTATAATAGTTCCAATCTCCCAAACGTTTTTTTTCTAAGAAGTATGAAAAAATGTCTAAGATGGGACACAAAGTAAATTATGCTCACCACACTCAGAGAGAAACTGAAGGACATATTTTACTTGTAAAAACAGAATCTAGGTAAATAAACACAGAAAAATAACTTTTGCCTCCTTTATCAAGCCTTAAATGTCTAGAAGATATGAAAGCAAAAGTTTCTAGCCTCTGCACCTAGTGGGTAGTCAATAAAGTTGTTGACTGTCCATCATAAAAGTGCTAAATAGGTAAGGGTGAGGCCTGGACAATTAAGTAATATCCAGGAACAATAGAAAGGAGAGGACACAGAAGTTTAGTAAATCAAAGCAACTGGAGCCAGCAGTTTCACGTTTGAAGCCTAGGAAATTATGTCATACGTGCATTCTGATGGTTATTATGAGAAAAGTACAGCATATATATCCCTTGCTACTACCATAATCCTGGAATTGCCTCTATCATAGAACATTTTCATCTCTTGTCATGGATTCTGGAAATTAATAAAGTTCCCTTCTAGGTAAGAGCTAAAGCTAAGCTTTCATGGGACTGTACCTCTCTTGTTGGGCTCATATCCATATGCTCCTGTCCCCTTCTGCTCTGCCCTTCTGTTCCACTTTGACCTATAGAAATTGCATCTATTCTAACAACACAATCAATCCTAAGTTACAGTAGAGAATACTGTATTTCACTGTCCACAAGTAAAACCTATCACTAGTCCACACCTCAGCATGAAGAGCGAATGAACTGAAAAATGAGAAACAGTGAGGTCAAAAGTATAAAACAAATAATAAACTCCTAGAATATTAGATCTACAGGGTAGATGGGAGGCCACTTAATAGAACCCTCTTATTTTACAAAAGAGGAAAGTGCTGCCCAAATAAATAAAATTATTTGCTCCAAATCACAATGACAATGAGAACCTGGAAAACAAAGCAAAATGATTTCCTAATAACATTTTTAGTAAATATCACATTAGGTAAAACTACTAATCATGTAAAAATATTTGGAATGTTTTAAAGACAAATTTATTGATTCATTTAACAAATATTTATTGAAAATATGGCCTATTACACACCAGGCAGAGCCTTAAGAACTAGGGCTGCAGCATTAAACAAAGAGACAAGAATCCCTGTTCTCACAAAGTATATAAATTAGTGGGGACAGAGAGAAATTAAATGTTAGTAAAATATATAGTACGTCATACAGCTGTAAGTGTCATGAAGAAAAAGAAAGGAAAGGGAATATAGAGTTCCTGTGTTTGGGGGTTGGGAGGAAGACTGCATTTAAAAATAGGATAATCAAGGAAGGCCCTCTGATAAGCCATATTTGAGTAAAGATTTGAGGGTAAGGAGGTGGCCAAACATTTTCTAACGGAGATGTGTCTCCAGGCAAACAACAAATAAAAATCCCTGAAGTAGAAGCGTCCCTAGAATGTCCAAGAAAGAATAAAGTCAATGTGGCCGAGTAGAGTGAGCAAGGAGAAGAGCAGCTGGAGACAAAGCTCAAAAGTAACAGGAATCAGATTTTGTAGGGCTTCTATGATATTGTAAGGGTCCCAGCCTTTGCTGAGCAAAATGTATAGCCAAAAGGAGGCTTTCAGCAGAGAAGTGGCATGACCTTAATTATTTTCACTGCTTTGGCTGCTGTGCTAAGAGCAGTTTATAGAAGTATGGAGGCAAGAAAACCAACTCGGGAGCTACTGCAAGAACTCAGATGAGATATGATGATAATTTAGTCCAGGGCTGTAGTGAGGAAAGCACTGAAAAATAATGGCATTTTGAGTATATTTTCAAGGTGGAGCCAATAAGGATTGGATATGGGTTGTTTAAGAATGAAGGTGGACTGCATCCTTTTTTTTTTTGGCCAGAAGAAACAGAGGATGGAGTTGTTATTTACTGAGATGGGTAAGACTATAGTAAGGAAATTTCTGTTGGTTGGTTTTATTGGTGATTATGTGCAATGATAGAGATCAGAAGGTTGGTTTTGAGGTATATTAAGTATGGCAGCTGTACTGCGAAAGTACATAAGGTTCAAACAGAGAGATTACTTGGGAAACTCTTACAATAATCCATGAGAGAGAGAATGGTGGTTGGATCAGGCATCTGGCAGAGGGAGTAAGGAGAACTGCAGATCAATTCTGAAGGTAGACTGACACGGTTTGCTGATGGAGTGATGAAAGATGAGCAGGGGAGGTGGGAGTAAATGATTTCCATGAGGATTTTGGTCTCAATAAATAGAAAGATACATTAACTGCTATTAACTGATATGAGGAAGACTGAGGGAGGAGCAAATCTGTGAAAAACCAAATGTCAAGTAGGCAGTCAGGGTTAGATGAGTCTAGGGGTTGGAGAATGGCTGTGGACCAGATATATAAATTTGAGAGTTATCATTTCATAGGTGGTATTTAACACCATGAGATAAGAAGAGATCACCAAAAAGAGCAAGTGAAAAGCAAGACAGAAAGGAAGTCCAAGGACTGAACCCTAGGATATTCCAATATTAAGAGATTGGAGATGGGGGAGAAACAATAAACAACAAACAAACAAAACACCCCTAAGAAGCAATAGCCAGGTGAAGTTGGAAGACAAATAAAACAGCTCTGGGGTTTCGGGAACCAGGTAATAAGGTGCTTCAAAAAGAAAAGATTCATCAATTGTGTTAAATTTTGTTGACAGGTAAGTCAGTAAGGCAGTAAGTAAGTAAGTAAGCAGGACAGTAAGATGGAGTCTGAGAATGACCACTGGATTTAGCAATGCGGAAGTTATTGGTGACTTTAACAAGAGTAATTTTGTTAGAGAGGTAAAGGCAAAGTCTCACTAAAATGCATTCAGCAGAGGATGTGAGGAGAGGAATAGGAGCAGCAAATATGTACAACTCAAGGATTTTTGTTATAAAGTGAAGCGGAGAAGTTCAGTGGAAGCTGAAGGAAGATGTGGGATAAAAAAAGGTGTTTTTTTCTTTCCTTTTTTTAGTTGGTTGGTTTTTAAGATGGGCAAAATTACAACATGTTTATAAACGAACAGCAGTACTCTAGTAGTCAGGAGGAAAACTGACGATGCAGAAGAGGGGGAAGAAATGCTGAAGCAATGTCCTTGAGTAGGTGGGAGGGAATTGGATCTAGCCACATGTCAAGGTAGGCCTAAGAAAGGAGAACAGTTTCTCCACATTAACAGGAATTAATAGATGCAAGTAGGTGGGTAGGTATGATGGTGGGAACTTGTGAAGTTCCCTTTAGATTGCTTATTTTTCTAGTGACACGGGAAGCACTGTTACTGACTGGGAGTGAAGGTGGGAAAAAACCTATAGGAAGTTTGAGGAAAGAAAGAAATGAAATAGTCATCTAGGAAATGTTCATTCTTACTTAATCATGTTTCAGTTGAAATGTCTGCCATTTACCTTGCTTGAAATTTGGGACCCAAATTTAATCCTGTCCCTCACACTCCTATGCCCCCAACTCAAAATCTGTTCATTTATGCTCAGTTCTTATCTTTACCTCTTCTTTTTTAATGGGTCCCTGCTAATGTAGAAAATTGGTAGAATATGTCCTTACAACTCTGATTTCACAAACTTGTATACTCAAAAAACAAACAAATAAACAAACAAAAAAATCACTTAAGATACCAGGCTACTTTCCAAAGTACACTAATCCATTCCAAACGGAATTCACTATATTACCATCACAAAGGGTCATGAGACTTAGGCTTCCTCTTCGGTAACTGATACTCAACATTTTCTAACTCCATAAACATAAATCATTAGACACGGTCTACAAATAGACAAATTACAATGCAAAAACATATACATTCACAGATGAAATTTGTATTCATAGGCTAAGGGAAGGCTTGAAAGTCTCCTAATCCAATGGAAGATGTAATCCCATTATCATTCTACTACTAAGTTGATGTCAAAGAAGTCAATTCATTTGTTTCAGATTACTAAACTAAAAAAATAAGAAAATGAAACAAGTAAAATAAAATTGTTGTATAAGATCAAATAAATAAATAAATAAATATCACTACGACTTATCCTGCTAATGCAAAGTAATTTAACACATGAAAACATTGTAATACAGCATATTAATAGGAAAAAAGGACAAAGAATACATGATAATAATAGATGCAGAAAGAGCATTTGACAAAATCCAACGCTGTTCCATAATAAAAACACTCAACAAACTAATAACAGAAAGAAACTCCCTCAACTTGAAAAAGGACATCCACAGTTAACATACTACATAGTGGCGAAGGACTAAATGCTTTCTATTTAAAATCAGAAACAGGACAAGGATGTCCACTTTGCCATTTCTATAAAATATTATACTGGATATTCTAGCCAGGGTACTTAGGCAAGCAAAAGGGATAAAAGGCTATTTGTAGATGATAAGATCTTATATATACAAAATCCTAAAGTTTTCTCTAAAAAGCTATTAATAATGCAAAAAATCAACTACATTTATACCTGTGAACAATCTGCAAATGAAATTAAGAAAACAATTTAATTTACAAGAGCATCAGAAAGAATAAAATACTTAGAAATAAACCTAACAAAATAAATGTAAATGTTATGCTCTGAAAACTCTGTAACATTGTTGAAGGAAATTAATCTAAATGAACAGGCAGACATCCTATGTTTATAAGTCAGATGGCAATAGTCCCCAAATTTATCAATAGCTTTAATGCAATCCTTATCAGAATCCCAGCCAGCTTTTGTAGGAAGGTGATCTTAAAATTCATATGAAAATGCAAGGGACTCAGAAGAGCAAAACAATCTTGAAAAAGAACAAATTTGGAAGCTTCACACTTCCAAACTTCCACACTTACTACAAAGTTACAGTAATCAAGACAGATTGCACTGGCATAAAGTAAAACATATAAATCAATGGAACAGAATTAAGAGTTCAGAAATAAAAGTTCATGTTTATTGTCAACCTAATGGGGCAAATAGTGTTGGGATCCTGGTTACCTGCCTACAAAAGAATGATGTTGGAACACTACCTAACACCATACACAAAAACTTACTCAAAATGGATCACAGACCTACATATAAGAGCCAAAACTATAAGACTTTTAGAGGAACCCTTAAGAGTAAATCTTTGTGACCCTGAATTAGGCAATGATTTCTTAGACAACAAAAGCACAAACCACAAAAGTAGATAAAATGGACTTTGTCAAAATTTAGAACTTTTGCTGCAAAGAAAATCGAGAAAGTAAAATGACCATCCCCAGAATGGGAGAAAATATTTGCAGATCATATATATGATAAGGAACCTATAAGTAGAATACACTGGGAACTCTTATAACTCAATAATAAAAAGATTTTAGATCTTTCCTTGCTTCTCATGTGGACATTTATTGCTATAAATTTTCCTCTAGACTCTGCTTTAAATGTGTCCCAGAGATTCCGGTACGTTCTCATTGGTTTCGAAGAACGTCTTTATTTCTGGCTTCATTTCATTGTTTATCCAGTCAACATTCAAGAACCAGTTTTTCAGTTTCCATGAAGTTGTGTGGTTCCGAATGAGGTTCTTAATCCTGAGTTCTAATTTGATGGCCCTGTGGTCTGAGAGACTATTTGTTATGATTTCTGTTCTTTTGCATTTGCTAAGGAGTGATTTACTTCCAATTATGTGGTCAGTTTTAGAGTAGGTGTGATGTGGTGCTGAGAAAAATGTATATTTTGTGGATGTGGGGTGGAGAGTTCTGTAGATGTCTATTAGGTTTGCTTGGTCTTGATCTGAGTTCAAGTCCTGGATATCCTTGTAAATTTTCGGTCTTGTTGATCTAATATTGACAGTGCAGTGTTAAAAGTCTCCCACTATTATTGTGTGGGAGTCTAAGTCTCTTTGTAGGTCATTAAGAACTTGCTTTATGTATCTGCGTGCTCCTGTATCGGGTGCATATATATGTAGGATCGTTAGCTCTTCTTGTTGCATTGATCCTTTTACCATTATGTAATGCCCTTCTTTGTCTCTTTTGATCTTTGTTGGTTTAAAGTCTATTTTATCAGAGACTAGGATTGCAACTCCTGCTTTTTTTGCTCTCCATTTGCTTGGTAAATCTTTCTCCATCCCTTTATTTTGAGCCTATGTGTATCCTTGCATGTGAGATGGGTTTCCAGGATACAGCACACTGATGGGTTTTGACTTTTTATCCAATTTGCCAGTCTGTGTGTTTTGATTGGGATATTTAGCCCATTTACATTTAAGGTTAATACTGTTATGTGTGAATTTGATCCTGCCGTTTTGATGCTAGCTGGTTGTTTTGCCCATTAGTTGATGCAGTTTTTTCATAGTGTCGATGCTCTTTACCATTTGGTACATTTTTGGAGTGGCTGGTACTGGTTGTTCCTTTCTATGTTTAGTGCTTCTTTCAGGAGCTCTTGTAAGGCAGTCCTAGTGGTGACGAAATCTCTGAGCAATTGCTTTTTCGTAAGGGATTTTATTTCTCCTTCGCTTATGAAGCTTAGTTTAGCCAGATATGAAATTCTGGGTTGAAAGTTCTTTAAGGATGTTGAATATTGGCACCCACTCTCTTCTGGCTTGTAGGATTTCTGCCAAGACATCTGCTGTGAGTCTGATGGGCCCTTTGTGGATAACCCGACATTTCTCTCTGGCTGCCTTTAGCATTTTTTCCTTCATTTCAACCCTGGTGAATCTGACGATTTTGTGCCTTGGGGTTGTTCTTCTTAAGGAATATCTTTGTGGTGTTCTCTGTATTTTCTGGACTTGAATATTGGCCTGCCTTGCTAGGTTGGGGAAGTTCTCCTGGTTAAAATCCTGAAGAGTATTTTCCAGCTTGGATTCATTCTCTCCGTCACGTTCAGGTACACCTATCAAACGTAGATTAGGTCCTTTCACATAATCCCATATTTCTTGGAGGCTTTGTTCATTTCTTTTCACTCTTTTTTCTCTAATATTGCCTTCTTGTTTTATTTCATTGGGTTGATCTTCAATCTCTGACATCCTTTCTTCTGCTTGGTCGATTCTGCTACTGAAACTTGTGTATGCTTCATGAAGTTCTCGTGTTGTTTTTCAACTCCATCAGGTCATTTATATTCTTCTCTGAGCTGTCTACTCTCGTTAGCTTTTCATCAAACCTTTTTTCAAGGTTCTTAGTTTTTTCGCATTGGGTTAGAACATGTTCTTTTAGCTCAGAGAAGTTTATTATTACCCACTTTCTGAAGCCTGTTTCTGTCAATTCATCAGACTCATTCTCCATCCAGCCTTGTTCCCTTGCTGGTGAGGTGTTGTGATTCCTTGGAGTAGGAGAGGCTTTCTTGTTTTGGGTGTTTTCATCCTTTTTGTGCTGGTTTCTTCCCATCTTTGTGGATTTATCTACCTGTTGTCTTTGTAGTTGGTGACTTTCGGATGGTGTTCTCTGAATGAACGTCCTTTTTGTTATTTCTGTTTTTTAATTTTCCTTCTAACAGTCAGGCCCCTCTGCTGTAGAACTCCTGGAGGTCCATTCCAGACCCTGCTTGCCTGGGGAACACCTGCAGTGGCTGCAGAACAGTAAGGGTTTCTGCCAGTTTCTTCTTCTGTTATTTTTGTCCCAGAAGGATACCCACCAGATGTCAGCCTGAGCTCTCCTTTATGAGGTGTCTCTTTGGATATACAGGGGTTGGGGAGCTGCTTGAGGAGACAGTCTGTCCTTTACAGGAGCTCAAGTGCTGAGCTGTGAGCTCCATTGTTCTGTTCAGAGCTGCTGAGCAGGTACGTTTAGGTCTGCTGCAATGGAACTCATAACTGCCTTTTTTTCCCCAGGTGCTCTGTCCTGGGAAGGTAGGGCTTTATTTATAAGTTTCTGATGTGCTGCCGCCTTTTTTCAGAGATGCCCTGCCCAGCTAGGAGGTAGCCTAGTCACTGTCTGCCAGCAGAGGTATTGCTGAGCTGCCATGGGCTCTGCCCAGCAGCTGTGTGAACTTCCTTGTGGTTTTGTTTATAGAGGTATAGTTAGAACTGCCTTGGTAACGGCAGTCTGCCTCGGTAATGGTGGACTGCCTCGGTAATGGTGGACACCTTGGTAATGGCGGACTGCCTCGGTAGTAGTGGACTGCCTCAGTAATGGCAGATGTTCTTCCCCTCCCAGAGCTGAACCAACCCAGGTCCAGCTGTGCCTGCTATGAAACTATCAGTCCAGAGTATTTCAGGTTGCTGGTCTTTGTAGGGGTGGGACCCGCTGAGCCAGATCACCTGGCTCCCTGTTTCAGCTCCTTTTTTTTTCAGTTAAATGGGTGACTCTGTCTCCCAGGCATTCCAGGTGCCAGTTGAAATGGCACCCAGATTTGTGTGAGTTTCTGTGTGGAGACCTGCTGCACCAGCTGAAACAGCCATGCTGGAGACTCAGGGTGCTTTTCCACCTGGGAATCTGCTATCTGTGGGCAGTAAAAATTCATTTGGAAATGCAGTGATCACTCACCCTCTGCATTCTCACTAGGAACTGAACTCCAGAGCTGTTCCTAATCAGCCATCATTCCTTTTTTTAGAGTAAAAATTTTTTAGTGGTTATGGCTGCACAACCAGTAAATATACTAAAAATCACTGAATTATACACTTTAAATGTGTCAATTGTATAAAATATGTGAATGATACCTCAATAGAGTTATCAAAACTACAACACTAAAAAGCAGAATCAAGTTATAATAATTACTTCAATAATTTTGGCTGAACTATATAATCTGGTTAAATAACTATTCAATCTTGTTTATGTAATTCTAACTATTTTCCAAGCCTTTGCTCGATGTGTAGGCATTTTTCTGGGCACAAACCTAAGTGCTTCTTCAGCACCGTACATTAGAGAATGTAGACAAAATAAACTGTCAGTATGTACCTCCAATTCATAACATTAAACTTTTTCATATTTTGTATCAGGAAAAACTGCAAGGAAATAACAAATTCATACCAACTATGGCAATTTTTATTTCATTTGCCCTGTAGCCATGTCATTCACCAGGTTTTTTAAAAATAGAGAAATAGGCCGGGTGCAGTGGCTCATGCCTGTAATCCCAGAACTTTGGGAGGCCAAGGCAGGTGGATCACCTGATGTCCAGAGCTCCAGGACAGC
>NW_022436956.1:10289061-10365495 GCF_009761245.1 Sapajus apella
AAAAAAAAAAAAAAAAAAAAAAAAAAAAAAAAAAAGGGAAAAAAAAAGGAAGTAAGGAATTTACTTACTCTGACTTGAGATTCACTTTTCAAATGTCACAATTACTTCACATCAAAGATACTCAAAAGACAGAGGATTTATTTACCTTTTCTGCAAAAGAAAATTACACAATTAAAAATTCCTATGTCCAGTGTCAATGAATGAGGAAAGAGGCAACAGTGTCACTGAATGAGGAAAGTGGCAATAAATTATAAAAAACGAGAGAAAAAATTTTGAGAGAAAAACGTGCATCAAATTTAAATTCTTCTAATCTCTAATTCTTATATGCAAATAGAAAAGCTAATGGCAGTATAGATGGCCACTGATGCTCAGAAACACATTTCATCACTTTCTTTTCTGCTTCATTCAGACATTTTCAGTACTGTCAAGCTCAAAAATACAGTTTTAGAAAGATGAAAACTGAGAGAATCTCAGAGATTTCACATGAGCTCTTCTGATCAGACCAGAGCAAAGTGAAAGAAGCCTTACTTGTCTGATCATGTTTTAAAATAATAGGATCCATATGGTTCACAAGAAAGAAGAGATGAGCAAGTCGAATTTCAATCTTGGTTCCAAGGTAGAGATTAAAACAATGATTACAATTATAAAGACAGTTATTATATGAGACAGTATTATGTATTTCCGGATTATACATTTTACACACTTGAACAGCTTTTCTTAAATAATCTCTCAGGGTTGATTTTAAATAAAAGTCAAAATACTACCAGTTAATTTCAGATTCCTACTACAGATTTTTCAAAGTCCGTCTGTGTGCAGAAGCAAAATTATGAATTGCGGCTCGAAGAGTTGGGTTACCCCCAGAGACATCACAGGAATTGATGACTGAATGCAGTGCCCGAGTATATGCTGCAAAAGAAGGTTTGCACAGCAATGAATAAAGTCAAATTCTAAACAACTCTACTGGCCTCTATCTTATTAGTATTGCTTCTCTACCAAGAGTCTCTCAAGTATTAACTTTAGCTATCCATCAAATAAATATTTATTGACTACTTATTATGACAAACACTCTGTGAGGACAGAAAAGATAATGAAGAGTATGGACACAAAAATAATTAAGTTGCCATGTAATACTTCCAAACCAGAGGCATATACAAAATATTATCATAGGCCAGGCACAGTGGCTCACGCCTGTAATCCCAGCATTTTGGGAGGCTAGGGCGGGCAGATCACTTGAGGTCAGGAGTTCGAGACCAGCCTGGCCAACATGGTGGAACCCCATATCTACTAAAAATACAAAAATTAGCTGGATGTGGTAGTGCACACCTGTAATCCCAGCTATTCAGGAGGCTGAGGCACTTGAACCCAGGAGGCAGAGGTTGCAGTGAGCCGAGATGGTGTCACTGCATGCCAGCCTGGGCAATAGAGCAAGAATTTGTCTCAAAAAAGAAAACCCCAAAAAACAAAATGTCATCACAGAATGAAGTTGAGAATGAATGTACAACTACCTAGGACAGGATGAAAAAGATTCCCAGAAGTGGTAACATTAAAGATGAATTGTGAAGAAATAACAGGAGTAAAGGAAAGAACACAGAACTGAGTGTGTGAGGTATAAAAGGAGTAAAAAATACGGTAACTATCATAAGGCTAGAGTAGGGCCTGGAGCCAGAGAGAAAATACACCAAATATGTCATGCGTCTTATACTGCAATGGAGTGCCCTAGAGGTTTTAGAATAGGGAAATGGCATAATTAGATTTGTGTTTTTAAAAAGAAAGCTGGTAAGAAACTCATATCATAAAGATGAAGCACTAGGAATATATATACTGGCAGTATTTCTACTGTATGCATGAGGGCTACATAATCTGGACACTATATAAATCAATATATTTAAGGATGGACAGGAAACAGAAATATTAATGACAATATGAACAGCTAAGTTTTCTCTAGCTGGGACTCCTGATAAAGTTTATATTGTTTCTTATTTGCCTCAGTGCCTCCTGGCAGAACTAGCAATCGAATGTGGCTATATATGGTAATACATCCATGTTACATACCATTAAAGTATTTGGCTAACAGGGAATTCAACTAGATAGAGTCCTAACTTACATAAAAGGCAAATTCTAATAGTCTTCAGTTAAACGACCCGGAACTCAAGTCCTCCTACAGTAGAATAAGCTGAAAAGATAACAGACGAAGATAATAGATCTCAAAGAGAACTATAACTAATTGTAATTATTTTCATTGCCTCATATAGCTATTTTGTAAAGGGTTTATAACAGTCTCTGATACATAGTAAGCATTCAATAAATGGTAAATTACTAATATCACTACTTTTATTGATTTTTCTTATTGCTATTAGGTCCTGACGATTCCTTCAAGAAACTTACCTTTGTGGTTTTTATAGAAAATACAATTGTTGGCACAGGTATCAGGATGAGCATCCCAAAAATCAGGACCACAACAGCATAGTGGAGGTAAAGTGACATTATACAGCCGCATTTTCTCCTGGATTTGGGCTCGTAAAGCTTCTACATATCTGTAAAAATAAAGTATGATTAGGCAAAGTGATCTACTAGAAAGAGAGTGAGCATGAACCCTGATTGTACAGCCCGCTTTAACTGTTAAATCTATTCAATGTCTCTGGGTCTTGACTCTTCCTCTTTGAACTGGGAAAAAGCACTGGGGAAAATGCAGGGCTACCCCTGAGAAGTATTAGGCAATCAAAAAATTTGATGACATTATGAATTCCTAAATGAGCAAAAGTATGAGAAGACACAGTCCATTCTCTTTTAAGAAAAATGAGAACAATGACTTTCTACCAAGTCTCCTCTAGAGCTAGAATATCATGAAGACCTTTTCAAATTACCTCAGGTATTCTTTTTCTCTCTGTTGTTGTTTTTCTCTGGCTCCTTTGATCTCTTCAAGTTGTAACTGAGCTAATATCTCACTCATCTTCTCTCCTGAATACAGTTCTTCATGAAAGTTCATTTTTAGGATCCTCTGCTCTTCGGCATAACGTTCTTGCTCTCTCTTTTTCTTAATTCTGAGAATAAAATCATAATATGGTTAAGAATTTCATAAAATTCTTATTTAAAATTAGCTTCTTTATCCAAATAACTCAAGAAATTCCCAGCAACAAAGGAGTCGAGAAGTCAGTTTAATACCCCAAGAATATCTTCAAAAATTTCTGCTGGCTGATTTATCTCCTTTCAAAGGGAAATGAGCAATAGCTACTATTAAAAGAGTTTTCCTGGGCCGGGCATGGTGGCTCATGTCTGTAATCCCAGCACTTTGAGAGGCTAAGGCAGGTGGATCACATGAGGCCAGGAGTTCAAGACCAGTCTGGCCAACATGGTAAAAACCCATCTCTACTAAGAAGACAGAAATTTAGCCAGGCAGTTGTGGCACAGGCCTGCAACCCTGGCTACTCAGAAGGCTGAGGTGGGAGGATCACTTGAACCCAGGAGGAGGAGGCTGCACTGAGCTGAAATTGCACTACTGCACCACAGCCTGGGTGACAGAGCAAGACCCCATCTCAAAAAACAAACAAACAAACAAACAAACAAAAAACAAAACAAAACAAAAAAACAAACAGTTTTTCTGTAAGAATCTAGCACAACAGTTTTCTTTTAGATTAAAACTACAAGTAAACAGGGCTTCTGCTTCTGGCCAAAACAGAGTAACAGGGACCAAATTTGCCCTCCCACCATAAACCACCAAAAACATTTAAAAAGTTAAAAAGTACACAAATCAGACAAATACAAGAAATGATGGTTTTCAAGACACTGGACACCAGGCAACACAAGGCACTGCTCCTTAAAAGATGGAAAACAAGTGAAGTAAACCCTATAACTGCCAGGGATTACTGCCTTGGAAGGTTCCAGGCAGTGGCACAGGGCAGGGAAACTGAAGTGAAGCCTGATGGGCTCTATGAATTGAAGAGATGAAGTTAAGAGTGCAAGGAGACAAAGGCAATTAGAGTTCACCAGACAAAGTATCAGAAAGAAGAGAGCTGCCCAGAGACAACACCCCAGAGATGAGCAGAGAATCTCCTGGTATACAGCAGAGCACTGATTGGTGCATGTACGCAATGGAATAACCTAAGGCTAGGGAGAGAACCATCCAAAATAAGAGGAACGCTGACTAGAGTTCACACAGCTCCAGGAATATTAGTCCTTACGCCCAACAATCAAACTTGAAAAACTCATAATCCACAGAACATTAGGTAAAGTATTCAGAATGATCTTATCTGAGCAGTAGGGAATAAAAACCAGTCCTAGACTGACAAAATACTGCTCCAGACCCAAGTTACAAAAGCAAGTCCTCAAATGAACTTGACTGTATACCAAAACCAGGTTCAAGAATGTAAAGACATCCAGCAACTAACATGGTAAAACTCACAAAGTTGGGCATCCAACCAAAGACTACTAAGCACACAAAGAGGCAGTAAAACATAGCTCACAATCAGGATAATAATCAATCAATCAAAATGACCTAGAACTGATACAGTTGTTAGAATTAGCAGAGAAGAACACTAAAACAGTTATTACAACTATATTCTACATGTTCCAAAAGTTAGGATATAAAAAGACTAAAATCAAACTCCTAAAGATGAAAACTACAATTTCAAGACTATACATTGAGATTAAAAAAACAGTGGATAGGAATACTACCAGCATAGATGTTGCAGAAGTAAATCTGAAAACATAACAACAGAAACTATCCAAAAGGAAACACACGAAAAAATCTGAAATGACAAAAGCAGCACAAAAATAACACCAAACTAATCATATTAAAAATGGACAAAGGGGCGGGTATGGTGGCTCATCCCTGTAATCCCAGCACTTTGGGAGGCCCAAGTGGGTGGATCACAAGGTCAGGAGTTCAAGACCAGCCTGGCCAACATGGTGAAACCCCATCTCTACTAAAAATACAAAAAATTTGCCAGGCGCAGTGGCAGGCACCTGTAATCCTAGCTACTTGGGAGGCTGAGGCAGGAGGCTGGCTTGAACCTGGGAGGTGGGGGTTGCAGTGAGCCGAGATTGCGCCACTGTATTCCAGCCTGGGCGACGGAGCTAGACTCCATCTCAAAAAAAAAAAAAAAAAAGGACAAAGGACTTGAATAAACATTTCTCCAAAGATGATATACAAATTGGCTAACATGCATATGAAAAGATGCTCAACATCACTAATTATCAGAGAAAGGCAAACTAAAACCACAATGAAATTATCAACTCACACCCATTAGGATAGCTACTATCAAAAAAATAAAAAACAGGTGTTGGTGAGGATGTGACAAATTGAAACCCTTGTACACTGTTGTTGGGACTGTAAAATGGTATAATCCTTATGGAAAACAGTATAGACATTCTGTAAAAACTTATAAATACAGTCACCATATGATCTTACTTCTGGGTACATATTCAAAAGCAAGCAGAGTCTCAAAGAGATATTTATATACACATGTTCCTAACAGTGCTAATTCTTAATAGGTAAGAGGTGGAAGCAATCCAAATGTCCACTGGATGAATGAATGAATAAACAAAATGTAGTATAGACATAAAATAGAATATTATTTAGCTTTAGTCACATTAAACAACATGGATGAGCCTTAAGGACATAACACTAAGTGAAATAAGACAGTTACAAAAAGAAAAATAATGTATAATTCTACTTTCATGAAGGTCTAAAGTAGTTGTGATGGTTAATACTGAGTGTCAGCTTGATTGGATTGAAGGATACAAAGTATTGATCCTAGATGTGTCCTTAAGGGTGTTGCCAAAGGAGATTAACATTTGAGTCAGTGGGCTGGGAAAGGTAGACCCACCCTTAATCTGGATGTGTGCAATCTAATCAGTTGCCAGCAAGGCTAGAATATACCCAGGTAGAAAAACATAAAAAGAGACTGGCCTAGCCTCCCAGCCTACATCTTTCTCCCATGCTGGATGCTTCCTGCTCTCAAACATTGGACTCCAAGTTCTTTAGTTTTGGAACTCGGACTGGTTCTCCTTGCTCCTCAGCTGCAGATAGCCTATTGTGGGACCTTGTGATCTGTGAGTTAATACTTAATAAACTCCCTATTATACACACACACACACACACACACACACACACACACTCACTCACTCTCTCTCTCTCTCTCTCTCTCCATTAGTTCTGTCCCTCTAAATAACCCTGACTAATACAGATTTTGGTATCAGAAGTAGTTCCAGAGAAATATAATTTGTTTTTTAGATGCAGTCTCACTCTCTCACCCAGGCTGGAGTGCAGTGGCACAATCTCAGCTCACTGCAACCTCTGCCTCCCAGGTTCAAGCGAGTCTCCTGCCTCAGCCTCCTGAGTAGCTGGGACTACAGGTGCATGCCACCACACCTGGTTACTTTTTTTATTTTATTTTTTTTATTTATTTTTTTTTTCCCATTTATTTATTTTATTGCATTTTAGGTTTTGGGGTACATGTGAAGAACATGCAAAATTGTTGCATAGGAACACACGTGGCAGTGTGATTCGCTGTCTTCCTCCCCATCACCTACATCTGGCATTTCTCCCCTTGCTATCTCTCCCCAGCTTCCCACCCCCCACCGTCCCTCCCCTATTTCCCCCCAACTGACCCCAGTGTGTAGTGCTCCCCTCCCTGTGTCCATGTGTTCTCATTGTTCAACACCCGCCTATGAGTGAGAACATGCGGTGTTTGATCTTCTGCTCTTCTGTCAGTTTGCTGAGAATGATGGTTTCCAGGTTCATCCATGTCCCTACAAAGGACCCAAACTCATCGTTTTTGATGGCTGCATAATATGGTTTCACCATGTTAGCCAGGATGGTCTTGATCGCCTGACCTCATGATCTGCCCACCTCGGTCTCCCAAACTTCTGGGATTACAGACATGAGCCACTGCACTCAGCCGAGGAACAGAATATTAAAGATGGAGTTCATTAGTTGGTTTTGGCGTTTCTGGAGTTGGCTGCTTAATATGATTAAACCCAAAAATGCTAAGGACTCTACTTCCAATAGTATGAAGCACACTGATAGTCCTTGGTGTGAATGGTTTAGAGAGTTATGCAAAATAAATGCATTTGACATTTGTGAATCATTGCTCATGAGAGACAAGGAGTTCAGTGACTCTACATAATACCTTTGACCATATGTGGAGAATCAAGGAACACAATGAAGTTGGTTGGTTGCTCTTACATTCACTGGCCAAAGTGATAAAAGAAAATGATAAACTCAGGGATTCTAATTCTCAGCTTCAGAAGCAGATAGATACTGAGCCTCAGATCTTCTAAGATTGCCCTGAGTAAGTCTTACCTCCTGTAGAGAAAAAGCTGAAATTGTGGATAATCAGACACAAGATCTTATCATGCGAGTGGCTGACCTACAATGAAAGGTGCATGCACAGCCTCACCAGGTGTCTGCTGTTAAAGTGAGGGCATTAATTGGAAAAGAATGGGACCCTGCAGCTTGGAATGGGGAACTGTGGGAGGACCCTGACGAAGCTGGGGACACTAAATTTGTAAACTCTGATGAACTTTTTTTTGCCAGAAGAAACAGCTTTCCAATCCCTGAGGATAGCGGCAACATCTGGTCCCCAACCCATGCTACTATCAGCCTTTTTCCCTTTGTCTGAGGAGACAAACCCTGTGATGCCTGAGGCAACAGTGATGGCCTCCCCTGAGGCAGCTGCCAGGCAAGATAATGCTGATTCTCCTCAGGAGCCACCGCAAACACCCTGTTTGCTTCTAGATCTAAAACTAGATTAACGTCCTGGTGGGCCCCTAGAGGTCAGGTTCAGAGCGTGACCCATGAGGAAGTGTGCTACACTCAAAAAGAACTGCTTGAGTTTTCTAATTTATATAAACAGAAATCTGAAGAGCAGGCATAGGAATGGATATTAAGGGTGTGGGATAATGGTGGAAAAAACACAGAATGGCAACAGGCTGAATTTATTGATTTGGGGCCACTAAGTAGGGACTCTGCATTTAATGTTTCAGCTCAGAGAGTTAAAAAAAGTTTCTAATAGCTTATTTGCTTGGTTAGCTGAAATAAGGAGTAAAAGATGGCCCACTGTGAGTGAGCTGGAAATGCCTGATCTCCCTTGGTTTAATGTAGAGGAAGGGAATCAAAGGCTTAGGGAGATTGGGATGGATTAGTGACTTTAGACTTACTCATCCCAGCTGGGAGGTTCCGGAAGATATACCATTGACCAATGCCTTGTGAAACAGATTTGTGGGGGCAGGACCTGCATTTTTAAGAGTCCTGTAATTGCTCTTCTCTGTATGTCAGATCTAACAGTGGAAATCACAGTCACTCAACTACAAAATTTAAATATGATGGGAATAATTGGATCCTGAGGTGGCAGGGACAAGAGGCAGCACTCAAGGATCAAACGCAAGGTGGGTGTAAGCTATCATAATGGACAGCAGAGGCAAAACTGCAATTAGAATAGTCTGACTAGTGCAGAGCTCTGGCACTGGCTAATTAGTCATGGTGTTCCCAGAGGTGAAACTGACAGGAAGCCTACCACATTCCTACTAAATTTATATAGGCAGAAACATTCTAGGTCAAAAGAACAAAAGATTAATTTGAAGCAGAAAAACAGAAAATCATGGCCCCTCACTTCATTTCCAGGCCTGAGCCAATTTACAGACCCAGAACCCCTTGAATGAAGGGGAGGCCAGTCCCCTTGAGGAAGGACCCTACTACATTATCAATAATTTATGCAGTGAAACTTTCTCCCATCCTTCTCCAAGAAGACCTCCAGCCTTTTACCAGGATAACTGTGCACTGGGAAAAGGAAAATGATCAGATATTTTGGGGACTCCTGGACATTGGCTCTGAGATGACACTGAATCCAGGGGACCCAAAATGTCATTGTGGTCCTCCAGTTTAAAAATGGGCTTATAGATGTCAAGTAATTAATGGGGTTTTAGCTCAGGTCTGACTTAGAGTAGGTCCAGTGGGTGCCTGGACTCATCCTAGGGTCATTTTCCCAGTGCAAGAATGCATAATTGGCATAGGCATACTTAGCAGCAGGTAGAACCTCCACATTGGCCGACTGGTAGGGTACGGGCTGTTATGGTAGGAAAGGCCAAATGGAAGTCATTAGAGCTGCCTCAACCTAGAAAAATAGTAAATCAAAAACAATATTGCATTCCTGGAGGGACTGCAGAGATTGGTGCCACCATCAAGGAATCGAAAGACACAGGGTTAGTGATTCCCACCACATCCTCGTTCAACTCTCCCATTTGGCCTGTGCAGAAGACAGACGGATCTTGGAGAATGACAGTGGATGATCATAAGCTTAAGTGGTGACTCCAACTGCAGCTGCTGTATCAGATGTGGTTTCATTGCTTGAGCAAATTAATACATCTCTTGGTACCTGGTACGCAGCCATTGACTAGGCAAATGCCTTTTTCTCCATTCCTGTGCACAAGGCCCATCAGAAGCAATTTGCCTTCAAATATACCTTTACTGTCCTACCTCAGGGGTATATCAACTCTCCGGCTTTGTGTCATAATCTTATTTGGAGAGATCTTGATCACTTTCCACTTCTGCAAGACATCACACTGGTCCATTACATTGATTACATTATGCTGATTAGATCCAGTGATTGAGAAGTAGCAAACATACTGAACTTATTGGTGAGACATTTGTGTGTCAGATGATGGGAAATAAATCTGACTAAAATTCAGGGACCTTCTACCTCAGTAAAATTTCTAGGGGTCCAGTGGTGCTGGGCCTGTCAAGGTAAAGGATTTGGCCCCTCCTACAACTAAGAAAGAGACACAATGCCTAGTGGGCCTATTTAGATTTTGGTGCCCACACATTCCTCATTTGGGTGTGTTACCCAGGCCTATTTATCAAGTGACCTGAAAGGCTGCCAGTTTTGAGTGGGGTCCAGAACAGGAGAAGGCTCTACAACAGGTCCAGGCTTCTGTGCAAGCTGTTCTGCCCCTTGGGTCATATGATCCAGCAGACCCAATGGTACTTGAGGTATCAGTGGCAGATAAGGATGCTGTTTAGAGACTTTGGCAGGCCCCCAAAGGTGAATCACAGCAGTGGCCTCTAGGATTTTGGAGCAAGGCCCTGCCATCTTCTGCAGATTACTACTCTCCTCTTGAGAGACAGCTCTTAGCCTGGTACTGAGCTTTGGTGAAAACTGAACATTTGACTATGGGCCATCAAGTTACCATGGGGCCTGAACTACCTATCATGAAGTGAGTACTTTCTGACCCATCTAGTCATAAAGTGGGTCATACACAGAAGCATTCCATCATCAAATGGAAGCGGAATACACATGATCAGGCTTGGGCAGGTCCTGAAGGTGCAATTAAGTTACATGAGGAAGTGGCTCAAATGCCCATGATCTCCACTCCTGCCACCCTGCCTTCTCTTCCCCAGCCTGCACCGATGGCTTCATGGGGAATTCCTTATGATCTACTGACAGAGGGAGAGAAGACTAGGACCTGGTTCACAGATGGTTCTGCACAATATGCAAGCATCACCCAAAAGTGGACAGCTATAGCATTTCAGCCCCTTTCTAGGATATCCCAGAAGGACAATGGTGAAGAAAATCTTCCCAGTGGGCAGAACTTAGAACAGTGCACCTGGTTGTGCACTTTGCATGGAAGGAGAAACGGCCAAATGTGCAATTATATACTGACTCATGGGCTGAAGACAATGGTTTGGCTGGATGATCAGGGGGCCGAAAGAAGCATGACTGAAAAATTGGTGACAAAGAAATCTGGGGAAGAGGTATGTGGATGGACCTCTCTGAGGGACAAAAAACTGTGAAGATATTTGTATCCTATGCGAGTGCTCACCAACAGGTGAACTCAGCAGAGAAGGATTTTAATAATCAAGTGGATAACATGACCCATTCTGTGGACACCACTCAGGCTCTTTCCCCAGCCACCCCTGTCATCACCCAATGGGTCCATGAATAAAGTGGCCATGGTGGCAGGGATGCAGGTTAGGCATGGGCTCAGCAACATGGACTTTCACTCACCAAGGCTGTCCTGGCTATGGCCACTGCTGAGTGCCCAATTTGGCAGCAGCAGAGAAACAATGAGCCCTAAATATGGCACCATTCCTCAGGGTGATTAGCCAGCTACCTCGTGGCAGGTTGATTATATTGGATCTCTTCCATCACGGAAAGGGCAGAGGTTTGTCCTCACTGGAATAAACACTTACTCTGGATATGGGTTTGCCTATCCTGCATGCAATACTTCTGCCAACATTACCATCTGTGGACTCACGAATGCCTTATCCACCATCAGGGTATTCTACACAGCATTACCTCTGACCAAGGCCCTCACTTTACAGCTGAAGAGGTGCAGAGCAGTGGGCTCCTGCTCATGGAATTCACTGGTTTTACTAGTTCCCTATCATCCTGAAGCAGCTGGATTGATAGAATGGTGGAATGGCCTTTTGAAGTCACAATTACAATACCAACTAGGTGACAATACTTTGCAGGGCTGGGGCAAAGTTCTCCAGAAGGCTGTGTATGCTCTGATTCAGCGTCCAATATATGGTACTGTTTCTCCTATAGCCAGGATTCACGAGTCCAGGAATCAAGGAGTAGAAGTGGAAGTGGCACTACTTACCATCACCCCTAGAGATCCACTAGCAAAATTTTTGCTTCCTGTTCCTGCAATATTACATTCTGTGAGCCTAGAGGTTCCAGAGGTAGGAACGCTGCCACCAGCAGACACAACAACGAGTCCATTAAAGTGGAAGTTAAGATTGCCACCAGGACGCTTTGGGCTCCTCCTACCTTTAAGTCAATAGGCTTAAAAGGGAGTTATAGTGTTGGCTGGGGTGACTGACCCAGCCTTTCATGATGAAATCAGTCTACTACTCCACCACAGAGGTAAGGAAGAATATGCATGGAATACAGGAGATCCATTAGGGTGTCTCTTAGTATTACCATGCCCTGTGATTAAGGCTAATGGGAAACTACAACAGTCCAAACCAGGAAGGATTACAAATGACCCAGGCCCTTCAAGAGTGAAGGTCTGGGTTACTCCACCAGGAAGAAAAAAAACATGACTTGCTGAGGTGCTTGCTGAAGGCAAAGGGAATATAGAATGGGTAGACGAAGGTGGTCATCAATATCAGCTATGACCACATGACCAGTGCAGAAACAAGCACTGTAACTGTCATGAGTATTTCCTCCTTTTGTTAAAAACATGTTTGTGCATGTATACATTTGTACTAAGAAAATATCATTTTATTCTTCTCTCCTTTATCATGTGACAAAGATTTCTTGACTTCACACCATCATTTAAGTATTGTTAACTTTATGTAATAGTATTTGTTTTGGGGATTGGTATGTTTCTGGTTGTATGAAGAATAGTTTTATTATGTTAGGCATAATTATTACCTTATTACTGTCTTTATTTGAAGATTATGTATGATCTCAGGAGATGTGTATGGGCTCAAGTTAACAAAGGGTGAACTTGTGGTGGTTAATACTGAGTGTCAACTTGATTGGATTGAAGGATACAAAGTATTGATCTTGGGTGTGTCTGTAAGGGTATTGCCTAAGGAGATTAGTGTTTGAGTTGGTGGGCTGGAAAAGGCAGACCCACCCTTAATCTGGGTTGGCACAATCTAATCAGCTGCCAACAAGGCTAGAATAAACAGGCAGAAAAATGTGAAAAGGGAGACTAAGCCCTAAAGACTCATCTAAAAAGCTCCTAGAACTGATAAATGAATTCAGTAAAGTTTCAGGATACAAAATCAATGTACACAAATGAGGAGCACTGCTATACACCAACAATGACCAAGCTGAGAATCAAATCAAGAACTCAATCCCTTTTACAGCAGTGGCAAAAAAACAAAAACAAAACAAACCAAAAAAAAACCAAAACACCTTGGGAATATACTTAACCAAGGAGGTGAAAGATCTCTACAAGAGAAACTATAAGACACTGCTGAGAAAAATCATAGATGACACAAACAAATGGAAACACATCCCCTCCTCATGGATAGGTAGAATCAACATTGTTAAGCAACCTACAGATTCAATGCAATTCTCATCAAAATGCCACCATCATTCTATCTTCACAGAAATAGAAAAAACAATCCTAACAAAAAAAAGAGCCCACATAACCAGAGCAATACTAAGAAGAAAGAACATATCTGGAGGCAACACATTACCCAACGTCAAACTATGATATGAGGCTATAGATACCAAAACAGCACAGTACGGGTATAAAAATAGGCATGTAGACCAATGGAACACAACAGAGAACCCAGAAATAAAGCCAAAGGCCTACAACCAACTGAAGTTAAACAGAGCATATAAAAACATAAAGTGGGATAAGGACCCCCTAGTCAGTAAATGGCACTGGAATAGCTGGCAAGCCACATGTAGAAGAATAAAGCTGGATCCTCAGCTCTCACCTTACACAAAAATCAACTCAATATGGATAAAAGACTTAAACCTAAGACCTGAAACCATAACAATTTTAGAAGATAACATCAGAAAAATTGTTCTAGACATTGACTTAGGCAAAGAATTCATGGCTAAGAACCCAAAAGCAAATGCAACAAAAACAAAAGTAAATAAATGGGACCTAATTAAACTAAAAAGTTTCTACATAGCAAAAGAAATAATCAGCAGAGCAAACAGAAAACCGAGAGTGGGAGAAAAAAATTGCAAACTGTGCATCCAACAAAGAACTAATATCTAGAATCTACAAAGAACTCAAACACATCAGTAAGAAAAAAACCAAATAATCCCATCAAAAAGCAGGCAAAGGACATGAATTTGAAATTCTCAAAAGAAGATATTCAAACAGCCAACAAATACATGAAAAAATGCTCAACATCATTACTTATCAGGGAAATGCATATTAAAACCACAATGAGATATCACCTTACTCCTGTAAGAATGGCCATAATTTGAAAAAAAAAAAAAAAAAACAGATGTTGGCATGGGTGTGGTGGAAGGGGAACACTTACACTGCTAGTGGAATGTAAACTAGTACAATCACTATGGAAAACAGCATGAAGATTCCTTAAAAAACTAAAAGTAGAAATGCCATTCGATCCAGCAATCACAATACTGGGTATCTACCCAAAGGAAAATAAATCATTATATGAAAAAGACACATGCACATGCATATTTACAGAAGCACAATTTGCAACTGCAAAAATATGGAACCAACATAAATGTCCATCAACCAATGAGTGGATAAAGAAAATGTAGTGTATATATACACCATGGAATACTATGCAGCCATAAAATGAAATGAATAATGGCCTTTGCAGTAACTTGGATGGAGCTAGAGTCTAAGTGAAGTAACTCAGGAATGGAAAACCAGATATTCTATGTTTTTGCTTATAAGTGGGAGCTAAGCTATAAGGATGCAAAGGCATAAGAATAATAGAAGGGATTTTGGGAGCTTGTGGGAGGAAGAATGGGAAGGAGTGAGAAACAAAAGGCTACCTATTTGGTACAGTGTACACTGCTCAGGTGATGGGTGCACCAAAATTTCAGAAATCATCACTGAAGAACTTATCCATGTAATCAAAAACCACCTGTTCCCCAACAGCTATTGAAATAAAATTTAAACAATAAATAAATAAATAAATACATAAATACATACAAACAACATAAAATGGTAGTTACCAGGGGCTGGGGGTAAGAAGAAAAGGGGAGTTGCTTAACAGGTACAGAATTTCAGATTTGGAGGAAGCAGGGCAAGACAGCCAATTAGAAGCCTCCAACAATCATCCTCCCTGAAGGAACATATAAACTATCTACATAAAAAGCACGTTCAAAAGGACCAAAAACCAGGTAAGCAATCACAGACCCTGGTTTTAACTTCATATTGTCGAAAGAAGCACTGAAGAGGGTAGGAAAGACAGTCTTGAATTGCCTACACTACCCCTCCCTCATTCCCTGACAGATACCACACGGCATGGAGGGAGAATCCATGCACTTGTGGGAGGGAGAATACAGCATTTGTGGGACTCTGTAATGGAACACAGTGCTGCCAACATGAGGCAGAACTCAATCAGTGCCCAAAGAAGGAGCATTTAGACCAGCCCTAGCCAGAGGGGAATCATCCATCCAGGTGGCTGGAACTTAGTTTCAGCAAACCTTACCACCACATGCTAAAGTGCTCTGGGGTCCTAAATAAACTTGAAAGGCTGCCTAGGCCACAAAAAACTGTAATTCTTGGGCAAGTCCTATTGCTATGCAGGCCTCAAAGCCAGCTAGTAAGACACCAGCTGGGGTAGCTAAGGGAGTACATGTGTCACCCTCCCCCAACCCCCAACCCCAGACAGCATAGCTCACTGCTCCAAAAGAGACTCCTACCTTTCGCTTGAGGAGAGGCGAAAAAAGAGTAAAGAGGACTTTGTCTTGTGACTTGGATACCAGCTCAGCCACAATAGGATAAGGCACTGGGCATTGTCAGGCCTTCATTCCAGGCCATAACTCCTGGATGACATTTCTAGACAGACTCTGGGACAGAGGTAACCCACAGCCTTGAAGAGAAGAACCCAGTCCTAGCAAAATTCATCACCTGCTGACTAAAGAATCCTTGGGCCCTGAATAATCAGAGAAGTAACCAGGAAGTACATACCATGGGCCTTGGGTGAGACTGAGGTGTGCTGGCTTCGGGTGTGACCCAGCACATTCACAACTATGGTGACTACAAGGAAAGACCCCCTTCTGTTTGAGAAAAGCAGAGGAAAGAGTAAAAAAAAACTTTATCTTGAGCTTAAGTGCCAGCTCAGCCACGGTGGGGAAAAGCATTAAGTGGCTCTTGGGTTCCCTGATTCTAGGGCTTGCCTCTTGGACAAGATCTGTGGACCTACCCTGAGCCAAAGGGGAACCCATTGTTCTGAATGATGAGCCCCAGATTCAGCAGCATTCACCACAAACAAACAGAAACATAAAATACGTATGTATAGGCCAATATTCCTAAAAAACACTAATGCAAAAGTTCTCAACAAAATACTAGCAGCAACATTGAACAACACATTAAACACATCATTCATTGTGACCAAGTGGAATTTACCACAGGATGCCAGGATGGTTCAACATGCACAGATCAATCAATATGATACATTATATCATCAGAGTGAAGGACAAAAACCCTATCATCATTTCAACTGATGCTGAAAAGCGTTTCATAAAATCCAACATCTCTTCATGATAAAAATTCTCAAAAATCTGGTTATAGAAGGAACATACCTCAATACAATAAAAGTAATATATGACAGACTCACAACTAGTATCATAATGAATGGGGGAAAACTGAAGTCTTTCCTCTAAGATCTAAAGCACAACAAGGATGCCCACTTTTACCACTGTTATTCAACACAGTGCTGGAAGTCTGTGCAATAAGACAACAGAAAGAAATAAAGGGCATTCAAATTAGAAAGGAAGAAGCTGAATGATCCTTGTTTGCAGATAACATAATCTTAAAAACCTGAAGATTCCACCAAAATACTGTTAGAACTAAGAAATAAATTCAGTAAGTAGTAAAATCAAATCAGTGATAATTTTATTAAATTTATTTTAAAAACAAAGTGACAAATTCAATAAGTGTCAAAAATCAACATACAAAAATCAGTGGCATTTCTGAAAAAGAAATCAAGAAAGTAATCCCATTTACAATAACTACAAATAAAATAAAATACCTAGGGGTTAACCAAATAAGTGAAGGATCTCTACAATAAAACAATAAAACATTATATTAAAAAAATTAAAGAGGACATCAAAAAAATGCAAAGATATTCCATGTTCGTAGATTGGAAGATCAATATTGTTAAAATATCCATACTACCCAAAGCAATCTACAGATTCGATGCAATCTCTATGAAAATATCAATGACATTCTTCACAGAAATAGAAAAAACAATCCTAAAACTTATATGGAACCTCAAAAGACCCACAATAGCCAAAGCTATCCTAAGCAAAACAAAACATTACCTAATTTCAAATTATACTACAGAGCTAGAGTAACCAAAACAGCATGGTACTGGCATGAAAACAGCCATATAGACCAATGGAACAGAATAGAGAAACCAGAAACAAATCCATACATCTACAGTGAACTTGTTTTCAACAAAGTTACCAAGAACATACATTTGGGAAGACGGTCTTCTTAATACACGGTGGTGGGAAAACTGAATATCCGTATGTAAAAGAATGAAACTAGACCCCTATTTCTCACCATATGTAAAAATCAAATAGAAATAGATTAAAGACTTAAATCCAAGACCTCAAATTATGAAACTACTACACGAAAACATCAGAGAAACTCACCAGAACATTGGTCTGGGCAAAAATTTCTTGAGCAATACCACACAAGCACAGGCAACTAAAGCAAAAAATGGATAAATGGGATTACATCACATTAAAACACTTCTGCACAGCAAAGGAAACAATCAACAAAGTGAAGAGACAAACCACCGAATGGAACAAAGTATTTGTAAACTATCTATCTGACAAGGGATTAACAACTAAAGCATATAAGAAGTTTTAACAACTCAATAAGAAAAAAAAAATCTAATAATCCAATCAAAAATGGACAAAAGAGCTGAAGAGAGATTTCTTAAAAGAAGACATACAAATGACAAACAGGTATATGGAAAGGTATTCAACATCACTGATCATCAAAGAAATGCAAATCAAAACTACAATGAGCTACCATCTCACCCTCTGATATGGTTTGGCTGTCTCCCCACCCATATATCATCTTGAACTGCAATTCTCACAATTCCCACATGTAGTGGGAGTAACCAATGGGAGGTGATTGAATTATGGGGGTGAGTCTTTCCTGCACTGTTATCTTGATAGTGAATGAGTCTCATAAGATCCGATGATTTTAAAAATGGGAATTTCCTTGTACAAACTCTCTCTCTGTTTGCCGGCTGCCATCCACATAAGAAGTGACTTGCTCTTCCTTGCCGTCCGTGATTGTGAGGCTTCCCCAGTCATGTGAAACTGTAAGTCCAATAAACCTCTTTCTTTTGTAAATTGCCCAGTCTTGGGTGTGTCTTTATCAGCAGTGTGAAAACGGACTAATACACTCCAGTTAAAATGTGTTTTTATCCAAAAGACTGGCAATAACAAATGCTGGTGATGATGTGAAGAAAAGGGAACCGTTCTGGGAATGTAAATTAGTACAACCACTATGAAGAACAGTTTGGAGTTTCCTGAAAAAATTACAAATGGAGACATCATATGATCTAGCAATCCCAGTGCTAGGTATACACCTGCCAAAAGAAGGAAATCAGCATATCAAAGACGCATCTGCATGCTCATGTTTACTGAAGCACTTACTCACAATAGCCAAGATTTGGAAGCAACCCAAGTGTTCATCAACAGACAAATGGATAAAGAAAATGTGGTACACAGAGAGACAATGAAGTACTATTCAGCCATAAAAAAAAGAGTGAGATTCATGGGGAGAAATGCCAGATATAGGTGAAGGGGAGGAAGACAGCAAATCACACTGCCATGTGTGTACCTATGCAACAATCTTGCATGTTCTTCACATGTACCCCAAAACCTAAAATGCAATAAAAAAAAAAAAAAGAATGAGATTTTGTCATGTCCAACAACATGGATAGAACTGGAAGTCATTATGTTAAGTAAAATAAGCCAGGCACAGAAAGACAAACTTCATATGTTCTTTTCTTATTTATTTACGGAAGCTAAAAATGAAAACAATTAAAACTCATAGAGACAGAGAGTAGCATGATGGTTACCAGAGGCTGAGAAGCGTACTGGGGACCAGAAAAAAAGAAGAGATGGTTAAAGGTACAAAAAATACAAAGATTTAATAAGATCTAGTATTTGATAGCACAACAGCATGAATACAGTCAATAGCAATTTTGTTGTAAGTTTTAAAATAACTAAAATAGTATAATTGGATTGTTTGTGATACAAAGGAAAAATGTTTCAAGTGATGGATACCTGATTTACCCTGATGTGATTATTACACATTATATACATGTATCAAAATATCCCATATACTCCACAAATACATATACCTCTTATGTACTGATAAAAATAAAAAATAAGAACTTCAGATTTGCAAGATAAAAAAGTCCTGATGATATGTTTCACAACAATGTGAACACAGTTGACACTACTGAACTGAATTTATCATTTAAATTTCTTCAAGTAAAAGTGCCTGCTTGAAACAAAACAGTAACGATTTATTTTGCATTTAAAAGTAAAATGACGACAATAAAAGCATTAAGAATGGAATGAAAGATGGAAGTACACTATTAAGATTCTTACACTGTACATGAAGTAATACAGCATTAACTGAGGGTAGACTGTATACTATGTAATGCTGTATATAGTAAGTCATAGAACAACCAATAAAATAATGAAACAAAGGGTTACAGTTAATAGTCCAACAAAGGAGAGCAACTAGAATCATAAAAATATAATTCAAAAGGCAGAAAAAGAGAAAAGAGGGTCACAAACAGGTGGGACAAACAGAAAACAAACAGCAAGATGATAAACACATATCTAACCTGATTAATAATTCTACGAAAATTAAATGGTCTAAACACCCCAACTATTAATAAAAGGCAAAGACTGTCAGATTTGACAAAATCAAGACCCAACTACATGTTGTGATGAAGAAATGCATCTTTAAAGGTTCAAATAGGTTTAAAAAATAAAAGGGTAGAAGAAGATATACCATGACAGGTTAGTTAAAAGAAGGCTGGCCTGGAGATTCAGATTTCAATATTTAGATATTTAGATATATCAGACAATACAGGTTTCGAAGCAAAGAAAATTATCAGGGATAAAGAAGATCACTTCATGATGATAAAGGTGTCAGTTAATTATGGTGACATAAAACCCGAATGTTCATTGCAGCGCTGTTTACAACAGCAAAGACCTGGAACCAACCCAAATGCCCATCGACGATAGACTGGATAGGGAAAATGTGGCACATATACACCATGGAATATTATGCAGCCATCAAAAATGATGAGTTTGTGTCCTTTGTAGGGACATGGATGAACCTGGAAACCGTCATTCTCAGCAAACTGACACAAGAGCAGGAGATCAAACACCGCATGTTCTCACTCATAGGCAGGTGTTGAGCAATGAGAACACATGGACACAGGGAGGGGAGCACTACACACTGGGGTCAGTTGGGGGGAAATAGGGGAGGGACGGTGGGGGGTGGGGAGTTGGGGAGAGATAGCAAGGGGAGAGATACCAGATGTAGGTGATGGGGAGGAAGGCAGCAAATCACACTGCCACGTGTGTACCTATGCAACAATCTTGCATGTTCTTCACATGTATCCCAAAACCTAAAATGCAATAAAATAAATGGAAAAAAAAAAAAACCCCTAAATATCCATGTACCTAATAACAGAGCTTCAGAATATGTGAAGCAAAACAAAACTGATGGAACAGCAAGGAGATACATACAAATCGAATTACAGTCACAGATTTTAATATCCCTCCCTCACTACTGATAAAACAAGTGGGCAGAAAAATGGCAACGATACAGTAGAGCTGACCAATACTATTAACCAACTTGACTTAATGGATATTTATAGAACAGTCCACAACATTTACAGACTAGCAGAATACACATTCTTTTGTTGTAAGGTTCTTAAACTTGGAACATTTACCAAGACAGATCATATTCTGTGCCATAAAATAAATGTCAATAAATTCAAAAGAATTCAAGACATATATAGCATACTACTTTTTTTGCCACAATGGAATCAGATTAGAAATCAGTAACAAACAGTTCCTTGGGAAATCCCTAAATACCTGGAAACTAAATACAATTCAAAATAACCCATGATCAAAGGGAAAAGAAGTGGGGATATTAGAAGGTATTCTGAACAGAATAAAAATGAGTTTATTGGATGCTGCTGAAGAGTATTTAGCAGGAAATTTATAGCACTATATGCTTATATTAGAAAAAAAGGTCTTAAATCAATGACCTCAGCTTCTACCTTAAAAAATTTTAAAAAGAAAAGGAAATCAAGCCCAAAATAAGCAGAAAGAAAAAAACAAAAACAGGTTGAGTATCCCTAATCTAAAACTTTGAAATCTGAAATGATCTAAAATCTGCACCAGCATTATGCTCAAAGGACATGCTCACTGAAGCATTTTGGACCTCAGATCAGGGATGCTGAACCAGTAGAATATAATGCAAATATTCAAAAAAAAAACAAAAACCTGAAATCTGTAATGCTTCCGGTCCTAAGCATTTCAGAAAAGGGATACTCAAACTGTGCCAAATATTAAAACAAAAATCAGTAAAATAAGAAACACAAACATAGAAAAATTAATAAAATTAAAAGCTAGTTCTTTGAGATGAATAAAACTAATTTTTAGTCCATCTGATCATGAATAAAGGATATAAATTATCAATACCAAAAATAAGAGTTTATATCACTAGAGATTCTATAGATATCAGCAATGTAATAGAATAATAAGAACTTTATGACAATTAATTTGTTGACAACATAAGTGAAATGACAAATTCTTCGAAAGACATAAATTATTAAAGCTAACTCAGGAAAAAAAATTGATAACCTAAATGGCCCTATATTAGTGACACTGAGAATGCAGTTAAGAATGTTTCCACAATAAAAAGTCTAGAACCAGAGGGATTCACTGCCAAATTCTCCCAAACATTTAAGGACTAAACAATGCCAATTCTACATAAATTCATTCAATAAAATTGAAGAAGAGAGAACACATCTCAACTCATCCTATGAGGCCAGCATTACCTTAAAACAAAAACTTGACAAATATATTAGACAAATATCTTTTTAGATAAAGAAAACTGTAAGTTAGTATCTCTCAGAACATAGACATAAATATTCTAAACAAAATTTTAGCAAATCTCATTACACAATATATTAAAAGGACAATCAATTATTACCAAATGGGTGTACCCCAGGAACCCAGAGTTGGTTTAACATTCATTTCTCTCATATGTTAAACCAACATTTGTGTGTGTGTGTGTGTATACACATATACTGTATATATTTGTGTATGTATATATATACTGTGTATATACAGTATATATACATCAGTGTATACTGTAAACAGTATATATACACAAATGTTGGTTTAATTTTCATATATATGTGAGAGAAATGAATGTTAAACCAACATTTGTGTGTGTGTGTGTGTGTGTGTGTGTATATATATATATATACAAACACACACACACACACAGACACAAAATTTTTAAAATTTTTTTTTCTGTCATATATATTCTTTTCCTGTCATATATATATATATATATATATGACAGGAAAAGAATTTGATAAAATTTACCATCCATCCTAATAAAAATTCTCAAGAAGCTAGGAAGAGAACACTTACTCAGTCTAATAAAGGGAATGTATGAAAAACTTAAAGCTAACATCATAATTCATGGCAAACAACTAAATGCTGTCTAAGATCAGGAATTATCCATTTTCATCACTTCTATTCAACATTGTGCTGGAGATTCTTAGCCAGTGCAATCTGGCAAGAAAAAGAAATAAAAGACATCCAGATTTAAAAAAAGAAGTACAACTGTGTTTATTTGAAGACAACATGATCACCAAGTAAAAAACCCAATGGAATTAATAAGTTAGTCTATGTAAGGCTGCAGGGAACAGGATCCACACCCAAAAATCAACTGCATTTCTATACGTTAACAACAATCAGAAACGGAAATTTAAAAAACAGCACTATAATGGCACTGAAAATATAAAATACTTGGAGATAGATTTGACAAAAGACATGAATGACCCATGTACTGAAAACTATAAAATACTGCTGAGAAAAATTAAAGAAGGGCTATATAAATGTTCATGGGTAGGAAGACTCAATATTGCTAAGATTTCAATTCTGAATTTTCCTAAATTATCTCTAGATTGAACATAATCCCAATCAAAATCTAAAAATGCTATTTGTAGAAACTGAAACACTAATTTTTGAACTCATACAAAAATGCAAAGGGCCTAGAACAGAATAGTCAAGACAACTCTGAAAACAAAAATTGGAGGGCTAAAACTATCCGATTTCAAGCTTTATTATAGAACTGGACTAATCAGAACCTCATAGTATTAACATAGATAAATATATCAATGGAAGAAGAGAAAGTTGGAAATAAATGCATATGTAGAGGTGAATGCATACATGTATATATAAACATGCATCTATATAGATGACTCATTTTCAATTTTATTGAGATATAATATTCATGTTATAAAGTTCCCAATCACCATAATGTGATTTGAGAACATTTTCATCATGCCATAAAGAAACCTGACACTTATTAGCAGTCACTCTCACCCTCTCACCTCCAGCTCTAGCAACTACTAATTTTTCCATCTCTATAGATTTTCCTAGTTTAGACATTTTATATAAATGGGATCACACAATATGTGGTCTTTTTGGATTGGCTTTTCATTTGGCAGAGAGTTTCAAAGTCTATCCACAGTATAGCTATACTTCTTTCATTTTTATTGCCAATATTCCTTTGTACAGATATGTCACGTGTTATTTTTCCATTCATCAGCTATTGGATATTTGGGGGGCAAGTTTCCAAAGTGTCTGTACCATTTTACATTCCTCACCAGGAACATATGGGGATTCTAATTTCTACACATACTCACCAACACTTGTTTTTATCTGTCTTTTTTTTAAATTATAGCCAATCTAGTGAGTATGAGCTGGCAGTTCATGGTTTTGATTTGTATTTCCCAATAACTATGATTTGAGCATCTTTTCATGTGCTTATTAGCCACTTGCATATTTTCCTGGGAGAAATGTTAATTTAAATCCTTGTCCACTTTCTAACTGGATTAATTGTCTTTTTATTATTGAGTTGTAAGAGTTATTTATATATTTGGGATACAAATCCCTTATTGAATGTATGATTTGTAAATATTTTCTCCCATTGTGTAGCTGTCTTTCCACTTTCTTCATAGTTTTTAATTTTAATGACATCCAACTTATCAACCTTCTTTTACTGTTTGCTGGACAACTGATTTGTGACAAACACACAAAGGCGATGCAATGAAGTATACAGCCTTTTCAACAAATGGGTATCTACATGCAAAAAAAACTAAGCCTTGCACCATACATGACAACCCAAACTGGATCACAGAGTAAATGTAAAACTTAAAAAATTATAATTTTTCTAGAAGAAAGCAGAAGAAAATCTTTGTGACCTTGGGATAGGCAAAGACTTACTAAACAAGACATCAAAAGCACACTCCATAAAAGAACAAACTGAAAAACAGAAATTCATCAAAATTTAACACGTCTGGCCAGGTCAGGAGTTTGAGACCAGGCTGGAAAACACGGCGAAACCCCATCTCTACTAAAAATACAAAAATTAGCCGGGTGTGGTGGTATGCACCTGTAACCCCAGCTACTCGGGAGGCTGAGACAGGAGAATCGCTTGAACCCAGGAGGCGGTGGTTGCAGTGAGCTGAGATTGTGCCATTGCCTTCCAGCCTGGGTGACAAAAGTGAAACTCTGTCTCAAAAAAAATTTAAAACTTCTCTTTAAAAGACAATGTTAAGATGAAAGGACATGTCACAGACTCAGAAAAAATCTTTGCAAAGCTGGTATCTGATAAGAAACTTATTGTCTAGATTATACTAGAGAACTCTCAAAACTCAACAGTAAGATAACCCAATTTAAAAATTTGGTTTGAAGAGACCACCAAAATTGACACACAGATAACAAACACATGAGAAGATGCTCAATATTATGAGCAATTCAGGAAGTGTAAACTAAAGCCACAACGAAGTATCACTATGTACACACCTATTCAAATGGATAAAATGAAAAGACTACATCAAGTGTTGTTGAGGATGTAAAGGAAATTGAACACTTGTACACTGCTAGTGGTTATATAAAATGGTACAACCACTTTGAAAAACAGTTTGAGAGTTTCTTTAAAAAATGAAATATATATCTAGCATATGGTTCAGCCATTCCATTCCCAGGTATTTACCTAAGAGAAAAGGTAATATATGTCCATACAAAGATTTGTACAGTAAGCTCATTACAAGTTTATTTATAACAGCCCAAAACTCAAAAGTACCCAAATATCTACCAATCTATAAATGGATAAAATAATTCTCATACATCCATGCAATAGAATACTATTCTGCAACAAAAAAGAATGAATTTTTGATACACACAACAAGGATGAATCTCAAAGTCATACAGCTGAGTAAAAAGGGCTGGACACAAAAGAGTACATATTGTATGATTCCCTTTATATAAGACACTAGACAATGCAAACTAATCTATAGTGAAAGCAGAAAACAGACCAGCAGTTAGCAGTTTTGTGGGGAGGAGGTGGCAAGGAGGGGGAGAAAATGAGGGACTTCTAAGGGAGATGAGGAAACTTCTGGGGATGATGGATATGTTTACTATCTTGATTACAGTGGTTGTTTCATGTGTGTGTATATATATATGTTGAAACATCAAGTCCTTTAAATATGTAGTTTATTATACATCAAGTATACCTATTTAAAAATCCCTATTAACATGTAGAGAGGAAATAAGCAGCTCAGTGAGAAAAGCATCAAAAAAGTATATAAAGAACTTTTGTTAAGAAATGTGACTGACTCAAGACTAGAACCTGTAAACATATGCTAGCTAATGAGGCCAATTGCTAAAAATTACATTGAGACAAATGAGCTAATGTTTTCTGAACAGTAGTATGAGGCCAGTTCATACTCATACCTCTTCAATAAAGCATGCCCTGGTGAAAATTCTGGGCTTCTATCCTTTTGTGACAGGCTATCTATTGACTCCAGGGGAATTACAGCCTTCCATTTTGTTACATTAACACAGGTAATAAGTTAAAAACCAGGAAGGCATCCTACAAAGGCTGAAAGATTACCGACAAGAGGTAGAATTTGTGAAACCAAGTCTGTCCAGATTCTGACAGCTAATCATCGGCCATCTCTAGCAAAGTGACAAAGCCCCTTTAAACAAAGATTTTCTTACAACTACTCTCCCTTATTTGCCAGTCTTTCCTGAGCTACAACTGTAAATCTAAACTGAGTATTCCTCAAAGAGTACAGAACATAAACATCATTTTTATGGTATGATTCAAACTCAAATGCAATATAAAGTTTTAATGGGGGAGAAGAGAAAAATATTACTGCAGCTTGGGCAGAGGAAGATGTTTTTATACTAGTGAAGATAAAGATTTAAAGGCATATAAATCAGTGTACTAGGAATGAGAGGAAGGTAATTAAAAAAAAAGGCATAGATACTTGTCACACTTGACTTTAAAGTATATGTCATCTTACTTGCTTAAAAGATCATGTGTGAAATGAGTTAGAGAATGAAAGAAAACTAGTAAGAGTACAAAAGTTAAAAAAGCCTAAGATCACAGGTGCTCTTGGCTAGGGATCTGCATATATAGAGATCTTATTTCAATGAGAGCCAGTAAAGAAAAGTAACCATTTTGAAGACATATTTGTTAAGTTCAATAACTCCCAATCTTGTGAAAAAAGCAAATGGTAAAAGATTTTCCTGTATTGGTTCCATATGAAGTTTAAGGTGTTTTTTTCCAGTTCTGTGAAGAAGGTCATTGGTAGCTTGATGGGGATAGCATTGAATCTATAAATTACTTTGGGCAGTATGGCCATTTTCACAATATTGATTCTTCCTAACCATGAACATGGAATTTCTCTATCCGATTGTGTCCTCTCTTATTTGATTGAGCAGTGGTTTGTAGTTCTCCTTGAAGAGGTCCTTTATGCTCCTTGTTAGCTGTATTCCTAGGTATTTTATTCTCTTTGTAGCAATTGTGAATGGCAGTTCATTCTTGATTTAGCTCTCTTTAAGTCTGTTATTGGTATATAGGAATGCTTGCGATTTTTGCACATTGATTTTGTATCCTGAGACTTTTCTGAACTTGCTTATCAGTTTCAGGAGACTCTGGGCTGAGACGATGGGGTCTTCTAGATATACAATCATGTCATCTGCAAATAGAGACAATTTGACTTCCTCCTTTCCTATTTGAATGCCCTTTATTTCTTTTTCTTGCCTGATTGCTCTGGCTAGAACTTCCAGTACTATATTGAATAGAAGTGGTGAGAGAGGGCATCCTTGTCTAGTGCCAGATTTCAAAGGGAATGCTTCCAGTTTTTGCCCATTCAGTATGATATTGGCTGTTGGTTTGTCGTAAATAGCTTTTATTATTTTGAGATACGTTCTGTCAATACCTAGTTTATTGGGGGTTTTTAGCATAAAGGGCTGTTAAATTTTGTCAAAGGGCTTCTCTGCATCAATTGAGATAATCATACGGTTTTTGTCTTTGGTTCTATTTATGTGTTGAATTACGTTTATGGACTTGCATATGTTGAACCAGCCTTGCATCCCGCATAGCCAAGTCAATTCTAAGCAAAAAGAACAAAGCAGGAGGCATCACACTACTGGACTTCAAACTATACTACAAGGCTACAGTAATCAAAACAGCATGGTACTGGTACCAAAAAAGAGATATACACCAATGGAATAGAACAGAGGCCTCGGAAGCAACACAACATATCTACAACCATCCGATCTTTGACAAACCTGACAAAAAAAAAGCAATGGGAAAGGATTCCCTGTTTAATAAATGATGTTGGGAAAACTGGCTAGCCATGTGCAGAAAGCAGACACTGGACCTCTTCCTGACACCTTACACTAAAATTAACTCCAGATGGATTAAAGACTTAAACATAAGACCTAACACCATAAAAACCCTAGAAGAAAATCCAGGCGAAACCATTCAGGACATAGGCGTAGGCAAGGACTTCATGACCAGAACACCAAAAGCATTGGCAACAAAAGCCAAAATAGACAAATGGGACCTACTCAAACTCCACAGCTTCTGCACAGCAAAAGAAACAATCATTAGAGTGAATCGGCAACCAACAGAATGGGAAACAATTTTTGCAGTTTACCCATCTGACAAAGGGCTGATATCCAGAATTTACAAAGAACTAAAACAGATTTACAAGAAAGAAACAAACAAACCCATTCAAAAGTGGGCAAAGGATATGAACAGACACTTCACAAAAGAAGGCATGCATGAGGCCAACAAACATATGAAAAAATGCTCATCATCACTGGTCATTAAAGCAATGCAAAGCAAAACTACATTGAGATACCATCTCACCCCAGTTAGAATGGTGATCATTAAAAAATCTGGAGACAACAGATGCTGGAGAGGATGTGGAGAAATAGGAACACTTTTACACTGTTGGTGGGAGTGTAAATTAGTTCAACCATTGTGGAAGACAGTGTGATGATTCCTCAAGGACCTAGAAATAGAAATTCCATTTGATCCAGCAATCCCGTTATTGGGTATATATCCAAAGGATTATAAATCATTCTACTATAAGGACACATGCACACGAATGTTCATTGCTGCACAGTTTACAATAGCAAAGACCTGTAACCAACCCAAATGCCCATCGATGACAGACTAGACAGGGAAATTGTGGCACATATACACCATAGAATATTATGTAGCCATCAAAAACGATGAGTTCATGTCCTTTGTAGGGACATGGATGAACCTGGAAGCCATCATTCTCAGCAAACTGACACAGGGGCAGAAAATCAAACACCACGTTCTCACTCATAGGTGGGTGTTGAACAATGAGAACACATGGACACAGGGAGGGGAGCTGTACACACTGGGGTCTGTTGGAGGGAAATAGGGGAGGGACAGCAGGGGGTGGGGAGTTGGGGGTGATGGCATGGGGAGAAATGTCAGATATAGGTGAGGGGGAGGAAGGCAGCAAATCACACTGCCACGTGTATACCTATGCAACAATCTTGCATGTTCTTCACATGTACCCCAAAACCTAAAATGCAATAAAAAAAAAAGATTTTCCTGTAAATAATGAATCAACTCAAAGTTTTCCATGATGAAATTTAAACGGAGCCAAGTCAATGATGACAGAAAAGTTTAGTTACTGGTATAATTATCTATACTAATTATTCTCTATAAACTAAGGGCTAAGGGAATACGTCAGCATTGTTTTTCAAATGTCAACACCTTAGAGCTTGGTAACAGAATGGTTGCTAGAAATGATGGAATCAGCTCACCCTTCTCTTGGTAGCTACTCCTCTCCTCACAGATATTACTCTCTTCACAAACATTTCAAGAGTGAGTAGATATTTCCTCACTGCTTCATCTGCTCCACTATGGCCTTAAGATCCATCTGCTCCAATATGGCCTTAAGATCCATCACTCCACCAAAACAACTGGTGACCTACAGGTCATTTAATCCATCCAGTACATGCATTTTTATTAGGTGCAACACTGTACCCAAGGAGGCAAAAAAAAAAAAACAAAAAAAACCCAACACCTGAGATATTATAGTAGTTTGTGGCTCTCCAAAAACTCACAGTACATAAACAGAATTATATCCGTGTATTAAAATTATATTGGGGAGCAGTTAGAAAAAATGTCTAAAAAGGTTCAATAGGGGAACAATAATGAAGGCAAGGTTGAGAAACACTGATGGAACATTTTTCAGCCCTAATTTTACTTGCACTCTCAGACACATTTAATATTGCTAATCACTCCCTCCTTCTTGAAAGTTTTCTGTTCCTCAGCCTCTGTGACATAATACTTTCCCTGAATTTTCTTGTATACTTCCCTAGACCTTTCTCTGTCTTCTTTCAAGTCCATCTGCTCTACACTAGGTGTTCCTCAAAGCTCAATTTTAGGCTTTCTCCTTTTCTTACTCTATACCTTCTCCCCAGGTGACTCTATGTATGCCCTCTGCTTCAGTTACTATATACTACCATCTATAACTCACAAAGCTATAGCACCACCATAGATCATTTCCCTGAGATTCAAACCTACTTATCTACCTGCCAATTTGACATCTCTCCTTTGATGTCTCACAGGTATTCTAGGAAAAAAATAAACAGCTTCGGTCAGATTCATAGGTTAAAACAACTGCCAAATACTAGTTTCAGAAGGGATCATAAAATAAAAAATGATAATGCTAAATTTAAAAAGTGATATAAACAATTATTCTATAAGTTTCTTTTCTTCTCTAATGCCTTCAAAGCATTTGTTGTAAATACATGTTTTAGCTGATACACAATAGAAACTAGACTAGGTCAGAAATCAGTATGTCAATTTATCTGTTTTTCCTAAAGCCATGGAGTGAATAAAATTACAGTGATTCCTTGGCTATGCTAAAAGGTATTCTCAAACCAGCATCAGGCTTTCAGTAAAAGAGAGGTAAGAATATAAAAGACTGCAAATGGGTATTTGTACAACTAAAAAACAAGTAGATGTCAATATTTTGAAGAGAAGCCTGAAAATAAAGTGTTATCACAGGGAAACTGGATTTAAAATATATATTCTTATAATTTCAACACCTTAAAAACTCTTGTTAGTCATCTTTCATATATGATAGTGCCACAGCACTAATCCTTTACAAAGTTAAATTAATATAGAGACCTAGAATCAAAAGCAAGGGCTATTTCCGAAGCAATCACAGAAATCTGCCAACATCAATACTTTCAAATAAAAGGATTTCTACTTCTAAGATTAAGAAACAGGTTTATTTACTTCAGGAGTGAAAAGAGGTGCAATTTCTCAAGGAGGTGGAAGAAATATGCCTCTTTGGTATAACAGGATTAAGGTCTAATTTAGCAGTCTAACTTTTTTCTTACTGATCCTGTTTTTCTGTTCAACCTTTCTTCTCTTCTTCCCCAGCTCCAAGATTCTGACAGTATTCTTCCTTATGACTTCCAAAGGAATAAATTCTAACGTCTGATAGCAGAGTAGGGTGAATATAGTTAGCAAAATGTATTCTTTCTTTCAAAATAGCTAGAGAGGACTTGAAATGTACACACCACATAGAAATGACAAATACCCTGACTTGATCATTAAGTATCTAACAAAATTTCACATGTAACCCACTAATAAGTACAAATACAACGTATCAAAAAGGAGAGAAATCACTATTAAGAACAATTTAACATTTCCTACTGGTACTCTCTACTTGGATTCCTTTAAGGATTTCAAGTCCAATAAGCTGCAAACTAAACTTATCCTCATCATGTCTACCACCCTCCTGGCAAATCTGTTTTATAGTACCCCATGTACCTGATGGCCTAAGCCATAAATCTGGGAGCTATCCTTGAATTCTCTTCCAACAAAATCCTATCAAGTCTCTTAACCACTCTTAAAACTACCTCTTCCCCTTTGCTTCCCTGGCCGTATGTGGCAGGCCATGTTGTAAACTTCAAAGACGTTAGGTGATAAAGTCAAATCTGGGGTTGAATCCCAGTTCTGTCACTTGCTAAATGTAGTCTTAATCCTTGGCAAATTACCTAACCTCTCTAGGGCTAATTTTCTCATCTGTAAAATGAAATGAATAATAAAATCTACCTTAAAAAGTTATTGAAACAAGTAGATAACCTAATGCCTCTGAAGCACTCAACACTATGCCAGCACGTTGTAAGCATTCAGTGAATGCTAACTACTGCTACCTTGCAGGATTATTGTATCCACTAAGAGGAGATCATCTATGCAAAGTGCTTGATACTTTGTAAGGACTTAAAATATAATGATATTTTAAAAATTAATTTCACCTCTCGTCTCTACATACATTATTTCAACAACCTCCTAACAGTCATTTTATCTTATCCTCATGATGCCACTGAGCTCCCTAACTGTTTTCAGGGCAAAGTCAAATTTTCTTCTCATGACATAGTAAAGTCTATCATGGTCTTTCCTTATTTTTTAAGGCTCACCTATTGCCATTCCTTTAGCTCCAATCTCATCAAATTCACAAGTGTCACATTCTTTCATGAAGCACTGATTTTGCAATGCTATTCCTTTTGCCTAGAATTCCTGTTCAGCCTTTCCTCTCTCCAATTCCCATTTTGTCCCACACTATTCCCACAAAACCTTCAAAACTCAGCTCAGGAAGTCTTCCCTTTCCTTCTGCCACCCCATATCCCCAACTTTGGCTTTAAAACAGTCTCTGTGTTACCACATATTCTTGTACTTTTTTCCTTCTAATGATAAGCAGCAGTTAACATTTATTAAGCACATACTATATTTGCGATTCTGTACTAAGCACAACTACATGTTACCTCATTTAATCCTTGCAGAAACTTTATAAGGTATATATCGTTATTATGCTTATTGTATAGAGAGGAAACTGAGGATTACAGAAGTAACTCCAAAAGTCACACGGCCGGTAAGTAGCAGAGCTGGGACTTAGACGCATATCTCCCCATGTTCTTAACCACATGCTGTATTGTCTTGTAACACTAAACACATGATGTTATAATAGTCTATTTCCAGTCATGTGTCACAATTATAGAGATACATTCTTTTAAAAAATGTATGGTTAGGCAGTTTTGTCATGAAAACATCCTAGAGTGACCTTCCACAAACCTAGATAGTATAGCCTATACACAACCAGGCTACATGGTATATAGCCTTATTGCTCCTAGGCTGCAAGCCTGTACAGCACATTACTGAACTGGATCCTGTAGGCAACTGCAGCACAATAGTAAGTGTTTGTGTACCTAACATAGACAAAGTACAGCAAAAATACAGTATAAAAGGTTAAAAAACAGTATACTTGAATAAGGCACTTACCATGAATGGAGTATGCAGGAGTGGAAGATGCTCTGGGTGAGTCACTGAATGAGTGGTGAGTGAATGTGAAGGTCTAGGACATTATGATATTACCACTGTAGACTTCATAAACACTGTATACTTATACTACACGAGTTATAAAAATACATTTTCTTTCTTTAATAATAAATTAGCCTTAGCTTACTGTAACTTTTTAACTTTCTAAATTTTTTTTACTTGACTCTTTTATAATAACACTTAGCTTAAAACACAAACATGTTGTACAGCTGTACAAAATATTTTCTTTCTTTGTATCCTTATCCTATAAGCGTTTTCTATTAATTTTAACTTTGAAACTATTTTGTTGAAAACTAAAACATAAATATATGCTAGCCTAGGCCTACACAAGGTCAGGATCATCAATATTATTGTCTTCTGCCACCACATCCTATCCCACTAGACGGTCTTCAGAGGCAATAATACTCATGGAGCTGTATTCTCCTATGATAATGCCTTCTTCTGGAATACCTCCTGAAGGACCGGACTGAGGCTGTTTTACAGTTAACTTTTCTTTTAGAAGTAGAATAAATACACTTAAAATAATGATAAAAAGTATAGTATAGTAAATATATAAACCAGTAATATAGGTGTTTATTATCATCATCAACTATTATGCATTGTATATAATTGTATGTGCTATACTTTTACCCAACTGGAAGTACAGAAGGTTTGTTTTCACAAGCATCACCACAAACACATGAGAAATGCATTACAATGGCTACATCACTAGGTGATAGAAATTTTTCAGCTCTACTATAATGTCATGGGACCAACAGTGTATGTGCAGTCCATCACTAACCAAAACATCTTTATGCAGTGCATGATCGTATTTATCTGCTTCCCCGTTGGTTAGTCAAATTTATCTGGTAAAACCCTTGACAATAGGGATGTGTTTTAATTTCTTGCATACCCTATGTCTAGCATCATCTCTACCAATTAACAGATGCTCAATAAATAGCTGCTAAATTAATGAATGAAATCATGTCATTTTGTTCTCATAACAACTGAGTGAGGTAAAGTGGTTATCGATTCCTGTTTATAAAACAGATGTATGATTATTTTAGAATGCTAAGGTGGTTTTGTCTTCAGGTTAAATAATATAACTTCCATACAAAGAAGGCATAAATGATTTAGTTTCTTCAATAAGTAAAAGGCAAAATTAATTTTTAATTATTTGCCAACTATCAATACAAGATTAAGCCTTCTGATACCATCTGTAAAGCAATCAGACCTTCATATTTTTTTCTGAGGTCAACAGTATAAACCCAAGAAGAAAAACATTATCTAGTAGGAAATGGCAATAAAACAAAAGCCCTTAGCAAAAAAGCTTTCAAAGAAGGTCAGCAGTATTGCTAAAGAAAAGTTTCCCACTGACTATGCCATGTGGTAGACATGTCATGAGAAGATTTAGGTTAGACATAAAACACCCACAGCAGGGTATGTGGGTTCAGTTAAATGAACTGAACTAAATTTCCATTTTGTCTTTTACCTGCTAGCCCATAAAATGCTTACATATGAGCAACATAGAACTGAAAAGATTTTTCGATGCAGATCAGATCACAATTACGGTTAAAAGATTAGGCTATCATAAGACAAACCTGACCTAGGTAAGAGAATGAACTTCCTGAGCTGAGGATCAACGTCCTTAGATACTGAAATTGTTATACTACAACTCTAAATAACATTAAAAATAGAAAAGGTCTTTGAAATATTTAAACAGAATTCTGCTTAAAAGTCTCACACTAGACACCTTGATAAAGACTTTTTTTCCAAGCATCCCCAACCCCAGTCTACATACTTTTTTACTGTGACAGTTTTTGTCAGGTTGCTTTTAGAACAACAGTATTATATTTCAAGGGGGGAAAAATACACAAGGGAAATATTAAACACCTCACAGGAAATCTATTTTCACTGGTGGGTTGCCACACGAAAATTTCAGGAGTCCTTGTAAACTCTTATGCACAATAAATAGGATATTCAGCAGCAAGGGGCCCTCGACCATGCAGATATTGCTTTGTCTCCAATGTCAAACAAACTAGTGATAAAAAATTTGAGAAATTAAGAAATAAAGGAAAGATAGAAAAAAACGATTTGTTTTGTCATCCAAAGACAATTCTTTAACATCTTAGAATATTTTATTTCAGTAGGTTGTTTACTGTACGATTGCTGTCGTTGCAAAAAAACTTTGCTTCCATTTGGTCCATAGTTTGGGAGAAATTCAGGGGTGGTTAAGAAGCTGCCCTGGGGCAAGAGGCGGAGGGAGGCTCAGGCAGAGACTCCAAGTACAGTGGCCTGCAGCAGTGCCCCTCAAAGATCATTGTGCCAATATTTAATTGAGATTTTTTTCATTTATGCTCACAAGAAAAGTTAGTCTGAAATGCTGCTTTCTTGTAATGTCCCTGGTCAGGTTGGTATTAAGATTATGCTGGTCTCTATAATTATTTGAGAAATATTCAATTTTCCATTCTCTGGAAGAATTTATGTAAAACTTCATGTTATTTTTTCCCTTATATATTTAAAAAGTATTCACCAGTGAAGACATATGAGCCTGAATCTGAACCTAGATTTTCCTTTTGAGATATTTAATAACTGATTTTATTCCTTTCAGTGATATGGGATTACTCAAATATCCTATTGCTTCTTGTATCTATTTTAATTGTTTTATCCCCACAGGAGTTTAAGTGTCAAATTTTTAAAATGTAAAGTTGTTTATAATGTTCTCTTACTATGATTGAATGTCTGTAGGCTCTGTAGTAATGGTTCCTTTTCTACTCCTAATAATTGGTAATTGGGTTTTTTCTTTTTACTGATGAGTACAACTGATATATCCTTGGAAAGACAAAATTTTCAAAAGAATCAACTTTTGACTTTGATTTCCTCTGTTGTACATTTGTTTTATATTTCACTGATTTCCGCACTTATTCCTATGGCTTCTTTTTTTCTGATGTAACTTGCAGCTTTTCCCAAGCTTAAGACGGAAGGTTAAAACACTGACTTGTAGCCTTTCTTATCTTCTATTAATTGTAATCAAGGCTTTGACATTCCCTTTAAGCACTGCTTTAGTGGCATCTGAAAAGTTTTAATATGATTTATCTTCATTATTATTTTCTCAGAAGTATTTCCTAATTGCCACTATAATTTTTTCTGTGATCCATGACCTTTTAGAATTACACTGCTTATTGATTTTTACAGTAATATCACTAGACTTACAGAACATACTTTGAAAAATAACCCAAAGTAAGATCAAGTTTAGAAAATGTTCCATGGGCACTTGAAAGGAATATATTCTGTCACAATTCAGTGTTTTTACAAATGTTTCCACTTTTCTTAAATTCCCAGGCATAAATTGGTCGTGTCATATAGTAGGTCTATGCTTAACTGTATAAGATGTTAAAACAGTTTTCCAAAGTGTTTGTGCTCTTTTCTACATATGCATGAATTACAGCTGATTTTATACTACCAACACATGAGTTACAGCTGTTCTACATCCTTGCCACTATATGGTACTGTTAAGTTTGTTGCCTTTACCTCCCCAAGCTATTCTAGTGAGTCTGAAGTGGTACCTCATTGTGTATATAGTGAGTTTTTATTTTGAGATTATGTTTTTCTATTTGATTCTATTTTATAGATTCCAGTTCTTTGTTGAAATTCTCCATATTTCCATCCATTTTCTCCATGTCTTCCTCTAGTTACTTGAGCACATTAATCAATTATTTTAAAGTCTACTAATACTAGTATCTTCTATCATGTATGAGTCTGCTTCTGTTGTCTTCTTTCTCTAGGCTTTTGGACATCTAGTTCTTTCTAAGGATATACTTAGAAACTTTTGATTAAATACTGAATATTGTTTTAAATTTTTTAGAGGCTCTAAATGATGTTATCCATAACCAGAGAGAGTTCACACTTTTCTTGGCTAGGAAGAAAGTACACAGTTCATCATCTTAATCTAGTCCAGACATCAGCAGAATCAAGGCTGCTTTGTAATTTAGGTAAGGTTTATTCTATTGCCTGTTAGACCATCTTCTTAGTGTAAGCTCTCCCTAGCTTTCAACTGAAAGCCTGGTATGTACATTGGGCCCTTTCTCCCCTCCCCCAACCCAGTGGATCCTAAACTCTGCAACTACTCATCATCACAGACTAATTAATTCTTAGTCTGCTTTCCACATATTTTCCACTGAGCCTTCATGCTTTCTTAGACGTTGGCAAATGTCATGAGGAAAAAACTGATCAAATGTTTGAGACCCTCAAGTCTCCACTTCTGTTTGTAGCTCAACACCAAAATCTCTGCTTGTTTCTCTGTCACCCAGCAGTAGCCCTGTGCCTGATCCAATGTCATGCTGAAACATATTTTGAACACTCCTAAAGAAATATTTAGTTCCTATTGTTCCTAGAACTTTAGTTCTTTATTTTCATATGTATATAAATCAGATCTCCCTTAACATTTCACGTGCTCCTCAAACTCATGGTTACAAACTGAATTCACTAGCTTCCTGAAAACTTTGTTCGCTGAACATTCTCTATTTATATAATGGTACTAACCATTCATTTAATTATCTAAGAAGAAAGTTAGAAACTACCCTTGACCCCTCTCTCAACACCAAACCCATCAAGACTAAGAATTTGGTCATCAAATTTTATGGATTCTACTTCTTAAATATTATTAACTATATCACTCTCTGTTCCCAGTGCCCTCATCCTCCACCACAACTACTATAATAATTTCTTAACTGAACTCTGCTTTAGTTTTCTTTTTTAGATTATTCTACATGCAGCTCCAGAGTGATCTTTATAAGATTCTAATCAGATTATAGGACTTTTGCCTTAAAATCTTTTAACAACTTTGTTATAGATTCTCTGCTACCTCACTTCACTTGGGGTTTTGCCACCCCAAATTTTTATTTTATTTCCCAGACATATCTAATGCTTCATACTAAGTTCCTTAACCATCTGGTAAACTTCAACCTTTAAGATGTAGCTTGAGTATTAACTTACCTATAAAGCATTTCTTGACCTCCCTAGACTATCCCTGCCTCACTTTTAGCATTATAATTATTTTTTGTCTCTTTTTCTCCATTTGTCTGTCCTCTCTTGGCACTCATCCTATTAATCTTCATCATCATCACTACCACTACCATCTAATGATGGTAGTGGTAACAGGTACTTTTTACTGTGATCTTATTAAATGTCAGATACAATGCTAAGTACTTTACATATATTTCTCCTTTTAATGCTATCACCAAACTAGAAGATCAATGTTATAATCCCCATTATATAATTAAGGATATTGAGGCTCAGAGGTACAGTTACTTGCTTAAGGTTACACATTTAATAATGGGTACATTCACACTTAAGACGATTTGATTCTAAATATGTACTATCCTGTCATATATTCAAGTTTTATATTCTCAGCATATAGAACACTGCCTGGCATGTCTTAAGTTTTCAATAAATGTTTGCTTTGTTGTTGAAAAGTACTAAACAAAATAATATATGAAAGTCCTTGTGAATTATAAAATTCTGCATGAATACTACTATTATTTCCTCCCACCTTGACTCTATATTTGTTTTACTAATTCACCATCCTTGTCCCCTTCCCTGCAAAACACATATTTATCCACCCAAACACAACTGAAATGTAGTATTTTCTCTAACTCTCCAGGCAAAATTGTTAATCCCTTCTTCTGTGTTCACATGGACTCTGTTCCTATCTCTGCAACTGCACTAATTATATCACTTTTTTGAGTGTACTTGTTTCTCATCCTCCCTCCCCAACTTAGATTATGAGTTCTTCAAGAAAAGAAATGAATTTTATTTATCTTTGTATCATCTGAGCCTAGAACAGTGCCTATGATATGGAAGATAAAAAAATAAATGTTTTCTGTATAAATGCATAATCACTCTTAGACCTGGATAAGAGGGAAGCCCTTATAATGAGACCCACATTTTTTGTTGCATTTTAGGTTTTGGGGTACATGTGAAGAACATGCAAGATTGTTGCACAGGTACACACGTGGCAGTGTGATTTGTTGCCTTCCTCCCCATCACCTATATCTGGCATTTCTCCCCATGCTATCTCTCCCCAACTCCCCACTCCCGCTGTCCCTCCCCTTTTTCCCCCCAACTGACCCCAGTGTGTAGTGCTCCCCTCCCTGTGTCCATGTGTTCTCATTGCTCAACACTTGCCTATGAGTGAGAACATGCGGTGTTTGATTTTCTGTTCTTGTGTCAGTTTGCTGAGAATGATGGTTTCCAGGTTCATCCATGTCCCTACAAAGGACACAAACTCATCATTTTTGATGGCTGCATAATATTCCATGGTGTATATGTGCCACATTTTCCCTGTCCAGTCTATCATCGATGGGCATTTGGGTTGGTTCCAGGTCTTTGCTATTGTAAACTGTGCTGCAATGTACATTTGTGTGCACATGTCCTTATAGTAGAACGATTTATAATCGTTTGGATATATACCCAGTAATGGGATTGCTGGGTCAAATGGAATTTCTATTTCTAGGTCCTTGATGAATCGTCACACTGTCTTCCACAATGGTTGAACTAATTTACACTCCCACCAACAGTGTAAAAGTGTTCTTATTTCTCCACATCCTCTCCAGCATCTGTTGTCTCCAGATTTTTTAAAGATCACCATTCTAACTGGGGTGAGATGGTAACTCAATGTAGTTTTGCTTTGCATTTCTCTAATGACCAGTGATGATGAGCATTTTTTCATATGTTTGTTGGCCTCATGTATGTCTTCTTTTGTGAAGTGTCTGTTCATATCCTTTGCCCACTTTTGGATGGGCTTGTTTGTTTTTTTCTTGCAAATCTGTTTTAGCTGTTTGTAAATTCTGAATATCAGCTCTTTGTCAGATGGGTAACTGCAAAAATTTTTTCCCATTCTGTTGGTTGCCGATTCACTCTAATGACTGTTACTTTTGCTGTGCAGAAGCTGTGGCGTTTGATTAGGTCCCCTTTGTCTATTTTGAGACCCACATTTTTAATAGTCCACTTTAGCCTGTCTCTCACCATATCTCTTCCCTTAGTCCTTGAGACTAAGTGACTAGGGAAAGGTACGCACCTGAAGCCTATGACTGCCAATCTAGACTCTGCTCCAGGTATCCATTCTCCTGGAATTCTTTACTCCAACTTTCTAAAGCCATTTTTAGGGTATATACAGTTCTGTTCCTCACCTTTGTCTTCCTCAGAGCAGGCTGCACCTCATGTGCAGCTAGGCTCAATGGGACATTAAGGGGTGACTACTTACAGGGCATGTACCTAGAACTTAGATATCTAGACTGAGCTGAACATAGGATGTATGCAAAATTCTTCAACTACAAAATACAGCTATGAGTAAGAATAGAAAGCAGGTGAACTGGAGGCTTTCTCTCCCCAAATGGCCATTCATGTTCCTGCATGTCATTCAAAGGAGTTGAAGAATTCCAAATTTGAGTCCAACCTTCTACTCACTATGAAATCACATTTGTTAAGGCAGGACAGGAGGGATCCAAGATGGCCAAATAGGAACAGCTATGCAGTGCAGTTCCCAATGAGAACAATGCAGAGGGTGAGTGATCACTGTGTTTCCAAATGAGTTATTACTGCCCACAGACCAGGATATTCCTGGGCTGAAAAGTGCCACAAGTTTCCAGCACGGCTGGCACAGCAGGTCTCCATACAAAAACTTACACAAATCTGGGCAGCCGTTTCAACTGGTACCTGGAATGCCTGAGAGATAGAGTTGCCCATTCAACTGAAAAAAGGGGGCTTAAACAGGGAGCCAGGTGATCTGGCTCGGCAGGTCCCACCCCCACAAAGACCAGCAATCTGAAACACTCTGGATTGAGAGTTTCACAGCAAGCACAGCAGGACCCAGGATGGTCCAGCTCGGTGGGGGTAAGGGTGTCCACCATTACTGAGGCAGTGCACCACTACTGAGGCGTCCGTCATTACCAAGGTAGTCTGCCATTATTGAGGCAGTCTGCCATCATCGAGGCAGTCCGCCATTATTGAGGCAGTCTGCCATTACAGAAGCAGTCCGCTATTACTGACGCAGATTGCCATTACTGAGGCAGTTCTAGCTATCCCTCTATAAACAAAACCACAAGGAAGTTAACACAGCAGCTAGGCAGAGTACATGACAGCTCAGCAACACCTCTGCTGGCAGACTGTGACTTGGCTACCTCCTAGCTGGGTAGGGCATCTCGGAAAAAAGGCAGCAGCATGTCAGGAACTTATAAATAAAGCCCCACCTTCCCAGGATAGAGCACCTAGGAAAAAAGGCGGTTATGAGTTTCACTGGAGCAGACTTAAACATACTTGCCCAGCAGCTCTGAACATAACAGCGGAGCTTACAGCTCAGCACTTGAACTCCTGTAAGGAACAGACTGTCTCCTTAAGCAGCTCCCTGATCCCCGTATAGCCAAAGAGACACCTCATAAAGGAGAGCTCAGGCTGACATATGGCAGGTATACTGCTGGGAGTAAGATAACAGAAGAAGAAACTGGCAGAAACCCTTACTGTTCTGCAGCCGCCACAGGTGATTCCCAGGCAAGCACAGTCTGGAATGGACCTCCAGCAATCCTACCACAGAGGGGCCTGACTGTTAGAAGGAAAACTAAAAAACAGAAAAAAAATAACTTCATCACCAATAAAAAGGATGTCTACTCAGAGAACCCATCCGAAAGTCACCAACTACAAAGACCACAGGTAGATAAATCCATAAAGATGGGAAGAAACCAGCAGAAAAAGGATGAAAACACCCAAAACCAGAACGCTTCTCCTGCTCCAAAGGATCACAACTCCTCACTAACAAGGGAACAAAGCTGGATGGAGAATGAGTCTGATGAATTGACAGAAACAGCTTCAGAAGGTGAGTAATATCAAACTTCTCTGAGCTAAAAGAACATGTTCAACCAATGTGAAGAAACTAAGAACCTTGAAAAAAGGTTTGACGAAATGCTAATGAGAATAAACAGCTTAGAGAAGAATATAAATGACCTCATGGAGTTGAAAAACATAACATGAGAACTTCGCAAAGCATACACAAGTTTCAATACTGGAATAGACCGAGCAAAAGAAAGGATATCAGAGATTGAAGATCAACCCAATGAAATAAAACAAGAAAGCAATATTAGGGAAAAAAGAGTGAAAAGAAATGAAAAAAGCCTCCAAGAAATATGGGATTATGTGAAAAGACCTAATCTCCGTTTGATAGGTGTACCTGAATGTGACGGAGAGAATGAATCCAAGCTGGAAAACACTCTTCAGGACTTTAACCAGGAGAACTTCCCCAACCTAGCAAGGCAGACTGATATTCAAGTCCAGAAAATACAGAGAACACCACAAAGATATTCCTCAAGAAGAACAACCCCAAGGCACAAAATCATCAGATTCACCAAGGTTGAAATGAAGGAAAAAATGCTAAGGGGAGCCAGAGAGAAGGGTCGGGTTACCCGCAATGGGAAGCCCATCAGACTCACAGCAGATCTCTTGGCAGAAACCCTACAAGCCAGAAGAGAGTGGGGGCCAATATTTAACACCCTTAAAGAAAAGAACTTTCAACCTAGAATTTCATATCTAGCCAAACTAAGCTTCATAAGCGAAGGAGAAATAAAATCCTTCACAAACAAGCAATTGCTCAGAGATTTCATCACCACCAGGCCTGCCTTACAAGAGCTCCTAAAAGAAGCACTAAACATAGAAAGGAACAACCAGTACCAGCCACTCCAAAAATGTACCAAATGGTAAAGAGCATCGACACTATGAAGAAATTGCATCAACTGATGGGCAAAACAACCAGCTAGCATCAAAACAGCAGGATCAAATTCATACATAACAATATTAACCCTACATGTAAATGGGCTAAATGCCCCAATCAAAAGACACAGACTGGCAAATTGGATGAAAAGTCAAAACCCATCAGTGTGCTGTATCCAGGAAACCCATCTCACATGCAAGGACACAAACAGGCTCAAAATAAAGGGATGGAGGAAGGTTTACCAAGCAAATGGAGAGCAAAAAAAAAAAAAAAAGCAGGAGTTGCAATCCTAGTCTCTGATAAAATAGACTTTAAACCAACAAAGATCAAAAGAGACAAAGAAGGGCATTACGTAATGGTAAAAGGAACAATGCAACAAGAAGAGCTAATGATCTTAAATATATACGGACCCAACAGAGGAGAACCTAAATACATAAAGCAAGTTCTTAATGACCTACAAAGAGACTTAGACTCCCACACAATAATACAGGAAACTTTAACACTCCACTATCAATATTAGACCGGTCAATGAGAAAGAAAATTAACACGATATCCAGGACTTGAACTCAGATCGGGACCAAGCAAACCTAATAGACATCTACAGAACTCTCGACCCCAAATCCATAGAATATACATTCTTCTCAGCACCACATCACACCTACTCTAAAATTGACCACATAATTGGAAGTAAATCACCCCTCAGCACATGCAAAAGAACGAAAATCATAACAAACTGTCTCTCAGACGACACTGCAATCAAATTAGAACTCAGGATTAAGAAACTCACTCGGAACCACACAACTTAATGGAAACTGAACAACTGGCTCTTGGATGTTGACTGGATAAACAATGAAATGAAGGCAGAAATAAAGATTTTCTTCAAAACCAATAAGAACGAAGACAAAACATATCAGAATCTCAGGGAAACATTTAAAGCAGTGTCTAGAGGAAAATTTATAGCAATAAATGCCCACATGAGAAGCAAGGAAAGATCTAAAATTGACACCCTAGCATCAAAATTGAAAGAGCTAGAGGAGCAAGATCAAAAAAACTCAAAACCTAGCATAAGAGAAGAAATAACTAAGATCAGAGCAGAACTGAAGGAGATAGAGACACAAAAAAACCCTTCAAAAAAAAATCAATAAATCCTGGAGCTGGTTTTTTGAAAAGATCAACAAAATAGACAGACCACTAGCCAGATTAATAAAAAAGAAAAGAGAGAAGAATTAAATAGATGCAATAAAAAACTGATAAAGGGGGTATTACCACCGATTCCACAGAAATACAAACTACCATCAGAGATTACTACAAACAACTGTATGTGCATAAACCAGTAAACCTGGAAGAAATGGATACATTCCTGGTCATTTGCACCCTCCCAAACCTAAACCAGGAAGAAGTCAAAACCCGGAATAGACCAATAACAAGGGCTGAAGTTGAGGTGGTAATTAATAGCCTACCAACCAAAAAAAGCCCAGGTCCAGATGGGTTCACAGCCAAATTCTACCAGACATACAAAGAAGAGCTGGTCCCACTCCTTCTGAAACTATTCCAAAAAAATCCAAATAGAGGGAATCCTTCCCAAATCATTTTATGAGACCAACATCATCCTGATACCAAAAGCCATCAGAGGCTAAACAAGAAAAGAAAACTTTAGACCAATATCCATGATGAACATAGATGCAAAAATCTTCAATAAAATACTGGCAAACTGATTGCCACAGCACATCAAAAAGCTTATCCATCACGATCAAGTAGGCTTCATCCCAGGGATGCAAGGCTGGTTCAACATATGCAAGTCTATAAACGTAATCCACCACATAAACAGAACCAAAGACAAAAACCACATGATATCTCAATAGATGCAGAGAAGGCCTTCAACAAAATTCAATAGCTCTTTATGGTAAAAACTCTCAATAAACTAGGTTATCGATGGAACAAATCTCAAAATAATAAAAGCTATCTACAACAAACCCACAGCCAATATCATACTGAATGGGCAAAAACTGGAGGCATTCCCTTTGAAAACTGGCACTAGACAAGGATACCCTTTCTCACCACTCCTATTCAATATAGTATTGGAAGTTCCAACCAGAGGAATCAAGCAAGAAAAATAAATAAAGGGTATTTAATTAGGAAAGGAGGAAGTCAAATTGTCTCTATTTGCAGATGACATGATGGTATATTTAGAAGACCCCATCATCTCAGTCCAAAATCTCTTGAAACTGATAAGCAACTTCACCAAAGTTTCAGGATACAAAATCAATGTGCAGAAATCATAAGCATTCCTATACACCAATTACAGACTTAAAGAGAGCTAAATCAAGAAGGAACTGTCATTCACAATTGCTACAAAGAGAATAAAATACCTAGGAATACAACTAACAAAGGATATAAAGGACCTCTTCAAGGAGAACTACAAACCACTGCTCAAGGAATTAAGAGAGGACACAAACAGAGGGAAAAGCAATCCATGCTCACGGTTAGGAAGATTCAATATTGTGAAAATGGCCATACTGCCCAAAGTAATTTATAGATTCAATGCTATCCCCATCAAGCTACCTATGACCCTCTTCACAGAACTGGAAAAAAACACCTTAAACTTCGTATAGAACCAAAAGAAAGCAGCATAGCCAAGTCAATTCTAAGCAAAAAGAACAAAGCAAGAGGCATCATGCTACCTGACTTCAAACTATACTACAAGGCTACAGTAATCAAAACTGCATGGTACTGGTACCAAAACAGAGATATGGACCAATGGAATAGAACAGAGGCCTCAGAGAAAATGCCACAAATCTACAACCATCTGATTTTGACAACCCTGACAAAAACAAGCAATGGGGAAAGGATTCTCTGTTTAATAAATGGTGTTGGGAAAACTGGCTAGCCATGTGCAGAAAGCAGAAACTGGACCCCTTCCTGACACCTAACACTAAAATTAACTCCAGATGGACTAAAGACTTAAACATAATACCTAACACCATAAAAACCCTAGAAGAAAACCTAGGCAAAACCATTCAGGACACAGGTATAGGCAAGGACTTCATGACTAAAACACCAAAAGCATTGGCAAAAAAAGCCAAAATAGACAGATGGGATCTAATTAAACTCCAGAGCTTCTGCACAGCAATAGAAACAATCATTAGAGTGAACCCACAACCAACAGAATGGGAAAAAAATTTTGCAATCTACCCATCTGACAAAGGGCTAATATCCAGAATCTACAAAGAATTAAAACAGATTTACAAGAAAAAAAAAAACTCATTGAAAAGTGGGCAAAGGATATGAACAGACACTTTTCAAAAGAAGACATTTATGAGGCAAACAAACACATGAAAAAATGCTCATCATCACTGGTCATTAGAGAAACAAAAATCAAAAACACATTGAGATACCATCTTACACCAGTTAGAATGGCGATCATTTAAAAATCTGGAGACAACAGATGCTGGAGAGGATGTGGAGAAATAGGAACACTTTTACACTGTTGGTGGGAGTGTAAATTAGTTCAACCATTGTGGAAGACAGACAGTGTGGCAATTCCTCAAGGACCTAGAAACAGAAATACCATTTGTCCCAGCAATCCCATTACTGGGTATATATCCAAAGGATTATAAATCGTTCTATTATAAAGGCACATACACAAGTATGTTCACTGAAGCACTGTTTACGATAGCAAAGACCTGGAAACAACCCAATGCCCATCGATGATAGACTGGACGAGGAAAATGTGGCACATATACACCATGGAATACTATGCAGCATTAAAAACGATGAGTTTGTGTCCTTTGTAGGGACATAGATGAATCTGGAAACGATCATTCTCAGCAAACTGACACAAGAACAGAAAATCAAACACTGCACGTTCTCACTCATAGGCAGGTGTTGAACAATGGACAGAGGGAGGGCAGCATCACACACTGGGGTCTATTGGGGGGCAATAGGAGAGGGACAGCGGGGAGTAGGGAGGTTGGGGAGGGATAGCATGGGGAGAAATACCAGATATAGGTGACAGGGGGAAGGAGGGAGCAAACCACATTGCCACGTAGGTACCTATGCAACAATCCTGTATGTTCTGCACATGTACCCCAGAACCTAAAGTACAATAAAATATATACATATATATACACACATATATATATATGTGTGTATATATATGTAAAGCAACTGTTAATACATTTTTTACATGCAACTATATATAAAATTGTCTTTTAATGAAGGATGTATTTTGATTAATTTGAAATAAATACTGGTTGAGCGGAAATAGAGAAAAAAAGTAGGAAAATAGAATATATGTCATTTAACAGTTTTATAGCTCAGCTTATGACATTTAAATACTTAGATGTAAGGTATATAAACTTTTATTTGTACGTCAGCCCAGTCCCGCAAATATTAGAGGCAGGCTTAAATCAATTATCCCATAAATAAGCTATAAATAAATAAAAGTGTGTATGAAAGCACTTAAAATAAGCCAATAAATATTTCCTTTGATGTGGCTACTACATCAGTGGTCTTTTTTTTTTTTTTTTAAAGAATTCTTCTAAATAAAGAACATTTCAGTTACAGAAACAGTTGCCCATTAAGATGAAGGAATACTTATTAGTAATACAAGAGAAGAAATGGATTACAAATTAAAAGGTTTACTTCTTTCATTGAGATGAAACAGCACTGAAAAGGAACTAGGAAACTTTTAGGTCCAATGACTACCCATTAGGGAAAGGATTCCTTATTCAATAAATGGTGCTGGGATAACTGGCTAGGCAAAAACAGAAGAATGAAACTGGACCTCTACCTTTACTATACACAAACATTAACTCAAGATGGATTAATGATTTAAATGTAAGACCTCGAACTATAAAAATCCTAGTAGAAAACCTAGGAAGCACTATTCTGGACATCAGCTTTGGCAAAAAATTTATGACTAAATCCTCAAAAGCAACTGCAACAAAAGCAAAAACTGACAAATGGAACTCAAACTAAAGAGCTTCCTCACAGCAAGAGAAACTATCAAGGGCATAAACAGACAACCTACAGAATGGTAGCAGATACTTGCAAACTAAGCATCTGACAAAGGTCTGATATCCAGCATATAAAAGGAATTTAAACAATTTGGCGAGGCGCAGTGGCTCACGCCTGTAATTCCCATTATTTAGAAGGCCAAGGCAAGCGAATCACCTGAGGTCAGGAGTTTTGAGACCAGCCTGGCCAACAAGGTGAAACCCTGTCTCTACTAAAAATACAAAAATTAGCCAGGCATAGTGACACATGCCTGTAGTCCCAGCTACTCAGAAGACAGGCACAAGAATCACTTGAATCCAGGAGGCAGAGGTTTCAGTGAGCTGAGAATGTGCCACTGTACTCCATCCTAAGTGACAGAGCAAGACTATCTCCAAAAAAAAAAAAAAAAAAAAAGCAAAAAGACAAGCAAAGTAGGCAAAAGAGCATGAAGAAGTACTCAAAAGAAGACATACAAGTGGTAAACATGAAAAAATGTTCCACATCACTAATCATCAGAGAAATGCAAATCAAAACCACAATGAGATACCATCTCACACCAGTCAAAACAGTTATTACTAAAAATAAAAAAAAAAAAAAACAGATAATTGCAAGGCTGTAGAGAAAAGGGAACGCTTATTCATTGTTGGTGAAAATGTAAATTAGTTCAGCCACTGTGGAAAGAAGCAGTTTGGAGATTTCTAAAAGAATTTGAAACAGAACTACCATTTGACCCAGCAATCCCATTACTGGGTACAATGAATCCTTCTACCAAAAAGACACAAGCATTCATATGTTCCTTGCAGCACCATTCACAACACCAAAGACACAGAATCAACCTAAGTGTCCATCAATGTTGAGGTAGATAAAGAAAATGTGGTATTATACACCATGAAATACTATGCAACCACATAAAAGAATGAAATCATGTCCTTTACAGCAACACGTATGTAGCTGAAGGCCATTATCCTAAGTGAATTAACACAGAAACAGAAAACCAAATACTCCATGTTCTCACTTATAAGTGGGAGCTAAACTTTGGGTACACATAGACACAAAAATGAAAACAATAAACACTAACGACTACTATGGAGTGGGGGAGAAGGTGGGGCAAGGGCTGAAAAACTACCTATTGGGTACTATACTTATTGAGTGACAGAATCATTTGCATCACAAACTTTAGCATCACACAATAAATCCATGTAACAAACCTGCATGTGTACCCCTGAATCTAAAATAGAAGCTGAAATTATAAGAAACAAAACAAAAAAACTCCGACTATTCATTATGCTATTTGAACACATTTCCAGCACTTTACAGTAACCTGTAGCAATTTCGTTATAGTATTACATACAGTATTTCAAAATAAAAGTGTTATTGCCTTATATTTTACAGCACTTCACAAATTTCAAACTATTTCACATATTAGCACTTTGTTTAGTGCTTTATCCATAGGATGTCAATAACATCTGATGAATTAAATCCTCATATTAGATTTCATTATAATGTTTTATGCATTGTTTAGAAATCAGTAGGTACAAAGAAGCTTTTCAAAACAACTGGGGTTGACCTCTAAGAGGCACAGTAATAACCCATAGATTAAAAAATGCAACTGATGGAGAACTTGTTCAACTTAATAAAGCCCATCAACAAAAAATTTACAGCTAACATCACACTTAATGGTAAGAAACTGTAAATTTACCTGCTAGAATCAGAAACAAGGCAAAGTGAGAGGTACCCTCTCACTACTCCTTTTTAACATCATACTGAAAGTCCTAGCTAATGAAATAAGCCAAGGAAAAGAAATAAAAGGCATACATATTGGGAAAGAAGAAATAAAACTATCTTTGTTAACAGGTGACATGATCATATAACAAAAGAATCACCGAACAAGCTACTGGAACTAATAAGTGATTACAGCAGGGCTGAAGGATACAAGTTTAATGTACAAAAGTCAATCATTTTCCTATATACCAGCAATGAACAGGTGGAGTTTAAAATTAAAAGCACACCACCATTTATATGTAGTTCCAAAATGAAACGCTTTTAAGTCTAACAAAATATATATAAGATCTATATGAGCAAAAACAACAAAACATTGATGGAAGAAATCAAAAGACAACTAAATAAAATGGAGAGAGAACCTATGGTCATGGACAGAAAGACTCAATATTGTCAAGATGTCAAGCTCTTCCCAACCTGATATATACATTAACTGCAATCTCAATAAAAATCTCATGTTATTTTGTGGATATTGACAACTTATGCTAAAATTTATGTAGAGAGGCAAAGCCAACACAACATTAAAGAAGAACAAAACTGCAAGACTGAAATTTCCTGACTTTGAGACTTATTATAAAGCTACATACATACCACACCCACTGTCACCAGCACCCATGTATAGAACCAAAGGGCCTGAGGACAGGCCTGCCTTACCCACTGCTGCCACTACAGGCACTCATGCTTGTCATCCAGGTGCCTAGGGATCAACCCTCCTTACCTACAATGAGATAGCATCTCACCCCAGTTAGAATGGCAATTATCAAGACAACAAAAAGTAATAAAAGCTGAGGATGTAAAGAAAAGGGAACTCATACACTATTGGTGGGAATGTAAATTAGTGAGGACATAGAGAAAAGAGGACTCATACACTATTGGTAGGAATGTAAATTAATATAGAAATAATGGAAAACAGTCTGGAGATTTCTAAAAAAAAAAGAAAAAAGAAAAACAGAACTTCAGATGATCCAGCAACTCCACTATTGGGTATTTATTCAAAGGAAAAGAAGTCAGTGTATCAAAGGGATACCTGTACCCCCATGTTTACTGCAGCACCATTCAAAATTGTCAAGATACTGCATCAACCTAAGTATCCATCAACAGATGCACACCAAGAAAATGTGGTATATATACACAATGGAATACTATTTGGCCATAAAAAAGAATTAAATCTTTTAATTTGCTGCAACACAGATGGAACTGGAAGTCATGTTAAATAAGCCAGGTACAGAAAGACAAACATCACATGTTCCTACTGACATGCGGGAACTAAAAAAGGTGATCCCATAGAGGTAGAAAGTACAGTGATAATTACCAGAGGGTGGGAATGGAGGATATAAAGTTCGATAGGCAGAATAAATTCTACTTATTGGTAGCACAGTAGGGTGACTCTAGTTAACAATAATTTATTGTGTATATATATAGCTAGAAGATTTGAAATGTTCCCCAAAGAAATCATAAATGTTTGAGATGACAGATATCCTAATTACTCTGATTTGATCATTATACATCATACATTTGATCATAAACATTGCATGGCATCAAAATATTACATGTATCCTACAAATATGTACAATTATTATGTATCAATAAAGATACATAAGTAAAGCTACAGTAATCAAGACAGTGTGGTATGGCAAAAGAACAGACAAATAGATAAATGGAACAGAATAGAGTCCAAAACACAGAACGACACAAATGCAGTCAACTGATTTTTAACAAAAGAGCAAAGGCAATACGATTAATAAAAGATGGTCTTTTCAACAAATGGTGCTGGAACAACTGGACATTCACATGCAAAAAGAATGACTCTAAACACAGACCTTACAACCTCTCACAAAAATTAACAAAATGGATCATAGAGAAAAATGTAAAACGCAAAACTACAAAACTCCTAGAAGATAACACGGGAGAAAAATCTAAGTAACTTTCGGTATGGCAGTGACTTTTTAAAATATGTAACACCAAAGGCACAATCCATGAAAGAAAGGACTGATAAGGTGAACTTTGTTTTGCTCTGCAAAAGATACTGTCAACAGATGAGAAGACATGCTATAGACTGGGGAAACAATGTTTATGAAAGACTGATAAAGAACTGTTATTCAAAATATATAAAAAACTCTTAAAATTCAACAATAACAAAAACAAATGACTCAAAAAAATGGGCAAAATACATGAACAGACACATCACCAAAGAAGGTATACAGATAACAAATAAGCATATGAAAAGGCGCTCCATATTATATGTCATTGGGGAAGTGAAAATTTAAACAATGATATTCTACTACACATCTACCAGAATGTCCAAAATCCAAAATCCTGACAACACCAAATGGCAGCAAGGATGTGGACCAACAGGAACTCTCATTCCTTGCTGGTGGGAAGGCAAAATGGTATAGCCACTTTGGAAGAAAGTTTGGTAGTGTCTTATAAAGCTAAATGTATTTTTACCATATGATCCAGCAATTGTAGTCCCTGTTATTTACTCAAATGAGCTAAAAATGTATGCCTCCACAAAAACTTGTACATCAGTTTTAAAGTAGCTTTATTCATAATTGCCAAATACTGGCAGCAAACAATATGTCCTTCAGTAGGTGAATGAATAACTAAACTGATACATCTAGATAATGGGATATTATTCACTGCTAAAAATAAATGAGCTATCAAGCCATTAAAAAGCACTGAAGGAAATGTAGATGCATTTTTTTCTAAGTACAGAAAGCCAATCTGAAAAGGTTACATGCATACTGTATGATTCCAAGTATATAGCATTCTGGAAAAGGCAAAACCATGGAGACAGTAGAGAGTTCAGTGGTTCCCACAAGATAGGGTTTAAAGAGGGAGGAATAGGCAGAGCAGAAAGGATTTTAGGGCAGTCAAACTACTCTGTATAATACCATAATGGTAGACATATGACATTAAGTATTTGTCAAAACCTATAGAATGCCTAACACCAAAGGTGAACCCTAATGTAAACTATGGACTTTGGGTAATAATAATGTGTCAATGTTGGTTCATCAGTTCTAACGAATTGTACGAGTATGGTGCAGGATAGTGATGGTAGGAGAAGGGGCTATGCATTTGTGGGGCACAAAGTATACTCTCTGTACTTTCTGCTTAGTTTTGCTGTGAGCCTAAAATTGCCCTATAAAATCAAGTCTATTAGAAAATCGAACCAAAAAACCAAACCATAGCTGTTCACCATCTTCCAATACTTTATCTAGATAAAAAAAACAGCTGTTTTCAACATGGATCAGAAGGCAAAACTGTTACCTTTTTCTAAAGTTTGTCTTCCAAAAATATCCTAATTGGCAATTTAAGGCCCACAGTGCGGATCAAATAACTTACTTTTCAATTTTCTTCTTTTGTTCTTTTTGCCTTTGTTGTTCTTTTACTTGTTCTCTCTCAATATCCATGAAAAGTCGTCTATGTCTCAGGTACTGCTTTTGACGCTAAAGGAAAGAAGTTAAAATTACTAAGATTCTGCTTTCAGAGGAATTTTCAAGGACGAAAAATATTTTTATGTCGTAGACAAAAACAAAAAACAAGCAAACAAAAATAGATGATATAGAAATTACTTGTAATTTCCTTCTGTCTATGGTAACTCAGGATGTCACATACACAAGAATTTTATATTTTCAAGCACATAGCTATTTACATGTTAATAGGCAAACCAAAGAAAGAAGTACTAATTTAGTTTGCCTTTAGTATAGCCCCTTGTCAGTAGGACTTCAGGAAGTGATATTTGATATGATAAGATACATACTGTCTTTACTCTGTGTTCCCAAGTAGTAAGTACCATAAAAGCAGAGCCACGGTAAGAATGTAGAAGGTATTTTATAACAGAACCAACAGTTACTTTAACTTTTCAAAATTAAAACAGTATCACAGCCCAGGCACGGTGGCTCATACCTGTAATCCCAGCACTTTGGGAAGCCAAGGTGTGCAGATCACCTGAGGTCAGGAGTTTGAGACCAGCCTGGCCAACATGGTGAAACCCCATTTCTACTAAAAATACAAAAAAATTAGCCAGGTGTCGTGGTGTACGCCTGTATTCCCAGCTACTTGGGAGGCTGAGGCAGGAGAATCATTTGAACCCGGGAGACAGAGGTTGCAGTCAGCTGAGATTGCACCATTGCACTCCATCTTGGTCAAGAAGAGTGAAACTCCGTCTCATTAAAACAACAAGAAAAGCATCACAAAAGCATACTCGAAGCCTAGCCTAATACGGCATGAAGGAGGGTAGAAGGGCTGAGGTATACTAAAACCTCAGACTCATAAACAAAACAAGTACAATAAAAGCAAGTGTGGCCAGGCACAGTGGCTCAGGCCTATAATTCCAGCACTTTGGGAGGCCAAGGCAGACAGATCATGAGGGCAGGAAATCGAGACCATCCTGGCCAATATGGTGAAACCCCACCTCTACTAAAAAAACAAAAACTACAAAAATCAGCTGGGCGTGGTGGTGCATGCCTGTAGTCCCAGCTACTCAGGAGGCTGAGGCAGTAGAGTCGCTTGAATCCAGGAGGTCGAGGTTTTAGTGAGCCTCGATTGCACGACTGGACTCCGTCTCAAAAAAAATCACATGCTACTAGACTCTGTGATGTGTTCATACTTCTGGATTTATATATATTCTTTTAAATACACAAGCCATTCAATGAGCAAACGCATGCCTATGTATATACCCAGAGTAGTACAGGGCTTTTTGGTAAAAATTATCAAAGGTCTAAATAGTACCTCAATAGTGAGGCTGCATCAAAATCACCAGTGGTATTTTTAAAAAACACAAATGCCCTAAACCTCTGTTTTCAGATACTGATTTGGTATGTCTTGATTAGATCTAGGTGTATTTGTATTTTGAACAAAGCTCCCCATCTGATTCTGGTGCATGGCCAGGGTTAAGATCTATTGGTTTAAATAAACTTTAGACTGAAAAGAAAAAAGAAAAAAAAAAAAACAAAGAAAGCCATAAAGTAATTATCTTCCTTTAAATAAGTTACAGTGGCAAATATACACTAGCTGGAGAAATTTATTAGTATCAAATAATTGATTTCACAACAATGTACCCTAACTCCTAGGATCTTGGAAAAGAAATTCAACACATTATAATGAGTCAAGCAACTTTTCTTCTTTTATTTATGAAATTTGTGGTATTAGCCTTTTATGTGTTAGGACACAACAAGCTGCTTCCAATTTCTCATATATATTAATACTATCATAGTAGAAATATTGGCATCCAAAAGCAATATCATTACATACCTCTTTCTTATCTTCTTCTTTATCTATGCCAGACTGAAATGCCAGTGGTGATTGAAATTCAGAGCTCAATCCTGATTGATACCCATCATAAGCCTGTTGGAAGGTCCAGTCACACAAAGTGACAAAATTACCAAAGCTACCCATGAACCATTTTGATATTTTTATCTATTCTTCTGCAAACAAACTTGAGCTCAATCAGATAAAGAAACAACAAAAAAAGCAAATTTAAAGAAAAAAATCAAAAAATGAAAGGAAGCTCTTTCAGAAGGAATTAACCAAACATAAAATAATAAATCAAAGAAAAGGGTTCAGGTCAAAAACATGAATAAACAAAAAATTTAAAAATGTTCAAAATGAAAGTTCTTTTAAAGTGTTCACTTGAAATCACTGTCATAAGTGTGCTTGGATTAGAATCTACGATATATAGTCAGATTCCTTAATATTTCAATTCTATATATAATCACCTTGAATTCATACAACCCTTTTAGTGGGCACGAGTCCAGAGAAAATATTAATCAATATTATGGCATGGTATAGAGGAAACAGGCTAATTTCCACCCATATTTACTGGGAAAGGATTATAAAATAACTTGGTATATCTACTTGAACATTATATGCGTTAAATAACGATCTCCAACTTTTAGAAATAAAAGCTTAAAATTGTTTCATCTCTTTAGTTTAAAAGTCATTTATCTTTCAAGGTTGCAGGATACATAATCAATATACAAAAGTCAATTGTATTTCTATACTTTTTTTTTTTTTTTTAGATGGCATTTCGCTCTTCTTGTGCAGGCTGGAGTGCAATGGCAAGATCTCAGCTCACTGAAACCTCCATCTCCCAAGTTCAAGCAATTCTCCTGCCTCAGCCTCCCGAGTAGCTGGGATTACAGGCACCTGCCACCATGCCCAGATAATTTTTTGTATTTTTAGTAGAGACAGGGTTCCACCATGTTGGCCAGGCTGGTCTCGAACTCCTGACCTCAGGTGATCAGTCTGCCTCAGCCTCCCAAAGTGCAGGGATTACAGGCATGAGCCACTGCACCTGGCCTGTATTTCTATACTTGTGATGAACAATCTAGAAACAAAATTAAGAAAAAATTTACATTTGCAGTATCTTCAAAAAGAATAAAACACTTAGAAATTTAACAGAGGAAGTGTAAATTTTATACTCTGAAATATACAAAACATTGTTTTAAAAAATGAAAGATGAATATATAATGGAAAGACATCCCATGTTTATGGACTGGAATACCTAATACTGTTAAGATGGCAGCATTCCCCGAATCGATCAACAAATTTAGGTTCTTAGATATGACAGTAAAAGCACAAACCATGAAAGAAAAAGTAGACAAATTGGACTTTATCAAAATTAAAAACTTTTGTGCTTCAGAGAAAACCATCAAGAATGTGAATGACAACACACAGAACAGGAGAACATTTGCAAATCATATGTATCTGATAAGGAACTTTCTATGTGGAACATATTATGAACTCTCATACTCAATAATCTTAACACAAATAACTCAATTACAAAATGGGCAAAGCATCCAACAGTTCTCTAAACAAGATACACAAATGGTCAGTAAGCACATGAAAAGGTATTCAACATAATTAGCTATCAGAAAAACACAAATCAAAAGTACAGGAGATGCTACTTCACATCACTTGGATGGTAATAATTAAAAATACAAATAACAAGTGTTGGTGATGATATGGAAAAATTTGAGCCCTCATATACTGCTGGTGGGAATGAAAAATGATGCAGTCACTTTGGAAATCAGTTTGACAGGTCCTCAAAAGGTTAAGCACAGAGTTATCATACGTTCCAGCAATTCCACTATGAGGTATACGCCCAAGAGAAGTGAAAAATATGCCCCCAAAAAGATTTGTACACAAATGTTCACAGCAGTACTATTCATAATTGCCAAGAAGAAATAAGCCAAACTTCCATCAATTGATGAATGTGCTATATGCACAAAATGAAATATTTTTCAGCAATGATAGGAACAAAGTGCTGCTATATGCTACAGCATCAATAGATTTTGAAAATTTATGCTAAGTAAAAGAAGCCAGTCACAAAAAGCCACTTATTTCACGATCCCCTTTATACAGAATATCCAGAATAGGCAAATCTGTAAAGATAGAAAATAGCTTAGTGGTTGACTAGGATTGGAGGTGGGGCTAAGGGGAAAAGAAAGTGGTACAGACTTTTGGAGGTGATGAAGTGTTCTCAGATTGATTGTGGTTAATTCCACAAACACAACCTGTGATTTTTATACAACCCTGTAAATATTCAAAACACTGTATATTTTAAATAGGTTAATTGTATGTATGTGAATTACATTCATTATTTGCATATTACATATTTACAAATTTTCCTATTCACTGAAATTTATGTATAATTCCAATACTCAAGATGTTTTTGCAGTCCTTTGCAGACATGCACTGAGCTGTGAAAAATTTGTGTCACCCAATATGCATGCTGCCAACTGAGGCTGAACAAGTGATGCTCTGCCTTTTTGTTTCAGCTCTCATACTTTAAACAAGTGTCCTTTTTGCAGTCTATTTATTGCCAAGTTTTTCTGCATTTTTTTTTCTATGTTGGTGATTTCACTGTTAAAAATGGTCCCCATGCATAGCTGAAGTACTATCTATGATTCCTAAGCACAAAAAGGCAGTGGTGTGCCTTATGGAAAAAATATGTATGTTAGATAAGCTTCATTCCAGCATGAGTCACAGTGTTGTTGGCTATGATTTCATGTTAACTGATCAACCATATATATTTAAGAAGGTGTTTTAAAGAGAAATATATAAAAAATAAGATTATATATTGATTAGTTGACAAAAATAGTGTAACCAGGGGCTTGCAGGAACCTGCCCCAGTTTCTCCCCTCGGAGCCAAAATTCAGTATTTGCTGATTCAGTATTTCTAACAACTTTTCATAACACAACTACTACAAATGACAAGAATAAACTGTATATGTCAATAAAGTTGTTATTATTTTTAAAGTTATTTGTTTTGTGACTCTAAAAGTCTGAAAATGTATAAAGCAAAATGTTAATGAGAAATATCTTTAAAATTTTTGGTTATCTTTTTCATTTGTGTTTATCTTCTTCACAATAAAAATGAAATTCCTTTCTGTTTTCAATAAAGAAAACTGGACTCCCAGTACTGGCCAATGACGAAGCACACTATGGGCTCTCTCACTCTCATTGATTGTAACTAAGACTTCTGGGAAATGTAGTTCCTGGGATCTGGAGAGTATAGGGGGTAACTTAAACAGAGGTGTGCTAGAAAGTAGAGCCCCTTAATTTTGTGTGTAAACTGGCACATATCTCAGAATCACCCCTGTACTGAGCATGCATGGGACAGGTCTATAGAAATATAATGAAAACTTTGAAAACTAACATTAAAGCCACTGTGCACAGGAAAGATGACTTACAGTTGGAATTTAACCAAGTTGACTACCTGCTAGAACAAACACAAAAAAGATACAATATTCTTCAGAGGATTTTAACAGAAACCAGAGTCTCACAATATAATATTTAAAATGTTAGCCAGGTGCAGTGGCTCATGCCTATAATCCCAGCACTTTGGGATGCCAAGGCGGGTGGATGACTTGGGGTCAGGAGTTCAAGACTGGTCTGGCCAATACGGCAAAACCCTGTATCCACCAAAAAAAAAAAAAAAAAAAATTAGCTGGCATGGTGGTGGGCACCTGTAATCCCAACTATTAGGGAGGCTGAGATACATGAATCATTTGAACTCAGGAAGCAGAGGTTGCAGTGAGCCAAGATCACACCACTGCACTCCAGTCTGGTGACAGAGTGTGAGGCTCCATCGCAAAAAAGAAAAAAAAAAAAAGTCTAGGATACAACTTAAAATTAGTTGACATAAAAGAAACCAGGAAGATGTGACCAATTTTGAAGGGTAAAGATAATAAACAGATCCTAACTCCAAAGTGACCCAGATGTTGAATTAAGGGGCAAAACCTTTAAAGCAGAGGTTAATACTATATCTATGAGGCAAAGGCAAACACAATTGAAGTGAAAGAAAATATGGAAGTTCTCAGCACAAAAATTAAAAACTGTATAAAAAAATACAGATCCAAATTTTAGAGACAGAAAAACACAGTATGTGAAATATTGGATAGACTCAATAGAAGAATGGAAAAAAAGTCAGTGAACTTGAATCTAGTGGATCAACATAAATGACCCAATGTAAAGCACAAAGAGAAAGAAATAAGACTGGAAAAAAAAAATGAACGGCCAATTAATGTCAATTATGCCTCTGTGGGACAATATCAAAAGGTTTAACATTTGGGTCACTGGAGTTGCAGAAGGAAAGGAGAAAATAATTGATACACAAAAAACATTTGAAGACCTACTGACAAAAAACTTCCCAAATTTGGTAAAAGATCTAGATTTACAGACTGAAAATGTTCATCACACCCTAGATGGGATAAACTAAAAAACATTATTCCCAGACACATCATAATTAAACTCTGGAAACCAAAACCTAAGAGTTTTGTTAAGTAGCCAGAAAAAATAGACATATTACATATAAAAGAACAATGACTCAAATAATTACAAACGTGCTCAAAGACTATGGAAACCAGAAGAATCTCCCCAGATGGCCAAATAGCAACAGCTCTGGTGTGCAGCTCCCAGAGAGATCAATGCAGAAGGCAGGTGATTTCCCATTTCCAACTGAGTGCATCTCTGAAAAAAGGCAGCAGCTCCTGTCAGGGACTTATAAATAAAGCCCCATCTGCCTGGGACAGAGCACCTGGGAGAAGGGGCAGTTGTGGACACAGTTTCAACAGACTTATTAAATGTCCCTGCGTGGCAGCTCTGAAGACAGCAGCAGATATCCCAGCACAACGTCTGAGCTCTGATAAGGTACCGACTGCTTCCTCAAGGGGCTCCCTGACCCCCATGTATCCTGACTGGGAGGAACCTCCCAGTAGGGCCCGGCAGACACCTCATAAGCTATCTTCGATGTTCTACAGTTTCTACCAGTGATACCCAGGCAAACAGGGTCTGGAGTGGACCTCCAGCAAAATCCAGCAGACATGAAGCAGAGGGATCTGACTGTTAGAAGAAAAACTAAGCATAAACATCAATGAAAAGGACATCCACTCAGAGACCCCATCCAAAGGTCACCGATTTCAAAGACCAAAGGTAGATAAATCCACAAAGATGGGGAGAAACCAACGCAAAAAGGCTGAAAATTCCAAAAACAAGAACCCCTCTTCTCCTCCAAGGAATCACAACTCCTCACCAGCAAGGGAACAAAACTGGATGGAAAATGAGTTTGACAAATTCACAGAAGCAGGCTTAAGAAGGTGAGTAATAACAAACTTCTTCCAGCTAAAGGAGCATGTTCTAACCCAATGCAAGGAAACTAAGAACTTTGAAAAAAGGTTAGACAAATTGCTAACTAGAATAACCAGTTTAGAAAAGAACATAAACGACCTGATGGAGCTGAAAAACATAGCACGAGAACCTCATGAAGCATACACGAGTTTCAATAGCTGAATCAATCAAGCAGAAGAAAAGATATCAGAGATTGAAGATCAACTCAATGAAATACAGTGAAAAGGCAAGATTAGAGAAAAAAAGAGTAAAAAGAACAAAGCCTCCAAGAAACAGGAGATTATGTGAAAAGACTAAATCTACATTTGATTGGTGTGCCTGAAAATGATGGGGTGAATGAAACAAGTTGGAAAACACTCTTCAGAATATTATACAGGAGAACTTCCCCAACCGAGCAAGGCAGGCCAACATCCAAATTCAGGAAATACGGAGAACACCACAAAGATACTCCTCAAGAAGAGCAACCCCAAGACACATAATCATTATTTTCACCAAGGTTGAAACGATGGAAAAAATGTTAAGGGTAGCCACAGAGAAAGGTTGGGTTACCCACAAAGGGAAGCTCATCAGACTAACAGCAGATCTCTGCAGAAACCCTACAAGACAGAAGAGAGTGAAGCCAATATTCAACATTCTTAAAGAAAAGAATTTTCAACCCAGAATTTCATATCCAGCCAAACTAAGCTTCATAAGCAAAGGAGAAATAAAATCCTTTACAGACAAGCAAATGCTGAGAGGTTATGTCACCACCAGGCATGCCTTACAAGAGCTCCTGAAGGAGGCACTGAACATGCAAAGGAGCAACTAGTACCAGCAACTGGGAAAAAATACCAAATAGTAAAGATCATCGACCCAAAGAAGAAAATGCATCAACTAACGAGCAAAATAACCAGCTAGAATCATAATGGCAGAATCAAATTCATACATAACAATATTAGCCTTAAATGTAAATGGGATAAATGCCCCAGTCAAAAGACAAAGACTAGCAAATTGGATAGAGTCAAGACCCATCAGTGTGCTATATTCAGGAAATACATCTCAAGTGCAAAGACACACACAGGCTCATAACAAAGGGATGGAGAAAGATTTACCAAGCAAATGGAAAGAAAAAAAAAGCAGGGGTTGTAATCCTAGTCTCTGATAAAATAGACTTTAAACCAACAAAGATCAAAAGAGACAAGGAAGGGCATTACATAATGGTAAAGGGATCAATGCAACAAGAAGAGCTAAATATCCTAAATATATATGGACCCAATACAGGAGCACCCAGATTCATAAAGCAAATTCTTAGAGACCTACAAAGAGACTTAGACTCCTACACAATAATAGTGGGAGACTTTAACACCCCACTGTCAATATTAGACAGATCAATGAGACAGAAAGTTAGCAAGACTATCCAGGACTTCAACTCAGCTCTGGACCAAGTGGACCTAATAGACATCTACAGAACTTTCCACCCCAAATCAACAGAATATACATTCTTCTCAGCACCACATCACATTTATTCTAAAATTGACCACATAATTGGAAGTAAAACACTCCTCAGCAAATGCAAAAGAATGGAAATCATAACAGTCTCTCAGACCACAGTGCAAACAAATTAGAATTCAGAATTAAGAAACTCACTCAAAACCACACAACTACATGGAAACTGAACAACCTGCTCCTGAATGACTACTGGATAAAAAATGAAATGAAAGCAGAAATAAAGATGTTCTTTGAAACCAATGAGAATGAAGACACAACATACCAGAATCTCTGGGACACATTTAAACCAGTGTGTAGAGGGCACTAAACGCCCACAAGAGAAAGCAGGAAAGATCTAAAACTGACACCCTAACATCACAATTAAAAGAACTAGAGAGGCAAGAGCAAACAAATTCAAAAGCTAGCAGAAGACAAGAAATAACTAAGATCAGAGCAGAACTGAAGGAGATAGAGACACAAAAAAAACCTTCAAAAGTCAATGAATCTGAGAGCTGGTTTTTTGAAAAGATCAACAAAATAGATAGATTGCTTGTCAGACTAATAAAGAAGAAAAGAGAGAAGAATCAAATAGATGTAATAAAAAATGATAAAGGGGATATCACCACCGATCCCACAGAAATGCAAACTACCATCAGAGAATACTATAAACACCTTTATGCAAATAAATCAGAAAATCTAGAAGAAATCAGTAAATTCCTGGACACTTAAACCCTCCCAACACCAAACCAGAAAAAAGTCGAATCCCTAAATAGACTAGTAACAAATTCTGAAGTTGAGGCAGCAATTAACAGCCTACCAGCCAAAAAAAGTTCAAAACCAGATGGTTTCACAGCCTAATTCTATCAGAGGTACAAAGAGGAGCTGGTACCATTCCTTCTAAAACTATTCAAACAACAGAAAAATAGGGAATCCTCCTTAACTCATTCTACAAGGCCAGCATCATCCTGATACCAAAACCTGGCAAAGATACAACTAAAAAAGAAATATCCAATATCCAAGATGAGCATTGATGTGAAAATCCTCAATAAAATACTGGCAAACTGAATCCAATAGCACATCAAAAAGCTTATCCACCACAATCAAATCAGCTTCATCGCTGGGATGCAAGCCTGGTTCAACATACACAAATCAATAAACATAATCCATCACATAAACAGAACCAAAGACAAAAACCACACAATTATCTCAATAGATGCAGAGAAGGCCTTTGACAAAATTCAACAGCCTTCCCTGCTAAAAACTCTCAATAAACTAAGTATTGTTGAAACGTACCTCAAAATAATATGAGCTATTTATGACAAACCCACAGCCAATATCATACTAAATGGCCAAAAGCTGCAAGCATTCCCTTTGAAAACTGGCACAATACAAGGATGCCCTCTCTCACCACTCCCACTCAACATAGTATTGGAAGTTCTGGCTAGCACAATCAGGCGAGAAAAAGAAATAAAGGGTATTCAATTAGGAAAAGAGGAAGTCAAGTTGTCTCTATTTGTAGATGACATGACTGTGTATTTAGAAGACCACATTGTCTCAGCCCAAAATCTCCTTAAGCTGATAAGCAACTTCAGCAAAGTCTCAGGATACAAAATCAATGTGCAAAAATCACAAGCATTCCTATATGCCAATAACAGACAAACAGAGAGCCAAATCATGAGTGAACTCCCATTCACAGTTGTTACAAACAGAATAAAATACCTAGGAATACAACTTACAAGGAATGTGAAGGACCTCTTTAGGGAGAACTACAAACCACTGCTTAAAGAAATAAGAAAGGACACAAACAAATGAAAAAACATTCCATGCTCATAGTTAGGAAGAATCAATATCGTGAAAATGGCCATAATGCCCAAAGTAATTTACAGATTCAATGCTATCCCCATCAAGCTACCATTGACTTTCTTCACAGAATTGGAAAAAACTACTTTAAATTTCATATGGAACCAATAAAGAGCCCACATAGCCACGACAATCCTAAGCAAAAAAAAAAAAAAAAAAGCTGGAGGCATCATGCTACCTGATTTCAAACTATGCTACAAGGTTACCATATGATACAGACCAAAGGAACAGAACAGAGGCCTCAGAAAAAAGGCCACACATCTAAAACCATCTGATCTTTGACAAACCTGACAAAAACAAGCAATGGGGAAAGGATTCCCTATTTAATAAATGCTGTTGGGAAAACTGGCTAGTCATATGCACAAAGCTGAAACTGGATCCCTTCCTTATACCTTATACAAAAATTAACTCGAGTTGGATTAAAGATTTAAACATACGACCTAAAGCCATAAAAACCCTAAAAGCAAACCTAGGCAATACCATTCAGGACAAAGGCATGGGCAAGGACTTCATGACTAAAACACCAAAAGCAATGGCAACAAAAGCCAGAATAGACAAATGGGATCTAATTAAAAAAGAGCTTCCGCACGGCGAAAGAACCTATCATCAGAGTCAACAAGTAACCAATAGAATGGGAGAAAATTTTTGCAATCCACCCATCTGTCAAAGGGCTAATATCTAAAATATACAAAGAACTTAAACAAATTTTCAAGAAAAAAATAAACCCCATCAAAAAGTGGGCAAAGGATATGAACAGACACTTCTCAAAAGGAGACATTTATGCAGCCAACAAACATGAAAAAAAGCTCATCATCACTGGTCATTAGAGAAATGCAAATCAAACCACAATGAGATACCATCTCACCCCAGTTAGAATAGCAATCATCAAAAAATCAGGAGACAACAGATGCTGGAGAGGATGTGGAGAAATAGGAATGCTTTTACACTGTTGGTGGGAGTGTAAATTAGTACAACCATTGTGGAAGACAGTGTGGCAATTCCTCAAGGATCTAGAGATAGAAATACCATTTGTCCCGGCAATCCCATTACTGGGTATATACCCAAAGGATTATAAATCATTCTATTATAAAGATACATGCACACATATGTTTATTGTGGCACTGTTCACAATGACAAAGACTTGGAATCAACCCAAATTCCCATCAATGATAGACTGGTAAAGAAAATATGGCACATATACACCATGGAATATTATGGAGACATAAAAAAGGATGAGTTCATGTCCTTTGCAAGGACATGGAGAAGTTGGAAATCATCATTCTTAGCAAACTGACACAAGAACAGAAAACCAAACACCACATGTTCTCACTCATAAGTGGGTGTTGAACAATGAGAACACATGGACACAGGAAGGGGAACATCACAAACTGGGGCCTGTTGATGGATGGGGGGCATGGGAGGGATAGCATTAGGAGAAATACCTAATGTAGATGACAGGTTGATAGATGCTGCAAACCACCATGGCACATGTATACCTATGTAACAAACCTGCATGATCTGCACATGTACCCCAGAATTTAAAGTATAGTATAGTAAAATAAAAATTTTTTTAAAAGACTATGGAAACCAGAAGACAATGGAACACTATTTTTAACGTGCTGAAAGAAAATAACTGTCAACCCAGAAATCTATATCCAGTAAAAACATACTTTAGGACTGATGACAGAAGAGATATTCTCAGATGAAAGAAAATCAAGCAAATGCATTGCTAGAAGACCTGCATTACAAGAAAAGGTAAAGAAAGTTAGCTGCAAAATGATACCGGGAGGAATCTGAAACTTCAGGAATGAATGACAAGCAACAAAAAGATTCAATAAGCAGAGATTCTCTCTCTCAAGTTTTTCACAAAAACATGTATGATTATTGAAGGCAAAAAAATGATGGAGTCTTCAACGTGGGCAGATGGAATAACTATGACAATTATGAAGAGGAAAAGGTAAAAGGACTTGTATGATTATAAAGCTTCTACATTTACATTAAACTATTAACTCAAAGTAGACTGTGAAAGGTTTGGTATGTATACTGTAATCTTCAGAGCAACTATTATAAGATAAGATGAAGAGATAGAGCCAAAAAGATAACAGATCAATTAGAATGAAATTAAATAATATTTAAATAAAGAGACTTCTGCTTGAGGCCACAATGCAATAATAGAACGGAAATTTATCTTCCTGCCTGAAGAGTGAAAAAATAAAAAACAAAAAAAATCTATAAAAGAATGGTTTTCATACACTGGCTATAAGGAAGCACAGTATAGTTATTCCTCACAGATAGGAAACAAATGTAGTCAGCATAACAATTGCCCCAGCTTACTGCCTGAATAATTTCTAGTACACAAGATGGGGAGAGAGATTCCAGACAGACTCTGGCAGCCTCTCTGAGGAGGGACAAGAAGAAACCACACTGTACCTTTAACACTTTGCTTGCAAATCTCAGCTAAATTTCCAAGTTCATTGCTTACAAGTTCTGCCTTCCATACAACTATAGAACACAATTTAACTAAGCTTCCTACTACTAAATAACAAGGAATATCTTTCACCCAGTTTCCAATAACATGTTCCTCATTTCCTTGAGCTTCACTGGCAGTATTTTTTTTTTTTAAACAAGAGTCTTGCTCTATTACCCAGGCTGCAGTGCAATGGTGCAACCTCAGCCACTGCAACCTCTGCCTCCCAGGGTCAAGTGATTCTTATGCCTCAGCCACTCTTGTAGCAGCAATTCCAGGTACATGCCACCATGCCTGGCGTATTTTTATATCTTTGGTAGAGACGGGGTTTCACCATGTTGGCCAAGCTGGTATTGAACTCCTGGTCTCAAGTGATCCATTCACCTCAGCCTACCAAAGTGCTGGGATTATAGGCATGAGCCAACCACACCAGGTGGCAGTTTCTTTAATGTACACATTTCAACCAATACTTTGCTTATAACAACAAAGATATCTCCAAAATGATGGCCAGGAGCAGTGGCTCACATCTGTAATCCTAATACTTTGGGAGGCTAAGGCAGGAGGATCACTTGAGGCCAGGAGTTCAAGACCAGAGCAGGCAACACGGCAAGACCCCATCTCTACAAAAATACAAAAATTAGCCAAGCGTGGGTAGCACACACCTGTAGTCCTAGTTACTCAGGAGGCTGAGGCAGGAGGATCACTTGAGTCACCCACTGAGGCTTCAGTGAGCTATGATTGTGCCACTGCACTCCAGCCTCGGCAACCAAGTGAGACTGAAAAAATAATAATTTTATAAATGATACAGGCTTTCTCTGTCATGGGCCTCAAAATTCTTCACCTCTATCCATTACCCATTTTTTAGCCATTTCCACAGTTTTTAGATATTTGTTGTAGCAACACCCCATTCCCAGTACCAAATAGCCACAAACAGGAAACAACACAAATGTCCATCAATAGGAGATTAAATAAACAAACTGTGATATATTCAAATAATGGAATGCTACACAGCAATGCAAAGAACACATTATTGATGCAGCAACATGAATGAATCTCAGAAACATTATGCTGAGTAAAATGAACCTTACACAATAAGATTCATACTGTAGAGGAAGGTCTAGAACAGAGAAAACTGATTGTGGAACAGTCAATGGAAAAATGGATTCAAAATGTAGTATATGCATTTCAAAGGAATATTATTCATCCTTAAAAAGGAAGTAACTCCTACAATATGCTATAACATTATGCTAAGTGAAATAAGGCAGTCACAAAACGGCAAATACTGTATGACTTCACTCATATGAGGTACCTAGAATAATCAAATTCATGAAGACAGAAAGTAGAATAGTGGTTGCCAGGAACATGGGGAGAAGAGACTGAGAAATTATTGTTTAATGTGTATATAGTTTCAGTTTTACAAGATGAAAAAAAAAACTGTGGAGATGAATGGTGGTGATGGTTGCATAACAATGTGAGTGTACTTAACACCACTGAACTGTATACTTAGAGAGGATTAAAATGGGAAATTTTATGTTATGTATATTTTAATCACAATTTTTTAAAAGTGTCTATATGTACATCTGTATAAGTGCTTATAAAGAGGACTCGAAGGACGCACACAACTCTTGATAGTGATTAACTTTGAAAGGAGAGAATTAGCAGGTGGGGCCTTGAAGAGAAAACTTTTCCTCTGAGATAGTAAGAAGTAATAACAGCAACCAGAAAAAGTAAATGGTTAAGGTAGTGTGTGATAGCTTTTATTTTCTGTATGAAAGTTGAGAATATGGGGGTGCAGCAAGAAGCTTAAGGAGTGTTTAAGATTTAGAACTGTCAGTGTAGGGCACTGGAGAGTAAGGTGCTAGGGAATAAGCAGGAAAAAATGCTAAGCAGCCCTGGGAACCCAGCTGTGACTGGAAACCCTTAGTATGAATGTGGTACAAATCTATACTATTGAAGTGTTTTGTTCAATGAGGCTGGATTATTTGGCAACATAAAGGGAGAAAAGATGGCCGGGTGTAGTGGCTCCCACCCGTAATCCCAGCACCTTTGGGAGGCCGAGGCAGGTGGATCACTTGAGGTCAGGAGTTCGAGACCAGCCCAGAGACATGATAAAACCCCGTCTCTACTAAAAAATACAAAAATTAGCCAGGCGTGGTCGCACATGCCTGTAGTCCCAGCTACTCAAGAGGCTGAGGCACGAGAATCACTTGAAGCTGGGAGGAGGAGGCTGCAGTGGGCCAAGATCGCACAACTGCACTGCACCCGGGGTGACAGAGTGAGACTGTCTCAAAAAAAAGGAGAAAAGGCTATTCCAGGGTTGAAAATTTCCAGGGATAGTAACAGCAGAAGGACAAGAAGAGATTGAGACCACCAAAGCTGTATCCTGAATTGAGCGGTCTAGAGTAAGTACCCCTCTCGTGGGCTTTGTGAATGCCCCATGCATCCTCTATCACTAATTACACTGCTTCATAATTATGCTTATGTATCAGTCTCTTTTCTTTAGATTGCCTGAAATTTGACTGCTGTGTCTTGCTCACAGCTGTATCTTTGATATTTAGTGCTTAAACAATGGCAAATACCTAAAAGTAAAGGTGCTCAATAGATGTTTGACTGGCTCATCCATTCAAAACATATTTACCGAGTGACTGCTAGGTACCAGCCACTGTGCCAAGCACTGTTCATATAATGGTAAACAAAACAGGTATGGTACCTCTCTCATGAAGCTTATGGGTTAGTGGGAAACTCTAGACAATACAAAAACACGTAAATTAATAAATAACTACAAATTGTTTTGTACTGAGAAGGAAACAAATAGAATGCAAGCATAGAGACAAACAAAAAAGGGGAGATCTATTTTTGATAAGGTGGTGAGGACGGTATTTTCCAAGAAGGTGACATTTAAGCTGAAACCTCAAGGATAAGAAGGGACCAACTTCATGAAGAAAAAAGGGTAGACTACCCAGACAAGAGGAAAAACCATATGCAAAAGACCTGAGGTAGGAGAGAGCCTGGCAAGGCTCAGGATATATAAACGACAATGCAGACTAAAACAAAGCACCATACCGTTAGGCCAACCTTATAGACCCAAACTAAAAATCACAAAGAGCTGTAGTTTAGTCCTGAAAACCTCAGCCCAAACTCTATTTTCTGCTTCTTTGCCCTTGAATTCTGCTCTCTCAAAGAGGTCAAGAGAAAATTTCTCTTCAATCTCTTTCATACAGCCTAACTCTGCTGGTGGCCTTAAGCCTTTGTTTTTAAAAACTTAGAATCGGAAAATAAAAATTATCCAGAGAGGAGCAAAATTCCAGCGACAATAAAGTAAACTTCATTTAAGCCACAGAAAAATCTTAATAGGCCAGGATATTGTAACATTTTCTTGAAAAACTACAGATCTTAACTCAATGACCCCAAACCTTAGGCAAGAGAAACCTAACAAGCTTCAGCCCAAACCTGATTAGTTTATTTCTTAGCAATCCTGCCTTATGCTCTACCAGCTTACTGATGGAGATCTAATCCTGGCCATGGGGTAGAAGATCCTCATAACCCCTGCCCCTCAGAAACTGCTCATTTCTTCCCCTCTCACACTGTAAAAGACAATGGCCATCAGAAATATACCTTTTATAAAAATACAAATAAAATATAGTTTTTCAAATGGGCAACAAATGCTTCCCAAAATAACCATAGGTTTCAATGAGAGACATAAAATAATCTTAGAATTAGGATAATAATCTAAATAAGTCAGAATAGCCTGATATATTATGGCATAGAAGTAGACATTATACTTCTTGTCACCATTCTGGATCTTAACTCTACCTGCAAAGCAATCTTAAATTTCATCTATAAAACAAGGATAATAATAGTATCTATCTTCTATGGTTATTATGAAAATCAAATAAGATACTTCATAAAAAATTCTAAAACCATTTTGGCTGTGGTTAAGTGTTCAATGAATGTAAGCTGTTATTCATAATAATATTAATACTATTGCTAATATTAATAACAGATAACATGATCATCATGATCTTTTTTGGTAATGGAAGCTCTGACAAGCCCTGCCCAAACTCTGATTTGCTTTCTGCTGCTTACTCTTTACTATACCCTGCTCTACCTGCTCTCTGGCAGAGTCTGTTTCTTGGCTTTCATGTAAAATATATCCATGGTGCTCTGAAAGTTTTCTCCATCTCTTATCTGTCGTATCATGCAAGGCCTGCTCATAGTTCCTGTGCTAAAAGACAATATAAACACTGAACATAAATTATCTAAGCAGGAACATCATTCCTGTAGCAGTAGTAAAAACTTCAGTGGAGAAGACTGAAGTAGTTTCAATAGGTCAGAATGGTGTGACGGATCACAGAAGAAAAAACCACTATATTCTTTGCCTGTTATTGCTGAACTTAACACTAAACTCCTGAAGCAGTTACATTGCCCTGTCAATCTTGAACCAAAACCTAAGCAATTTATACTCTGCCACTTACTCACTATATTCTGCTCTACTTCTCTAGGAGACACTAGATCTTGAATATTGGGTGAAACATACCAATGGCACTCCAGGAGTATTTCTTCTTGCAATCTTCCATTTCTCAAAAGATGAGGGTGGTTTGACATGCTTGCTCTAAAGGAACAACAAAATACAAAACTGATTGTCTAAGCAGAAATGATGGGCTAATGACAATATTATAGACCGCGGTGGCAATCCCAGAGTAATGACACTAGGTGAGGATAACAGAACACAGCTAAAAGTGTGTGTGTGTGTGGTTTGTTTTCAGTATAAAAATTTCCAAACATGCATCAAAGCAGAAAAAAACAAAAACAGTATAATGAATCCCAAGGTTCAACAATTACCCAGATTCAACAATTAGCAACATTTTGCTTTTTCATCTGTCTCTTCTCCAGTGTTTTTCCTGGAGTATTTTAAAGTGAATTCCAGATTATTCTGGCACATTTTGAAATAACCAAAAACATTACACTCTTAGCTTAATTCTGAAGGCCTTAATTCTATGTATCCCACAAACAAACTAGCTTGACAGGCTTCAGCCTCAATGTTATGTAATTTAGCCTTGTTCCTCTTTTAGAAAGTATACAGTCTTCCTACTGTATTCTGTTCTCTAGGGGAGTCTTGGTCCTGAATTTTAGGTATAACATATTGGTGATAGTTCAGAAGCAATTCCTCTCACTCTCTCTTCTCTCACTAAAAGATACAGATTGTTGAGAAACATGTTTTAAAGGAAAAACAACGACAGGAAAAAAAAGTTGTGTAACGCTAATCATAATATCATAAGCTTCAGTGAAAACTCCAGAGAAATGAAACCAAGTAAAAATATGCTCATACATTTTGATATGAGGATGATGTTACACTTTTAGCTCAACTATGCAGACCTTAATTCTTAATTCCATCCATGGACAGAATAATCTGACAAACTCACCAAATCTTAAGTATCTGCTAGTTCCTACATTGTTCATGTAGGGGCATTATGCTTGCAGCGAGACTGTTGTCTCTAGTAAGAGTTAAAGAATAATATTGTTAAAATAGTCACTGATTCTGGAATAAGATATGAATGTGATACATCAGCCTTAGAAATCACAGAACTGATTTTGACTCATATTGTTCCCTAGACGAGGGTCTTTTGTACCACTGAAATACAAAGTAGAAGAGAAAAAAAAAAAAAGAGGAGAGATCAGGAAGAACTGAACTGTTTAGGATTTAACACTGTATGCTCCTGAAGCAGGGCCTCTGTTCTAAAAGGACTTAGGACCATCTTCCCACTAATGTAGGAAGGAATAAAAAATACTATATCTTGGCCAGGCATGGTGGCTCATGCCTGAAATCCCAGCACTTTGGGAGGAAGACACGGGTGGATCACCTGAGGTCAGGAGTTCAAGACCAGTTTGGTCAACATGTTGATACCCCAACTCTACTAAAAAAAAAAAATTGGCCAGGCGTGCTGGTGTGTGCCTGTAATCCCAGCTACTCAGGAGGCTGAATCGCTTGAACCCAGGAGGCGGAGTTTGCAATGAGTCAAGATTGTGCCACTGCACTCCAGCCTGGGTGGCAGAACAAGGCTCCGTCTGAAAAAACCAAACACTATATTCTTAGGTTAGCTCCAAAGTCCCTCATTCTAAATTACCGCTTGGGATTTATAAAACCCGGGTACTTTCTTCCTATCTTTTTTATTCTGCTCTACCTGATTTCTGATGTTATCGTGGTCCTGGGATTTGGGAGGCAGACACTGATAATCTGCCAGAAAAAAAAGTCTTCTCTCCCTTTCTCAACTGTCATATCAGAGTATGACTCCTTAAAGTGTACTTTCTAAAAGAGTAAATTATCATAAAACTAGAAACTGTCTAGTAAGAGTAACATGATGGCAGTAATACTCTAGGCTTCATTGAAGACCAAAGCATGGTTTTTTTCAGGATAATATAAAACATTATGGAATAAAACAGAAATGCGTATTTTTTGTCAGTTCTGAAGTATAGCTGGGAATAACCTTTGAAAGCTTCAAACTAAACAATCTGGTCCCTGTTGGTCTCTGTACTTTTCCTTTTCTACCTTGCCCCCGATGGAGGCCTGATGATGCCTGCATAGAAGATCCTGATGGACATCCAGAGAAGGCACCTCTCTCCCTCTCCTACCTATCAAAATGGATATTGGCTGCTTCAGATTTGCTTTCTAAAAAGGAAGAAACACAAAATATCAATTGTTCAGTTAAGAATGACAGGTTAAGACTTCAGGCTTTAGTGAGAATTCTGGAGTTAACTGAGATCAGAATATAATTAGGCACCTTATGGAATAAAACAAAAAACTATACTACATTCCACAAAAGTCCAACTACAGCCCTAAGTAATCTAATTCCTATTGCTCTCTTTCTTCTTCCTTTTAGTCTAACTGATCTCTGGTGGAGAGCTGGCCCGGGAACCTGTGTGAAAAATACTGCTGAGTACTTATGGGCCACTCCTTTTTCCGCCTTTCAGCTGTCTAAGCAGATAATGACTGCCAGAAATATTTTTCCTAATGAAGAAGATTAAAAATAAAAAATTAAATTGTTCATAAAATCTAAGTAGAGTGTTGATTTTAAAAAAGAAAAGAAAAGAAACAGCAAATTGTTCATTTGCAGTAATATGCTGATAATACTTTAACACTTAGTAAGAGCACTGGAGTTTTAAGAGACCAATCAAGAAACTGGTTTTTTCCAAGTGTGGATCTCCAAATCAGGTACAATATATAGCATACTTGGTTTTATTATACTTTGCAGATATTGTTTTTCACAAACTGAAGGTTTGTGGCAACCATACGTCAAGCCAATCCATTGGCGTCACTTTTCCAACAGCATGTGCTTGCGTAATGTCTCTGTGTCACATTTTGGAAATTCTCACAATATTTCAGACTTTTCCATTATTATTATATTTGGTATGGTGATTGGTGATCTGTGATCAGTGATCTTTGATGTTACTATCCTAATTGTTTTGGGGTACCATAACCACGCTCATGTAAGACAGCAAACCTAACTGATAAATGTATGTGTTCTCACTGCTCTACCACCTGGTCATGCCCTCGCCTTTCCTTAGGCCTCCCTATTCACTGAGACACAACAATGTTGAAATTAGGCCAGTTAATAACCCTACAATGACCTCTTAAGTATTCAAGCAAAAGAAAGAACCACATGTCTCTCACTTTAAAGCAAAAGCTAGAAATTATTAAGCTTAGTGAAGTAGGCCTGTTGAAAGCCAAGGCAGTCTGACAGCTAGGCCTCTTGTACCAAACAGCCCCATTGTGAAAGCAAAGGAAAAATTCTTGAAGGAAATTAAAAGCTACTCCAGTGAATACATGATAAGAAAGCAAAAGAGCCTTATTGCCAACATGGAAAATGTTTTAGAGGTATGAATAGATCAAACCAGCCACAATATCTCCTGAAGCCAAAGCCTGATAAGAGCAAGGCCCTAACTCTCTTCAATATTATAAAGACTAAGAGAGTTGAAAAAACTACAGAAGACAAGTTGGAAGTTAGCAGAAGTTGGTTCATGAGGTTTACGGAAAAAAGCTGTCTCTATAACATCAAAGGGCAAGGTGAAACAGCAAGTGCTGATGTAGAAGCTGCAGCAAGTTATCCCAAAGATCTAGCTAAGATTACTAATGAAGGTGGCCATGCCAGACAGATTTCAGTGTAGACAAAATAACCTTATACTGGAAGAAGATGAGTAAGAGTTTCACAGCTAGAGAGAAAAAGTCAATGTCTGGCCAAAGTTTCAAAGGACAGGCTGACTCTCTTGTTGATGGCTAATGCAGCTGATGACTTTAAGTTGAAGCCAGTGTTCATTTATCATTCCAAAAGTCCTAGGGCCCTTAAGAATGATACTAAATCTACTTTTCTTGTGCTCTGTAAAGGGAATAACAAAGCCAAGATGACAGCAAATCTGTTTACAGCATGGTTTACAGAATATTTTACGCTTAACTGTTGAGACTGACTGATCCAAAAAGAAAAAAAGATGCCTTTTAAATTGCTCATTGACAATGCTCCCAGTTGCCCCAGAGCTATGATGAAGACATATAAGGAGATTAATGTTGTTTTCATGCCTGCTGACACAACATCCATTCTGTAGCTTGTGGATCAAGAAATAATTTTGACTTTTGAGTCTTCTTATTTATAAAACACATTTCATAAGGCCATGTGTGTCATAGACAGTGAGTGATTCCTCTGATAGACATGGGCAAAGTTTATTTGACACCCTCTGGAAAGGGTCCACCATTCTTGATGCCATTAAGAACATTCACGAATCATGAGAGGAGGCCAAAATATCAACTTTAACAGAAGTTTGAAAGAGGTTGATTCCAACCCTCATGGACTTTGGGGCATTCAAGACTTCAGTGAAGGAAGTAACTGCAATGTAGTAGAAACAGCAAGAGAACTAGAATTAGAAGTGGAGCCTGAAGATGTGAGTGAATTGCTCCAGTCTCGTGTTCAAACTTAAATGGATGAAGAGTTACTTCTTAGGCTGAGCAAAGAAAATGTTTTCTTGAGATGGAATCTACTGCGAACATTGTTGAAATGACAACAAAGGGTTTAGAATATTACACAGACTTACTTGATAAAGCAGTGGCAGGGTTTGAGGGAGCTGATTCCAATTCTGAAAGAAGTTCTACTGTGGATCAAATGCTATCAAACATTATCACATGCTACAAAGAAATCTTTCATGAAAGGAAGAGTCAAATGATGTGGCAAACTTCATTACTGTCCTAAGTAACTTCCACAGCCAGCCCAAACTTCAGTAATCACCACTCCGATTAGTTAGCCGATATCGACATTGAGGCAAGACCCTCCACCAACAAAAAAATTATGGCTTGCTGAAGACTCAGATTAATTGTAAGCATTTTTTAGCAATAAAGTATTTTTAAATTAAGGTATGTACTTTTTTTAGACATTATGCTATTGTACACTAATAGAGTACAGTATAGTATAAACATAACTTTTATATGTACTGGGAAGCCAAGAAATTTGTGTGACTTACTTTATTCCAATATTTGCTTTATTGCAATGGCCTAGAACTGAACCCACAATATCTCCAAGGTATACTTGTAGTCCTTACAAATCCCACTCCAAACCCTAAGTAGCTTATTTCTTCTTTTTTCAATCTCCTTTCCACTCTATTTTACCTGATATTTTGGTAGAAAATCTTGGTCCTGACATTTGGGTAGAATATTCTGGTCTTTGGAAAGAACATGCTGGTCCCTGGGTAGAAAATCCAGGTCCTGACATTTGGGTAGAATATTCCGGTCTTTGGGGAGAACATGCTGGTCTCTAGATAAAAAATCCTGGTCTTTAGGTAGAAAATCCTGGTCCTGATATTTTGGCAGAATATCTTGGTCTTTGGGGAGAACATGCTGGTCTCTGGGTATGAAGTCCTGGTCCTGATATTTGAGTAGAATATTCTGGTCTTTAGGGAGAACACAGTGGCCTTTGAGTAAGACATCCTGGTTTTCAGACAGAAAAACCTGATTTGGGGGTGGAAAATCCTGAGTTTCCAATACAATACTCCCTTCTTCTAGCTCAGTACTCTGGGCTTTCAGCCTAATACCATGAGTTTCTGTCTTAACAGGCTGGCCTTCCGGTTCAATGGCCTGGCCTTCTGGCTCAGTAACTTGAACGTTCGGCTCAACAGCCTGGGTATCTGGCTCAACACTCTGGATTCCTTTCAAATCACCCTGGGTTTCCAGCAAATCATCTTCAGCTTCTGGAAAATCATCCTGGGCTTCTGGCAGAATATCCTGAAGGCCCTCGAAATGTAACTGCTTTTGCTCTTCCTCTTCCATCACAACAAATAATGGATTTTTGAATTTTACTTTCTAAAAGTGAACATAAACACCAAATATAGAATGTGAGGTAGTAGTAATACTCTAAGTTTTCCAAAAGGTTCCTAAAATAATCTTAAAATGATACGGCAGTGAAGCAAATTACTAGAATAAAATGTGAAATTATAATCTTTGTCCAACTTAATAAAAGCTAAATCTACAATCCTCAATCAGTACAACAGTACTGGCAATACCTAGTACAAATCACAATTCATTCAATTTATCTTATTGATTTACCTGAACTCTGCTGAAAGGTTTGTTCTTATCTTCAGAAAGGATATCCTGCTGGTCCTGCTGGTCTCTCCCAAACAAATTTTCTTTCCCTTTCTCATCAGTTATAATAGATGAAGTTTCCTCATTGTCAGGTTCCTCATAGTCAAGTTCCTAAAGAAAAAATAATGAGAAAACACACACACACACACACACACACACACACACACACACACACACACA